>NW_024423897.1:2379410-2434847 GCF_017311325.1 Ursus maritimus | reverse complement strand
CATGTCTTCATTGGAAAAGTGTCTGTTCATATCTTCTGCCCATTTTTTGATTTATTTGTTTCCCGTGTATTGAGTTTGAGAAGTTCTTTGTAGATCTTGGATACTAGTCTTTTATCTGTAGTGTCATTTGCAAATATATTCTCCCATTCCGTGGGCTGCCTCTTAGTTTTTTTGACTGTTTCCTTGGCTGTGCAGAAGCTTTTTATCTTGATGAAGTCCCACAAGTTCATTTTTTCTTTTGTTTCTCTTGCTTTTGGAGATGTGTCATGAAAAAGGTTGCTTTGGCCGATGTAGTAGAGGTCACAGCCTATGTTCTCCTGTAGGATTTTGATGGAGTCCTGTCTCACATCGAGGTCTTTCATCCATTTGGAATTTATCTTTGTGTATGGTGTGAGAGAGTGGTCACGTTTCATTCTTTTGCATGTAGCTGTCCAATTTTCCCAGCACCATTTATTGAAGAGACTGTCTTTTTTTCCACCGGATTTTTTTTCCTGCTTTGTCAAAGATTAGTTGCCCAAAGAGCCGAGAGTCCATTTCTGGGTTCTCTGTTCTATTCCTTTGGTGTATGTGTCTGTTTTTGTGCCAGTACCATGCTGTCTCTGTGATCACAGCTTTGTAGTACAGCTTGAAATCCGGCAGTGTGATGCCCCTAGCCTTTTTGTTGTCTGATTGCTGTTGCAAGGACTTCTAGTAGTATGTTGAATAATAGTGGTGAGAGTGGACATCTTTGTCGTGTTCCTGATCTTAAGGGAAAGGCTTCCAGCTTTTCCCCATTGAGAATGATGTTTGCTTGTAGGCTTTTCATAGATGGCTTTTATGAGATTGAGGAATGTACCCTCTATCCCTGCACTCTGAAGGGTTTTAATCAGGAAAGGATGCTGTATTTTGTCAAATGATTTTTCTGCATCTATTGAGAGAATCATATGATTTTGGCTTTTTTTTTCCTGATAAAATTTATGACACTGATCGATTTGCAAATGTTGAACCACCCTTGCATCCCAGGGATGAATCCCACTTGGTCATGATGGATAATCCTTTTAATGTACTGTTGGATTCTATTAGCCAAGATCTTGTTGAGAATTTTGGTGTCCATATTAATTAGGGAGATCGGTCTGTAATTCTCCTTTTTGATGGGGTCTTTGCCTGGTTTGGGGATCAAGGTAATGTTGGCCTCATAGAATGAGTTTGGTAGCTTTCCTTCTGTTTCTGTTTTTTGAAATAGCTTTAGGAGAATAGGTATTATTTCTTCTTTGAATGTTTGGTAGAATTCCCCAGGAAAACCATCCGGGCCTGGAGTTTTGTTATTTGGAAGGTTGTTTATCACTGACTCAATTTCTTCATAATTAATTGGCCTGTTTAAGAAAGCCATTTCTTCCTTTTTCAATCTTGGTAGTTTATAGGTTTCCAGGAAGGATTCCATCTCTTCCAGATTGCTTAGTTTATTGGCATATAGCTGTTGATAAAAATTTCTAATAATCCTTCCAATTTCAATGGTGCTCGTCGTGACCTCTCCTTTTTCATTCATAATTTTAATAATCTGGGTCCTTTCTCTTTTCTTTTGGATAAGTCTTGCCAGTGGTCTGTCAATTTTATTGATTCTCTCAAAGAACCAGCTTCTAGTCCTGTTGATCTGCTCTACTGTACTTCTGGTTTCTGCTTGATTGATTTCAGCTCTAATTTTGGTCAACTGCTTCCTCGTGCGTGGATTAGGCCTGTCCCTCTGTTGCTGTTCCAGCTTCTTGAGGTGAGAATATAAAAACTGCATTTTAGATTTTTCTATTCTTTTGAGTGAGGCTTGGATGGCTATGTATTTCCCCCTTAGGACTGCCTTTGCAGTATCCCATAGGTTTTGGACTGTTGTATTTTCATTCTCATTGGTCTCCATAAATTGTTTAATTTGATTTTTGATTTCCTGGTTTATCGAGTCATTCCTGAGCAGGATGGTTCTTAGTCTCCAAGTGTTTGAGTTTCTTCCAAATTTTTCCTTGTGGTTGAGTTCCAATTTCAGAGCGTTGTGGTCTGAGAATATGCAGGGGATAATTTCAATCTTTTGGTATCGGTTGAGACCTGTTTTGTGTCCCAGAACATGGTCTATTCTTGAGAATGTTCCATGGGCATTAGAATAGAATGAGTATTCTTTGGTTCTGGGGTGTAGTGTTCTATATATATCTATGAGGTCCAACTCGTCGAGTATGGCATTCAAAGCCTTTGATTCTTTGCTTAGTTTTTGCCAGGGTGTTCTGTCTATTTCTGAGAGTGGAGTGTTGAGGTCCCCTACTATTAATGTATTTTTATTTATATGTCTCTTTATTCTGGTTAAGAGTTGGCTTGTGTATCTTGCTGCTCCCCTGTTGGGGGCATATATATTTATAATTGTCATATCCACTTGTTGAATACTTCCCTTAAGAATAATATAGTGCCCTTCTGCATCTCTAACTATAGTCTGTAGTTTAAAATCCAATTTATCTGATATGAGAATTGCTACCCCAGCTTTCTTTTGAGGTCCATTTGCGTGAAAGATGGTACTCCATCCCCTTACTCTCAGTCTGAATGCATCTTTGGGTTCGAAATGAGTCTCTTGTAGTTATCTCTCCATTAATTCTGAATGACAGCCTTGCTGGATAGAGGATCCTTGGCTGCATGTTTTTCTCTGAAAGAGCTTTAAAAATGCCCCCCAACCCTTCCTCTCATTCCAGGTCTGTGTAGATAGGTCTGATGTAATTCTGATACCTTTGCCTTGGTACGTGAGAAATTTCTTTGCCCTGGCCGCTTTCAATACTGCATCCTTGGATTTAATATTTGCGAATTGCACTATGACATGAAGTGGCATAGGTTTGTCGTGGCTGAGCTTGGGAGGGGTCCTCTCTGCCTTTTGGACACAAATGTTTGTTTCCCTTGCTAGATTAGGGAAGTTTTCAGCTACAATTTGTTCAAATATCTCTTCTAGTCCTCTGTTTTTCTCCACCCCGTCGGGGATGCTGATGATTCTGACATTGGAACGTTTCATTGAGTCAGTAGTCTTCTGTAACCTACATTCTTGAGATTGGATTTTTTTGAGCCACGTTTCTATTTAGCTTTCTCTTCTACTAACCCATCCTCTAATTCACTGATTTGTTCTTCTGCTTCATTCACCCTGGCCGTCAGAGCCTCTAGTTTTGACTGCATTTGGTTCGTAGAATTTTTAATTTCTGCCAGATTTGCTCTTATTTCCGCCCTTAGAGATTCTATATTCTCATTAACATTTTCGTTAATACTTTTTTCAAGTCTACACATCATCTTGACCATTGTTACTCTGAATTCCATTTCTGATAATTTGGTTATATCCATATTCATTAGTTCTGTGGCAGAGGCCACAGACTCATTGTCTTTTCTTTGCTGGGGGGGAATTTCTCCTTCTCGTCATTCTGATGATGAGAGGTTGCGGGGTTGTCCAGAGCCCAAATTATTGACCGGCACCCAGGCCGTGTGCCCTTGTTTTATAGGGATCTTAGGGATGTGGGCTTCTTGATTTTTGAGCCTGCCTCCTGGGAGGGGCCTGGCCACGCATACGTCAAGGCAACCCTGTTTGGGTAGAGTCTCCGCATCCCCTGGGAGAGGGATGGGGATGGGCACTTCTCTGGCAGCTGTTATTTCCAGGCTTTGTTCTCTGGCGGCTTTCCTGGTGGTTTGCTGTGTCTCTTCTGAGAGTCAGAGCAGCAGGGCCGAATCTCAGCCTCTGCTCAGAACAGAGGGATTGGTGACCGCTCTCCACTGATGTTCTGGCCACTTTCAACTCTGTTACTGTTGGTGCTGCTCAACCCTGCAGCGTCCGGGATGTGAGCCCCACACCCGGCGTCCCAGCCCTCACTTCCAGGGCCGAGGGCGCTGTCCTCCCGTGCTTCTAACACCGCCAGCCACCAGCCGCCTTCGCTGCGCTCCCCGGGCTTCCGGTCTCAGTCTGGTTCCGGTGACGGCGCGCACCAGCAGCTCCGGTTTTCAGTCTGGTGGGCGCACCCGGCTCACGGTCTCAGTCCCCTCTTGCCGGTCCGCGAGTCCGCCCCGCTCCTCCCCGCAGGTGGCTACACCACTTCAGCGCCCGAACGATGAGCGGCTCCCTCCCCTTCCGTTTATCTTCCGATATCTGTGCCCGGTTTCATGGCTCCCCGCTTCGTACCTCAATACTCAGCGCTGGAGATGTTCATTTGTAGAGATCCAGATGCATCTTCCTGCGTCTCAGGCTGATTCCGTGGGTGTTCAGGATGGTCTGGTACCTATCCAGCTCGACTCAGGGGACCGGCTGAAAAAGGGGTCCCCTACTCCTCCGCCATCTTAACTCCTTCTCACCTGAAAGAGCACTGATTTAGGAGTCAAACAGACTTGTGTCATCTCCTAGCTTTGCCTCTGATCTTGGGAAAATTTCTTAGCCTTGCTGGGTCTCAATTTTGTCTGTATATTGAAAATAGTGGTCGTACCTACAATAGGGTTGTTGGGCTGGGAGGTGCATGTGCGGTGGGGGAAATGGTGAGGGCCACGCTGTGCAGAATGGACAAGGTGCCTGGCACAGAGCTGGGAATATGCTAGGTGTTCGATAGATGTTATTCTATCCATCCTGGCGCCACCAGCCTTTGCGGCTGGCTTCCGGAATTCAGAAATGGTGTAAATGCAGTCTGAGTTTCCTATTTCCTTATACACTGAATGGAAATTCGATGAGTTTGTTCTTGGTGTTTATTTCACTTGCTAGATCTTGTTTGGCTAAAGCTGAGGTCTCTCAGTGGCAACAGTTGGAAAGGACTCGAGCGTCAAAATGTTTAGAATAAGATTCTGAATTTGCTCCCATTTCCCACAATGATACAAAAAATTGGTTTTCTTCTTCCCACTCCACTGACTCGGCAAAGACGTGATCCTCTAAAATAACAGCCCCAGCCCAGGGAAGAGAGAATTCCACGCTTTCCATCTGTGATGTGTCACGAAAAGGAAAGGAAAAATAAAGAAACCTTTAACAATTTGCCATATTGTATGCTTTGGAAGAGCCTGGTAAACTTTCTAGCAAATTGCTTCTAATTATAGGAAACCTGCCTTTGGCTTCAGGAAGCACCCGCCAGCATCATCCAGCTCCCAGTTCTTGGCAGAAGGACCAGTGTCTCCCATTATTATTTCAGTTGGCTTGAGCTATCGACAATGCATTTATCAAGTGGGGCGTGAAGTTGCCTCCACGGAATAACGTTCTAGAGAAGGCGGTGCTGCACTGCTGGGGAGCCAGACGAAATAGGCCAACAGTCAACACAGTCTTGATGCGATTTCCAGAACCCGAGTCAGCTCATCAGCAATAATCATCTGCCCTTAATCAATTCCTATTTAAGAAGTTGCAGAATGCATACATGCTTATTATCTTAAAATCTACAGAAAAAAAAATCACAGTAAAATATCAGATTCCTACATCACCCCCTTCCCCAAGCCCAACCACTCCCCAGGGTGGTTCACCACTCCATCGACTTTTCCTGACAGTGCTCACACATAGCAAGAACCTTCCTGTTGACCACTGCTTGGTTGCAACGTCTGAGCACCCTGTGGTCCCAAACTCCTGGGACCCCTCTCAGATACTTCCCTCATCTTTCTCTTTGTGCTGTGTATATAGGTTTTTCTTTTTATCGGTTATGCATTTAGCTATGCAATTTGCTTTCTCAGTAGTGAGTTTATATTATCGATCATCCTTGACAGTACCTATAGGTGGACCTTACTCATTTAACAGTTGTATAAGAGTCTATAGTATCACAGCCCGGTAGAAGTATAATGACAGACACGTATGTGATTTTAAATTTTCTAGTGGTCACCTTCAACAAAATAAAACGAAACAGGTGAAATGAATTTTAACATCCCATACATCGTCAACCTTTCCTGATGCTGAGCCTACAAGCCAGGATCTTTTCCCAGCACAGCCACGGGAGAAGGTGGAAGATGGTGAGTCCTCGGGCAATGATTACTGTTGTCCCTGTTTCATCTGTTTCCAGGTCCTTCTTCCTCAGCAAGCAGTGAGCTCCTCTCGGTCATGGGCTGTGTTTCATTTAGCTTAGTAGCACTGGAGCCTACCGTAGGTTCCAGAACATGCAGACTTCCAGTTGTTGAATCAAAGGCTTCTTAAGAAAAAGCATATGTAAATGCTTAAATGGGCAGTAACTTTCCAAAAAAAAAAAAAAATAACACCAGACTTACTGGGCTGATGCTGTCAATATATTTACCTTGCTCCCTTTCGAGGGATGGCTTATTTTGGTTATGGGCTTTCAGAATGTATTTTACATCACATAAAAGTTTTAAGGACAAAAGTTATTCTTCATTCAATATATTCTAGTTTATTCTATGTCTTTCTTTCATTTTTTTTTTTAATTGAAAGCTGGTCATGAGCACCTCTATCGCTCATTGCCCTACCGATTTCACTACCCTGTCTGTTTTGTTGTATAGTTTGAAAACCACTGCCCTAGTCTATCTTGGGAAGAATACTTTTTCTAACTGCTCTCCAGCACCCCATTCATACGTGTCCCCAAATCAGCAGTGGGATGCTTCTCGCTCTATTGCTTGTCACCTGTGGGCATTCTGGGGTATCTCCCGGCCCCGTGGCTACCTGTGGAGAGGTGAATGTGGGTCCGCAGTGGGGGCAGGGGCAGAACTCTGGTCATCTAGGTCTCAAAGCCTGGGTCAAGTTGGCCTGAAGTCACCATTCAGAGCCCTGCAGGTCTTCCTCCCCACGGCTGGCTGTCTTGCTTTTCTGTCTGCCCAGTTGCTCGGAGGGCAAGTGCTGCCTCAGACTGACGTAGCTGCGTGTGTGTACACACATGCGAATGCATCCACCCACGTGCACCCACACAAGCCCCATAAACAAACATGAATCCTCAGAGAAAACGGAGTCTCAGGTCCTAAGGAGGAAAAGAAAGTTTTTCCTAACACCAAATAATCTGTACGGTGCCCCTCTCTCCAAGGAGTCAGTACTTTGTGTTCTATTTTGAGTTGTGTTTAATCACTAGTCTTCATGCATTTATCCTCATCCCACCTCCCAGCTGTGGCCCAAGAGGTCTGTGGGGAAGAGGAAAGCAGCCTACTCTGCCCCTCCTTGATGACTCTGTCCGTGCACGAAAGTTGACTGGAGCTGGGCATTCTGGGAAGAACTGGATTCTATTCCTGGCCAAGTGCCCACGCTGGCCTTGGCTTCTGTCTGTGGGGACAGATGGGATGATTCTTTTCCTTCAGACACATGGGGGAGATGAGAGAACTTTGCTGAGAATTGGGACTGAGCCCAAGAAGGCGAAGGAATGACGAATCCGTGGCGTCCTAGGGTGGTGGACCCAGGTGTCCACAGATGCCCCTAAGTGAGGGCCATGGGATGGTGTGTGTGAGCCCAGTAGCCAGCCGCCAGGCATTGGCTCAAGAGGGGGCGTTCTCTGCCCCACAGCTCTGCTGGACCCGTCAAAAATAAGAAGGGGAAAGAAATCGACAATTGTAACAGCAGACATGGTTCGAGCCACTGACTTAGGCAAGTCAAGTGCCCTGTGAGAGCCTCAGTCTCCCACTCCATAAAGTAAAGACCACACCTGGCCTGCCAGCTTCACAGGGTTGCAAGGAGGTGCTCATGAGACCCACATGGGATGATAATATATAATAGGGTATAGTTCCTTGTAAATGTAAATACTATGATTTTAAAAAGAATTATAGTCATAATTAATCATAAGGCCTATAACATGCACTTGCCTTCCACAAATGAGAGAAAGGAACTACCGTTTACACGAGGGCATTCAGCCGGGTGACTTCACAGACAATATCTCTCTTCATCTTCATAATGATAAATAATGTGAGGCAATTTATTTCCTCCCTGTCACAGAGGAAGACAAAGAGACACAGGGAGATGAGGTAACCTGCCCCATTTCACAGCACAGTAAGACACTGAGAGTCTGCGCGGGGAGGTTAGCGCGGACGGCTTGACCGCAGAGCTCTTGCTTCCTACTTCTAATCAATATCCATCAACCCCAAACAAGTCAGGGACGCCCAGGGCGGACCCCACGATACAAGGCAGAAATCCCACCAATGTCGGGCAGAAAGAACCTGCCAGTGTGGCTCTCTACAGAAGATTCCAGAACGAGCAAGCCCTGAGCAACTCGGATGCGTCTCCAACAGAATGCAAGTGTCTTCTAACCTCTCCTTCCCATCTGATCGTCATGGATTCCGATGATGACAGGAAATCAGGGAGGGCTGCTCCTGGAAGCCACTAGACTTTCTTAGTCCTGTCCTTGAGTGACATCCCTGACAGTGATCACAGAACTCCTATTCATTTTGTGGACTTACAAGTCAGTCTCTAAAACGCTTGACCTTGGCCTTCAGCTTCTAAACTGAAGAAGGAGCTCCTCGACGTGGCTTGGATCCCGAGGATGGAACTCTTGGATTTTGGAGACACCTCCCTGTTTTTGAAGAAGACTCTTTTATTTTTAAACGTTCCCTGATAGCAGTTATTTGAACACTGCCTGCTTCCTGGCCCCATTCCGGCAAGGGAGATGAGCTGCCTCGGAGAGGGTGCCTGAAGCTTGACGAGACGCCGCCGTCTAAAGCTGCTACATCCCGTTGGTCTGTTTTTAGCAGGCTCTTGAAGAGAGGAGATAAACTGCTTGGTGTCCCTGTTCATGATAAGAGGGTGGGACGCAGCCTGGCTGCCTGGACCAGATGGCAGGGGGAGCTGGGAGCTTAGGGACATTGAGGCTTAGTAGCAGCACCTGTCCCCTGACTCTGGCTCTAGGGCTCTACCGCCCTGTCTATGCCGGGCTGCCCTAGGAGCCATCTCTTTGAAACCACTAGACGCCAGTCACCATGTCCCTTATCTGTGCCCCCACAGCGCTCTGCTTATCCCGTCAAACCCCTGGCCGGGCAACGTGGGGATTCTCTGTTCTCCTGTCTCCTTCCCCACAAGGCAGCGAGTATGTCGAGGCAGGGACCGTGCACGATGCACCCTGACAGCCTCGGACGATTGCGGAGTCCAGCTCCTTGTACGGAGTAGACGTTTAGTGAATGTGAAAGGAGTCAGTAAGGAAGGGGAGGGAGGGAGGGAGGAGGGTGAAATATTTCGAAAGAAATAAAGTGTCTGTAGCTGCCTAAGTCCCTAGAACGCACTGAAGAGCGTGCTCCCAGCCCAGTCTGGGCCCCCCCCCCCCCCGGGCTTCAGCTTTCTCATCTGCACAGTGAGGCTGGCAAGACGGGTGAGGACGCATAGGGCCGTGGAGCCGTGGGTGTGAGTCACTTACAGACACGACAGGGCTAGGCGGGTAGGTAACACCAGCTGCTGTCACGATTCAGCCCCAAGCTCAGTGGCTCATGGCACGTCTCCCCCTCTGTGTCTCTCGGGGACCCAGGCTCCCTCTGTCTTGGTTCTGAGATTTCTCTCCCTTGAGCTCGCAAGTGAAGAAAGAAAGCAAGGATCGCAGGGAGAGAGGCCAGGTCTGGAAGGGGGTGGGCGTCATGCCACGGTCCAATGAGCAGAGGAGTGGCTCAAAGATGAGGGTCTCCCCTGGGCGCTGAGAGAAATGGGAAACACAAACGTGGGTGGGCGCTGGAGCTTCGGGCCTCACACTGGACTTAGCATGTTGTGAGCGTTCGATAAACATAGCTGCTGTTATTAACAAGGAGCAGACCTGCTGAAAAATACCTCTGCCATGGCACCTGCTGGAGCATGCGGACGCTCTGCAGGTGGCCAGGGGCTCCTCTCCCTCCCCCTCCCCCTCCCCTAGGCATGGGCTTTGGAATCAGCAATTTTTTTAGATTATTTATTTATTTATTTATGAGAGAGAGAGAGAGAGAGAGAGAGAGAGAGAGCACGCACACAACTAGGCAGAGCAGCTGGCAGAGGCAGAGGGAGAAGCAGGCTCCCCGCTGAGCAGGGAGCCCAATGCAGGTCCTGATCCCAGGGTCCTGGGATCCAGGACCCTGGGATCACGACCTGAGCACAAGGCAGACAGCTAACCGACTGAGCCACCCAGGCGCCCCTGGAATCAACGTTTTTTTTTTCAGTGCGTGTTCTGGAGGGATACTTGCTCAGTTACTTGCTTCCATCCTTATGGTGGAGATGGGTTTGAGCTCATTTTACTGGCAAGGAAACCATCTCAAAAAGGAGGAGTAATGTACTGAGATTGCATGGGGAGGTCGAGGCAGAGCAGGACCTAGGACATCATTCTAGAGATACACTCTGCATCTACGTCACCTCACCCGACTGCTGCAGATCCTGGCTTCTGCGTCCACAAAGTGTGGGGCGGGGAGGGAGATGTTTTGGCAAGGGTGATCTCAGAGCTTCCTTCTAGCTTTAAAAGGCTGTTCTGTGAAATGAGGTCAGTCAAGGGTCTTTATGAAAAGAAAGGACCGGTGGTGGTTCTATTGCCATTTGAGAAAAACCACTGGCGGACCCTGTATGTCATTGCAACAGTCCCACTTCTACAGAGAAAATCACGCTGATTTCTCCAGGGATCTGGCCACTGGTGGTGGTGTTTCTGCCCGGGGTGAGCGGTCTGTGCAGATTTGACGCAAATAGATTTTGTTGAATACTTTCCTCTACAGCATTTGTTTTTTAAAAAGTTAGTAATGGCAATTAAGAAATAGCTGACATTTAATTAATTAGCCGAAATAGACTCCATTGTCAACGAAAACGGCTCAGATCTTTGAAAGAAGCTGCAGGCTACAGGGCAGACTCAATGGGGTTTCAGTTTTACAAGGACACGGATGGTTTTCTTTGAAGTAGTTTCTCTCGAGAAGCTTGTGTTTGTCCAACACCCTAGCCTGTTAGTCTGATCTGGGGGTGCATCCTGGTGTCATGAAAGCTCAGTTTGTTTAAGCAATGCTCCGATTCCATTGTTCACCCTTCTGTAAGATTATTAAGTAGAAAGGCCTTTTTGGCAAATCATAGGCATCGGGTGTGCAAACAGTAGCTGGTTTGTTTCAGTTAGTTTAATCAAATTTGGGGAGCAAATGATTTAGAGGACCACGGATACCAAAGGACACCAGAATATTCCCAAAACTGTGTCACAAACAACGGACGACCAAATGTCCCTGATCAAAATGCCCCAGCTGACCTAACGACTTTTCCCGGGGCTTTAACGCTCAAAGGGCCTGCAAATGATTAGTTAGCCGGACCTCAGGGCTGGGCCAGAGCCGGGCTTGGAAGCTGAGATTAGGCAGTCACTCACTTTGTTTGTTTTTCATTAACAGTTTGAAGATTTTGAAAATGTTTGTGGGGTCGGGGAGAGGAAGAGAGAGCAGAACAAAGGGAACTCATAATCATCATGTGCCCAATTTGTAACGGTCAGGAATCTGGGCCACTGGCACCTTCACTCTCTTGGCGTAAGAGCCGCCTTTCAGCCACATTTAAAGGGAAAAATGATTCTTTACTTGCTCTACAGACACAATCCCAACGTGCGTAGGGCTGAATGTGGAGGCAGGGTTTGGTGGAGAACTTTCTCCTGGTTGCCCTTCCCTTTCCTGAAGAGCTCAGCCAACTTTGCAAAGCAGACTGTAGAGTAGCATGGTTCATATACTCCGGCTGTGTTTCTTGAGCATCTCCGACGTTCTGGGTACTAGGTACGCATGGGAAAGATGCTTGAGGGCAAACCTAACAGGGCAGCGGCCCTCCGGAGCTTACAGATTCGTGCAGAAACTTAGTAATAAGGAGCCACCATACACGGCAAGGAAGGTGATGGGACTCATCTTTGGCTAGTCCATCTGCTTGGAGAGCAGGGAAGGGAAGCACTGGCTGAGACCTGAAGGAGGCTAGAGGTAGGCCAGGTAAAGACCCGGGAACCACATTACCAGCAGAGAAAACGGTGTAGGTAAAAGTAGTTGGAGGCAGCAGGACGTATTTGATCAACTCCGTGAAGGCCGGGGTGGTTTGGAAGAAGAGAGTAAAGGCTCTTGTAACACAACATAAGACAGAGATCAAACAGGACATAGGGAACCAGCTGGGCATTTCTGGTTCCGTGAGAAGCCAAGGAAAGCTCACAACGTCAACAGAAGTCCTCATGGGGCGACAGACAGGTCTCAGGTCAAAATTAGGTTCCAGAACCTACCCATTCTGTGACCTTAGGTAAGTTTCTTCACACTTCAAGCCTCAGGTTCCTCATCTGTAAAAGGGGTGTAGGTCTGATTGTGAAAGGTCACTGGGGGAGACACAGCGAGAAAGCAAGTAAAACAATAGTTACTGTAGTGTCCGATAGCGGGTGTTTAACAGGTCAGGCTGAGAGCAAGAGAATCGACGGTATTTCTAACCTTCAGTATGGGAGCAGGTTTGCCAGCCTGCTTCTTCCCAGGGTGAGGACACTGAACTCAGCAAGGTCTACGGAACTAGAAACTATCCATTCCAGTGTTGGCTTTTGGGGAGGTAGAAAGATCTTTCCTTTTCCCCCTGGAATGATAGGCTCAGGAGTTACCAGGTGTGGAAAGGACTTTGAACGTGACAATGCCAACCCCCTACCGTCTAGTATTGCCACAATGCTTATTCAGTGTGAGGGTGGTGTCTCTTCTCCCTTCGCCTTGATCTCCTTTTGAGGAATTACGTCTTCCTTGTTAGATACAGCTTGATGGGGATACTTGAGGTCCCCATCCTGCCCTAGCCTAGGGGCCAGGATGATTCCTCAGTCAGCCCGGTGGACCCTCCCTACCTGGAAGCGGAATCTTAAACCAAGAAATGAAGGAAGTGAAACAGGACAGGGCTCTTCTCCACACCCAAGTGCCTCCTGGATGGATTGTTCGGTTACTAGGCCTCCCTCGAGGAACTCTGGAACTAAGAGTCCCGAATCCTTTCTGCGCCATGCCTGCTCTCCAGCTGTCCCTTGAGTCCATTGGCCCCATCAACCTTCCAAAATAACGTTCTTTTAATTGCCAGCTTCGAGCCAAAGCATACTAATTAATACAGCAGTAAAGAAATCGAAACCCGGAGAAACTAAGTGGTGAGCACAAGATCACTGCAAGTTTGTCAGATCTGGGGGCAGAGTCACTGAACTCCAAACCTGGAGCTCTTTGATCTACAGGGTGTCCAGAGATTTTCAAACACGTGGCATTCTGGGGGTGGGGAGGAGCAAACATTTTGATTTCTATCCTTTCACTAACTTCATAGAAGCCAGTGATGTTCTAGCTCAGAGCTTAAGGGGCTTCCTTTTGGGTCTGAAATTATAGATGTTAATCCTGGAAATCAAGATTCCCCCCCCACACACAATATAATCACCTCCCATCTCTCAGCTTTACCTCCCACATGCAACTCTTGGCCTTACGTCCTACATTAAATGTCATCAGCCAAAAGTGCCCCCTTCTGGTCCCCAGGCATAGCCTGTCCTCTCTGGTCCTCACACTCTGCTCAGGCCACTCTTTACATCTTTTTCTCTTCCTTCTTTCTTTCAACATTATGGAGAGCTACTCTGTCCTGAGCCTGGGATGCTCAGCCGGAAGGAAAACACAGGCCTTCCCTCCAGGAGCTCCAGTATACTGGGAAAGCCAGGCAAATAGACTGGTCCAAGAGGGGCAGTGCTGGGGTTGTGGAGAGCACAGGGAAGGCCCCTAGCTTTGCTCTGGAGACTGGAGAAGGTTGCCTAGAAGAGAGATTTTGAGAATGAGTTCCCAAAGGATGAGTAGAAAGTGTAAGTAGAAAAGGGAAAATGTGCATAAAAGCAAAGAAAAAAAAAGAGGTAGATATAATGCCCAAAGTACAAGCAATAAAAGAAAAACAGATAAACTGGATATGGTCAGAATTAAAACTTTCTGTGCTTCAAAGGATGCCACCAAGAAAGGGAAAAAGCAGCTCCCAAAATGGGAGAAAATTTTTCTGAATCACATATCCGATGATAAATTTTATCTAGACCATGAAGAACTCTTCTAACTCGGTAATAAAAAAAGACCAATAATCCACTTAAAAATGGACAACCAATCTGAACAGACATTTCTAGGAAGATGTACGATTGGCCAATAAGCACCTGAAAAGATGCTGAACATCATTAGCCATCAGCGAAATGCAAATCAAAGCCCCAACAAGATACCGCTTTCTACTTACACTTTGGCTAGAATCAAAAGATGGAGAGTAACAAGAGTTGGCGAGGGATGTGTGGAAACTGGAACCCTCAGACACTGCTGGAGAGATTGTAAAATAGGGCAGCTACTGGGGAAAGTACGTTAAACGTGGAGCTACCGTGCGATCCAGCAGTCCCACGTCTAGGTAGATACCCAAGGGAAAGGGAAGTGTGTGTCCACACGCAAATTTGCACATCAGCGTCTTAGCAGCATTATTCACAATAGGCGAAGAGTGGAAGCAGCTCAAACCAACAAACAGATAAACAAAATGTGGTCTAGCCTCACAATTAAATATCATTCAGCCATAAAAAGGACCGACGTGCTACCTCCTGTTACAGCACGGATCACCTTTGAAAGCATTACACTACACAAAAGAAGCCAGCAAAACCATATGTTGTATGACTCCATTCCTACGCGATGCCAAAGAGGAAAAATCTATAGACAGATAGTAGGTTAATGCTCGTCAGGGGCAGAGGGTGGTGAGGAGATAGAGGGAACAATGGCTAAGAAGCGCCAAGTTTCTTTTTTGGGATAATGGAAGTGTTCTAGAATTGCAGACGCGCCTGTGTGTTAGTTGTCCGTCTTTCCTGCCAGGCTGCAAACTCCATAAAAGCCCAGGCCTGCTCTTCACAGTGGCGTGCTCAGTACTAAGCCCAGAGTCAGCACCTAGGAGGGCTCAATAAGCCCTTGATCGGTTTGATCCGTTGATGAATTAGTTGGCAGTCTAAACGGGTAAGACCAAAGTCATTGGCTCAGGTATAAAGCCGGCAGCCAACTCAAAGGGCGTGGGGAGCCAGGTACTGTAACATGCAAACAGTGTCACTGCAAAACAATGAAAACCATGGTGCCGTTGGGCCAAACTGTAAAGTGTGTGGCTTAAGGACTCAAACTTAAATTTCAAAGGGTGATATTGGTCAAACGAAAGAAGCCTATGAGCAGATTCAGCCCAGAGGTCACCAGTTTGCCATCCTTGTGATAAGGGCTTGACCTTGACAATTCATCGAGGGCATGCCTTTTCCTTCTTAGATAAAACTTTCTATTCCAAGAGCTTGAAAAACATCTAGTTTTTAGTTTAAGAGTTGGAAATGTGAAAGGAACCTTGGAGAAAATCCATGTATGAATGAGAAAACGGACCTTTAGGGAGGCCACCTGTCTTGACAGTCACCGAGAAAGCTGGTGGGACCCCTGGGACTCCCAAGTCCCTGCATAAACGTGCAAAAGCCTCTCCTGAATTGCTGTTTATAAACACGTGCACATCCACACGTAGGCATAAACCCCCAAGTACGGTATTGCTTAAAAAAATTGGGGTAAAAGGATTAGGTGCAATAATACTGAGCAGC
The DNA here is from genome assembly GCF_017311325.1 of Ursus maritimus. Lineage (NCBI taxonomy): Eukaryota > Metazoa > Chordata > Mammalia > Carnivora > Ursidae > Ursus > Ursus maritimus. The sequence goes on along the minus strand of NW_024423897.1, from coordinate 2,419,458 downwards.
AAATTAAGAAAGCATGTTTTTGAAAAATATTTGGTAGCAGGTAGAGATGCACGTGATGCTAGAGGACATACGAAGTATGATTCCCAATTTATAAAACTTACCTGTGTCCCGGGTGAGCCTGAGCCCCTGGGTGTAGACATGTCTCTGTGTTAAATGAACTTATGAGTGTCTAATCCATGAATTTATCTCAGTGGAGAAAAGGAGACACCAATGAGGAGATTTGGGGAAGAAATGGGGAGGAGCTGAGGGGAGGATAGCACACTCCCTGAGAGCCCCTCCGGCCCCGACCTGCCTTGAGGGTCCTGGGGTGAAAGGGGGCCTCTTGTGGCTGATGAAGGAGCCATGTGCCAGGACTCTGTGACCTGGGGCTGACCCGCAGAGGCAGTCTCAAAGGGCAAACTGGCACGTGGATGGAGGAGACGGGCCTTTCCCTCTTCAGCGATTCTGATCACCTGTTCCAATGTGTGTGGGTCTTTTCACACACCGGCGACAATTCTGTGACACCAGCTGGGTGTCCTGTAGTTCAACTCAGTTCCGACACGCCACCTAAAGATAGTGTCTGATCCCACAGGTTAAGGGCTCTGTCCTGAAAGGCTCCCCGTAACCCCACACACCTTCAGATGACGATCCTGAGTCCAGGTTGTCAGCTGGGCTTCTGACCAACAGGCTCTAACAACCCCCACTTGCTTGGGTTGGATTAATCTGTTAGAGCGGTGCACAGAGCTCAGGAAAACCGTTTATTTACTGGATAATCAGTTTGTCATGAAAGGAATACCCACCACTCTTCCCATATCCCAAGTGTTCACCAACCCAGAAACTCTTCAAACCTGTCCTTTTGGGTTTTAGGGAGGCCTTCTGACATAGACATGATGGATCAGATTGGCCATTGCGATGCAGTCAACCTCCCGCCCCCTCCCCTCCTCTGACATCAGGCGGGTGGGACTGAGAGTGTCAACCGTCTAATCCCTCCAGCAGCCAGTCCTCATTCTTAGGTGGGGGTCCTAGAGTCATCTCATTAACATAACACAAGACACCTTTCTCTCACCACCTACAAAGTTCCAAGGGTTTTCAGAGCTCTCTGCCAGAAATGACAAAAACCAAACCTATATTTCTTATTATAAATCACAGGATCACACTCTTCTCTGCACAGCCCTCTGGCCCAGGTCTAGTGAAGGTTCCTGGAACTCAGGATGCCTTCAGGTCCCCCAGAGGCATTAGAAAACAGGCTTTTGGCCCAGATGTCACCATTGTCTTAGAGGGCACTGACGGACAGCCATGACCAAGGTGGGAACTGCCCTAGACATCTTTCCTAAATAGGGCACAGAGTAATGCACACAGAATAGCAGAACAGGAGGGCCCTATTGTGAGCTTATCTGAGATTCCCTGGCTCCCTGAGATGCATCAGAGACTTCAGCAGATGGGCGCCTAGACAGCCGTAGTGAAGCTGATGTGACCTCATTTGTACACATAGGTTGGTTTGGAAACTTGGGGATATACTTGCGTTTCTATTGCTGATAATAAACATGTTGGAATATGAACAGTCTCTTTGGGCTGATAGAATGGTAGGAGATTTTCATTTTCTGCTGGTAGTTTGCATTTTATGATTTTTTTTCTAAAATGAACAGGTGTCTTTTTATAAAATTGTTATAAATAAGAAAATCCAAATTATATTATTTTAAATATACACAATTAATGAGATCAGACATTTTCAGCAATGACCCAGGAAACTGACTTCCAAAGGCGTGCCTGAGAAGTCTGGAAGAGGCTCAGATCCATTAAAGGTGACCAGGTGACACGCCCAGCATTGAAAAGTCGTTTAGTGTTGTGATAGGAATTGGAAGCTCCCACTCCTGGCTGATTATTACACATCATTTTATGGTTATTATTGCTTTTAATCCTTGAAATAGCTATGTAGCATATTATTAGCCATACTTTAGAAGTGGGGAAACTGAGTCTCAGAGCCCCTGGAGGGCTTTTATGATTATAGTATCATATCTAATCAGCAGTGAGATGAAGTTTCAAACCTGGGTTTTTCTATTATTTCCCTCTTATTTTTTAAGACAATTATTGTTCTCCAAACGCTGGCTTCCAAAGTCTGGGATCATCACCTGGTCTCAAGAAGGCCTGTAAACTTTTTGAAATTAGATCCAGAGTTTCGCATGCGTGCGCTTTTTCCAAAAAGATGATTCCCAGTTCTACCACCCCCTCCAAAATTAAGAACTGCTAATCCATATTGTCCACAAAGCATCTGCATCAGACAAAGCTCTGGGAAACGCTTCTCCAATAGCAATGCCATGACAATCTAATGGCGAACAAACCAGCAACACGTGGATTGAATTTCCCTTAAATTACGCATGAACCAAATAATACGAACAATTTGGCAACATTTGCTTGGGGTTTTCTCAAACCCAAAATGTTTGAAAAGAAATGTTGGTATTTTTGACGAACCCCAAACAGGGCTTGTCTGGGGGATTATTTGTTGGGTGGGTGTGTTTGCGGTATGAATTCAGCACGGCGTGCTTTTGACTTGGGGGCACCGGTTCATGTGGGGTTGGAGGTTGCTGGATTTGCGGGGTGGTGGGTGTCCAGTGGTGTTGGTCGTGTCGATTAGGGTGAAGGAATGAATGATTACTCCACACCGCCCTCTGCCACGGCGCATTCCAGGCTGTCTGTTGCCGAGAAGGGTTTGCCCGCTGAAACCATCAGAGCCGAAAGGAGACCCGAAGCGGGTGGACCACAGCTTCTCCACCACATTGGCTGGGCCATGGAACCACATCGGCAAGGGGGGTTGGCGCCAGTACTTGGATGTGAGAGTGGGGATCACGAAGAGGTTCTTCTGCAGAAACTCAGTCGGGAACAAAGAAATAATAGTATTAATAATCGTTTAGGTTCTCAATGGTCATTGAGGGAGTGACCTGGTGATTAGAGTTGATAATATTCCAAGACACAATCAGGTACAGGTTAAGATTCGCTGACCTTAACCACCTGTTCTATACCAGGGGCTCCCCTCCGGTAGCGGACAAAAGGAGGTGCCGCCCAGATCCCCCTTCAAGGCAGGACTTGCCGTCCAGCTGTGGGGATCTGATCCACCCACAGACTTGGTCCTGCTGTCAGCTCCTTCAGGGTCTGCCTCAGCTATAGAGAGCATAGTCCCCCGAGGCCACCCCTTCCCCCTGCTTGCGAACGGTGACTGAGCCAGGCAGGGGTGTAAAGACCTCGCTGTGGGGGATGCTGTAATAGCCATTCTCATCTCAAGCCCTCTGATCTGTTGACCGAGGCTCTGTTGGACCTGCACTGCCGTGTGCCTGTTCCCAGTGCCCTGGATGACTTCTCCTCTTTCTTCCACCAGTGTTGTCCTCAGTAACCATCTTGTTCCTGACTCTTCACTCTGTCTTTGCTTCTGGGGAACTGGACCATTCATAGTTCATAACCTCCATGACCATCTTATGAGGTAAGAATTATTCTTCGGCTTTCTCTAAACATCCTCCTGCTCCCTTGTCAAAGGGTAGCAATTGTAGCTCTTGGAATCTATTATCACTTTGCTTCATTCTGTTCCCACCATTCAAGCTCCTGTCCCCCTTGTGAACCAGCCTCCTCCCTGGTGTTCCTGCCTCCAACCTCTCCCCCTCCATGTCCCTGCATGTCTATCACCCTAAAACACAAGTCTCACCATGTCATTGCTATACTCAGAAAGCTTTCCTGTCTCATCTCGAGCTGGCACCATGGCTTTCCATGTCCTGGATCCCATTCTCTTCTCTGCCTTTATCCATCCTCCTACCAAATGCATCAGGATCTCATGTCCCAGGACCTTTGCACAGCATGTTCTCTCCAAACGTACCCCGGACTTCACCTCTGCTGGGACATCTCCCTTGTGCCCTCCACATATACCTGAACCCCTCTTCAGTGTCCCCAGCCCCAAAGCCTTCCCTCCATCGGAACACTTGTCCCACTGTTACAGGGGCCTGTGAACAGGTTGACCTCCCCATCGGGAAGGTGTGAGCCCTGAGAGTGGGGACAATGTCTTCCACAACAGTATATTCTACGTACATTGAAGTCTGGTACATAGTTGGTACTAAAAAACTCCCTGAATGAATGAATGAATGAATGAAGTTCGGCCCTCCAGTTGGCGCTGTGATGAGGAAACACTCCTAAATATTTTGTCCCCACCAACGCCAACCATGAGATCTTATCTACAAGTCTGCCTCTGTCACGGCGTCAATCTTCCAGCGTGACTTGAACCTCAGGGACCCGGGGGTAAATCATTTGCAGCAGCCCAAAGCGCTCTTTAGAGAATGAGTCATTCGGTCATCGCATGCACAGCCTGGTGACCCGCAGAGAGTTTGTCTGCAGACACCTTTGTGGGCAGCCGTTCGATTTCCTGAGCATGAGGAGGCCTTTATTTCAGATTCCAAACTTTATTGCAACTTCTGAGTGACTGCCTGACCCCATTTGTAACCTTGCGGCGCTTACAATGATTCATCTCTTCAGGAAACCGTGTCTCCCCTGGGTTGGCCCAGTGATATTGGGGCAGGCATGCTGGCTGCGAGCGGGACTGGAGAGAGGGGAAAACCCCTTCACCATTTGCTGTCTCCTGAGTGGCCTGTGAGAAAAAGACTGGCCTCCGCAGCTACAGAGCAGAGCAAAATGGCGAGGAGCGGGCCCCTGGCCCTGGCCCAGCGGGCAATCCAGTGCGACAGCTAAGCTCATGGCCCCGGCCCCCACGGCCCCCTTCCAGTCCTCCAGTGGTTCCGAACCATTTTGGCTCAAATCTTTCCATCTTTTGAACCCAACACTTCTCTTCCTCAGCTCTCCTAGAGTAACAGAAGACAATGTGTGGTATCCTTTAAAAATGGCAAATTCTGAGGTAAAGCACACTGTAATTTTGAAAAGTTTTTATTGAAGAATAAGTACACGGATCCAGAAGTGTGTGGCTTATGGAGTTGTCTCGAAGGCACCTCTGAGGCTGAATTCCCACCTTAACTGCCCAAACTTGCCAAGTCACATACCCTCTCTGAGCTTCGGTTTCCTTAATGCTCAAAAGGAGTTAAAAACCAGCCTCTCAGAGAGTCAGGCTTTCGTTACAAACAAACCTGAAATCCTATCCACTTGCCTCCTCCCCCAACCCATGATCATGCTTATCCCCTCACCCTGGCTTTATTGTTCTTCACAGAACATATCACCATCTGACACGTTATTTGGTATTTGCTTAGATTTGCTTATTTTTTCTCTCCCAATTAGCATGTCAGTGGAGGAAATTTATTTTGCCCACTCCACGAGGCCCACAATTACAACAGCAGCCTGTGTGCTGGAAGTCCTAAATGAATTTTCACTGGGCGAATGTAGAGAGAGGTTTTGAGGACTGCTGAAGCGATGCTTGGAAATCTGGGAAACGCCGTTAGGCTGGTTATTGCAAAAGAAAAAATAAAAACAGGACATCACAAATGTCGGAGAATTTGTGTAGAAACCGGAACCTAGGTGCGTTCGTTGGTGGGAATGCAAAGCGGTGCAGTTCCTCAAAAAAATTAAACAGAGACTTGTCATACGATCCAGCAATTCCGCTTTGGGGTATATACCCAAAAGAATGGAACGCGTGTCCTCAAACAAATACATGTCCACCCGTGCTCATAGCAACATTGTTCAGAAGCAACCCAAGTGTCCCCTGATGGATTAATGGAGAAACAAAATGTGGTGTGTTCATCCAATGGACCACTACTCAGCTGCAGAAAGGAAGGGCATTCTGCCACCTGCTATGACGGGGATGAACCTTGAGGACCTGGTGCCGAGTGAAGTAAACTAGACATCAAAATCCTGTATGAGCCCGCTGATAGTGAGTACCTCGAGTGGTCCCGTTCATCCCGATAGGCAGTAGAGTGGGGATAACCAGGGGCTGAGTGGCGGGGAGAGAGGGTTTGATGGGGTCACAACTTCAGTTGCAGATGAAAAAGTGCTGGAGAGGGACAGAGGTCATGGTTGCACGACATTGCAAACGCACTCAGTGCTACTGAACACTTAAAAATATAAAATGGTAAATTTTATGTTACGTATATTTTGCCATGAGGAAAAACAAAAATTTTTTAGACGTGAGAAATGTGGGGAAGTAACCCAGGTGGCACCCCAGCGATTTTGCACCCCACCCCAGGTCCAACCAATTTCAGAAAATCTTCCCTAAATCTCTTAGCATCAAGACTGCATCATCTTCCGCTTGGCTTTATCCCGTCCTGCACTCATGTCCCATCGGGCGAGGCTGGGCTTTCTAGGAAGAACTTCAGAGGGGAAAGGAGAAGGGAAGAGAACCGCAGACGTGCTGAGTACCCACCTCATGTCGTGGGGCTGGTGCTTCACCTGTCCTCTCATTTCAGCCTCACAGCAGTCCCGGTGTTACAGAGGCGGAGTCTAAAGCCCAGAAGGACGTTAAACAGCTCGCTTAGGGTCACATGTTATTCCTTCCTGCAACCATCACTGAGCACCTGCTGGGAACGCGGCACTTTGTTAGGTGCTGAGGTTCTGGCAATGAATGAAACCAGTCTCTTGGCCTTAAGGAGCTTCTTGTCTTGTGGGGAAGGCAGGCAATTACACAGGTAACCATAGTAACATGTGATGAGAGGTGGCATTGGAGGACAGGTAACAGAAGCAGGTTGCACGGACAAGACGGGCCGGGAGTTTTAAGAAGATCTGGACTGTGAACATGGGAGCCAGCTGTCCACAGAGGAGGCTGGGGAGCCAAGGTGGAGGTAGGGGTGGGGCAGACCACACAGGGCCTTACAGGCCAGGCTAAGGAGTTTGCCTAAGATCTTAAAGGCAGTAAGACCACTGGACAATTTGAACCTGGAGAATGAGTTAGAAAACTTGCTTTGGTTGCAGCAGGAGAATGTCCTAAAAGAGGAGACAATGTGGGAAGGGGTTCAATCAGGAGTTACTATGCACTGAATTGTGTCCCTCCCATTTCATATGGGGAAGCCCTAACTCCTGGTGATGGTATGGGAGGTAGGGTCTTTGGGAAGTCATTAGGTCGTGAGGGTGGGGTCCTCGTGATGGGGTGAGTGCCCTTTGGAGAAGAGACGAAAGCACTTGTTCTCTCTCTACACAGTGAGGACACAATGAGAAGACTGCCATCTGCAAGCCGGGGGGGGGGGGCCCGCGCCAGGAACCCTATCGGCTAACACCTGGATCTTGGACTTCCAGCCCCCAGAACTGTGAGAAGTAAGTTTAAACCACGCAGTCCGTGGCATTCTGTTACAGCAGGCCGAGCTGACCAAGAATCCTGTGTACCAGGCTGGGGTTCCCTGGAGGACTTGGGGGCACAGAGCTCAGGTTCTGTGGGTACATGCGAGGCACGGCACTGTATGTGTACCACGAAGTACGAGAGAAAGGCCATCGTCATCTGTCTTTGGGAAAGGCTCTTTGTTGGTAAGTTTTGTTTTATTTTTTTAAAGATTTTATTTATTTATTTGAGAGAGAGAGAGAGACAACCAACGAGAGAGGGAACACAAGCAGGGGGAGTGGGAGAGGAAGAAGCAGGCTCCCAGCGGAGGAGCCTGATGTGGGGCTCGATCCCAGAACGCCAGGATCACGCCCTGAGCTGAAGGCAGATGCTTAACGACTGAGCCACCCAGGTGCCCCATGTTGGTAAGTTTTCTAATAGGTTTGGTGGCAGTTGCCACAGAATGATCAGGTCACAGCTGTAGTTAGGGAGCTGGGGGAGCAGAGCTGGAAAGGGAGGGTCAAAGCTGTTGTGACTTGATTTGGGAGCTTAGACACTGGTGGTCTGATTTGCATTTTGCGAAATTCTAACAGATCCTCACATGCCCACCCCACTCCCTGCTGGGGTTTACACATTCATTTCCCCTAAAGCACTCCATAAAGAATTTGGGCTAGAAGGCTCCATTTAGAATCTAGCTGTTATCAGCATTAAGATCTGCGTTTCAGAAGACCACGAATTGCTTTCTGTTTTGTAGTTCAGAGCTGGAAGAGAGGACTCCGGTGTTGAATTTTGTAACAGTCACCCCACGGTTATGTGTACCCCACCCACCTACAGAGTGGTCCAGTCGCTATATCAAAGTCACTCAGAAGTCCTGAGAGAGATCACCCCCTTGCTGCGAGATGGGAAACTGAGGCCCGTGGAGGAGATGGACAGGCCCAAGTTACTGGGGAAGTCAACTGTTGACTGGGCAAGAATGGCCCTTTCTATGTGCCAGGACACTGGGGATACAAATGACAAGTAAAATACTATCTTCTTATTAACTAAGAATCCTATACGCTCCCACTTCTCGGTAAACAAGCCTTGATTTAGATTTAGGTTTGTACCCCTTTGTGTCTTAGGGTAAGAATCCCCCATTAACTGACTACTTATTCTGTGCCAGAGATGATTCTGTGCTTTTTGCAACCATGAGCTTGTTCAAACATTACCAAACTAAGAGATAAATATTATCATACCCATTCTCTAGATGTGAAAATTGAGGCTCAGAGAGGCACAGTATCTTGCCCCAGGTGGCATAGCCAGCAAAGTGCAAAAACCCCCCTCCCTTGGGGTTAGAAGCCATATTTGCCTGTCTTCAAAGCCCTTGTTCTTCATCCTAATCCTTTGTCCCTGGTCAGCTAATCTTTTCATCCTTGGGCTAACCCTCTATCGTGGTTATTACTTGGTTGGCCCTTGGTGGGAGCCCAGAAACTCTTCATGCATGAGTCCATTCATGGAGTTCCCAGATCCCAAGAAAACTCTGCAGGAGGAGTTGGGAGCTTCTTGTCCTTGACTTCCCTTCCACATGGGGCCCTGAGAGTCAGGAAGTATTGAACTGGAGTATCTGGACAGAGACAGGTGGCTGGATAACTCAGCCTGGCACCCATCAGTTAGGACAACGTGCCAGGCACCGTGCTAAGGGGCTTATGAAAATCAATTCTTAAATCCTCACGACACCACCATGACATTGGTTCTACTGTTCTCCCTGTACTGAAATTGAGAAACAGAGTTGCAGAAAAGCAAGTTACTTTTCCAAGGCTGTGAACCAGCAGAGACAGGACTGGAGAAGCATAGCTCTGTCTGAGTCTGGAATCCAGGCTCCTTACAATCACTTTATTTCATTTATTATTTTTTAAGGAAGCTCTACGCCCAATGTGGGGCTTCAACTCACAACCCTGAGATTCAGAGTTGCATGCTCCACTGACTGAGACGGCAAGTTGACCCTCCTTACAATTACTTTATATGCTCAAGAAATGCCTACTGGCTGAAAAGTGGAAAATACTTTTGAAAATCAGTGCTTGTGTCCACTTCCCCACTTCGTCAGGCTGAGCTAGCCTGGGGCACGCAGCAGCAGGCCAGGGGCGGGGTAGTTCTATTGATTGGACGAGCAAGGCAGCCACTCGGTGGGCTCCAGGGAGGAGGAGGCCATTCCGTGACGGGCAGGCTCTGAAGAATCCCGTGCTCCAGGGAGAATGACGTCTGTGGTTAATTCCAGAGGCTGTCCAGTTTGCCTCCCTGCTTTGGTTCTTTGATTCACAATGGTTTAGCTCATTCCTTTGCGCCCTTCCCTTGGGGTTATGTCACCCAGGTGAACAAAGCCTCTTTTCAAGGACCCTGAAGAAACCAGATTATGTTATGGGTCCCGCAAATTAAAGGCCTGGAGAGGAGGCCTCTTATTTGGGGATAATCACCATTCGCTCTCTGTTTGACGACTTACTTCAAGATAATTAGAGCTTCACTTTCTTAACTTGAAACAACCATTTCTGTTTTCTCTTGTCCTCAGCCTGACAGCCCCGGAGCTGACTCTCATGGTCGCCGCGGAGAGGCATGTGACGTCGGGAAATACATGCTGGGTCCCTACCCTTTAGCGAGAGCTGTCAAGACAAATGCCACGTATACGGCCTTTAAAATTTGGCACAAGAGGTCTAGGTGAGATACACGGTCAAGCCTTCGCTAACTCAGATCTCTGAAGGACACGTCGTATTCAACGTCTTCAACACACATAGCTCTAGAAAAAGCAAACTAGGGCCCTGCCTCGGGGAGCTTATATTGTCGTCTTGGAGACAGAAAGGACATGCGGAGCTTGACTCACCTAGAAATAAAAATAATTGTAGCAGTAAGAATAATTTTAGCAATAAAAATTTGTTCAGAAAATAAAATCCTAAGAGTTGATCGTTGTTATTCCTGTACAGTATTAAGAGTGATAACAGCAAAGTCACCACCGTAATAATAGTAATAATCAGATTTTCTTTAAGTAAACATTAAATGACGATGCCAAATCTTATTCCTTATTAAACTAGAATGTGCTGTGTGGAATCCTGCTAAAAGGAAGTGGCCGATATCCAGAATCTAGTACTATTTTTGTTAAAGAGATTTGTTCTTTAGTGGTATATGATATGACCGCAGGACACCCGAAGGTCTGGGGAATGGGGTTTTCATTAACTGAATTTTCTTGAATTATTTTGTGTAAGAGTCACTATTAATAATACAATGATGATTCGTTGCCTTTCTAGGCCTTCAGATCATTGTTCCAAGTACTAATGATTATTCAATTCAAGTCAAATTAATATTTATTTCTAGGAGGTTGGGACTTTGGAGAGAAGCAGGCAAAAGAATTCATCTCTATGGATAAGATTTAGGGCATTGGAATGACATGTACTCACTCCAGATGATTTGGGGAGTGAGGGTTTGTTTGTTTTTTCTCTTTGAATAAATCTCAATCTTGTCTAGACTTCAACTTAATATAAGGTTTAATTAGGTGTCCTTTATATGAGATCTAATTTGAGTAAATGAACATGCAGTTGCTCAATGAGGAAAACTCTTGAGAAATTCAATCAGGAATTGACAAGTTCGTCATCGTCATGGGGATTTTCATACACTTCTCAGAAATGGAAAGATCAAGAAAGAAAGGATAACTGTATAGAAGATTTGGCCAATACAACCCCCATCGGACGAACATACATAGAATTTTGCAGCCAACAAACAGAACATGTGTGTATTTCATGCTCATATGGAGTATTTGCAAATATGGAGCCGATATTATGCCTAAAGTAGCTCCGACAAATACTAAAGAATCAATGTCATAGGGATAACCCTCTAACCACAATGCAATAAAACTCAAAACCAAAACCAAAAAGATATATGTCAACAACACACATTTAGAAACATCAACAAAAGACACTTGCAAATAATTTGTCAAAGAAGAAATTATAATGAACATTACCAACCACTTACAATGGATAATGAAAATATCATCATGGAAATATGTGGACTATAGTTAAAGTGGCATTTAGAGTGAAATTTACAGCCTTAAAGACAGATATTAGAAAATAGAAAGAAAAGTTAGTGAGATAATCTTTCAGTTCAAAAGTTAGTAAAACAAAGCCCATTGCTTTATGCCCGGAACACGCTTGGAATATATATAATTTTAAACTGACTCATTGTAGGCAGCCCCACATATAACAAGCTTACACAAAGAAAGGAGGGCTGAGTCTGAAGGAAAGCTAGAATAGTTCTACAAGAAATCAGACCACGCTGTCTAAAACAACAACAACGACAGCAGCAACAACGAAAACCCCAAAACAGCTCTCACAGCAGAGGGTGTATTAGTTGGCTATTGTTACATCACAAATTACTTCAAAATCTATTAACTTAAAAAAAAACAAGCATTTATTATATTTATATTTATTATGTATTATCTTTCAGCGTCAGGATTCCCAGAGGGTCTTAGCCAGGGGATTCTGGCTCAGAGTCTCTTATGGCTTGCGTGAAGCCATCGATTGGGGCTATAGCATTTGAAGACTCAACTACAACTATGGAATCGGCTTCCAAGTTCACGCACACAATTTAACGCAGGCAGTTTTGTTCTTCACTGGGTGCTGCTCACTGGCTGTTAGATTCCTTGCCACATGGGCCTGCACAAAGGTGCGCTTACAGCACAGCACCTTGCATCCCCCAGAGAAAGTAATTTCCGAGACAGAAAGCCAGTCCCCAAGATGGAAGCCATACCCTTTTGTGACCTAATCTCTGAAGTCACATGCCTTCACCATCTGCTATTGGTCACACAGACCAACCTGGTACAAGGGGAGGCGGAGCTACACGGGGCATGAATACCAGCAGTGGGGATCGTTAGGGGCCATCTTGGAAGCTACCTACCACGGAGAGAGTCTCAAAACAATGGAATTTGTGCTTGGCCGCTAATCCTCACCACAGTAGAGAATAGGTGAGAAAAATCCATTCCAACTGGACAAAATCATTAGACTTACCTTGGGGATTCAAACGATCTTGAAATTCAAGGAGGGATTGTGGTCTCCGGGTTGGATTTCTTGGCATTTTGACAGGGACTTAGGTGAATTCTGTTATGTTTTGCTTTCATTACGAACCTTTAAAAATATCTGTTTTCTCCCCAAATAATTTTAGCTCACCAAGCCCCTTAACACATTTTGCCAATCCACTCTCCCCATCATTTCAAAGTTGATGTCTCCTTGGAAGGAAATTTGATTTAAATGTTTTCGATTCCTTTACGTGAAAGCATAGAAACTCAAGTTAGCAAGAACATTTGATGGCCAAGAAATCCTCCGATTTCATGTGAAAGTCGCAAGGCTTATTTTTCTCAAAAATATGAAATCATTCTTTGCCAAAGAGTCAATAAAATACTGACCCAATGAGGGTTAAGTTTAACCACCCACAAATCAAAACATCTTGCTAACTTTAGGCCAAACAATTCTTTGTTGTTGGTTTAAAATATCGAATTGACCATCCCACCCTCTCCTCCATGTAACTGAATTGTAAAATCATCTTCTGTCTTGTGGACATGTAGGCATGGAAAAAAGTAAAGTGCTGAATTAAGATAATTCAATTTCTCTAAATACCTCTCAGAGATATGAGCTCTTTGTCTCCAGTTTCTTCTTACTTCAATCCACGCTACCCCGATACCGGTGTTATTTTACTGACACACAGAGCCAATCTCATTTATCCCCCCTCCCCCACTGGCTTCTTGTTATAACTTTTCACTGCCTCCTCGTGATCTTCAGATAGGTTTTGCCATGCCACTCAGGACCCTGCCTCCAGGGCCAACCTCTTTTCCTAATATCCTCTTTCTCTGTCTCACCCGGGCTGGTTTAACTGCAGTCCTACAAGACAGCTTGCCATTTCCTGAATGTGTCCTGCGCTTCCAGACCCAAAGTCTGTGTATGGGCTGTTCCCTCTGCTTACAGCGCTTTTCACTCACTTCCTGGAACAATAAAAAAGTCATCTTTCCCCCTGGTGAGTGTTCTTTGACATACCACCTCCCTCAACACCCAGCAACTCCTCCAATTTGATGAGAAATTGTTAAAATCGTTTGGTCTCAAGAGGCAGTAATTCCACTCTTCCATGTTCTACAAAATCTTGCATATACTTGCATTGTAACACTTCCCAAATTGCATTGCCAACTGTCTAGAGTATTCACTAAGGTAGTGCTAACTTCTCAACGGGTGTACCCCAATCTCAGGGGCTCAACACAATAGAAAATATTTCTCACTCCTGTTAATTCCAATTAGCAAGCAGGGCTGGAAAGGCGATTTGCTCCATGCAGTCAGTCATGAAAGGACCCTGCTGGCAGAAGCCCTACCCTCTGCAACTGTTGGCTTCCAGGACCATCCTGGGTACAGACAGCCAGTCAGCAGACAGAGAAAGAGTTGTGGTAGAGAAGCATGTAGGAGATGTTGGGGAGAAGGCTTTGAAGTGGCACAAATCTCTTCCATTCACATTCCATGAACAAAACTTGGTCACATGGCCTTGCCCCGCTGCAAGAGAGAATGAGAACTAGAGTCCGCTGTGCGCCCAGGAGGCCGACAAAGCAGCTGTAATGAACACATAACCAGTCTCCTTGGTCACTGTCCTCAGTGAATTCTGAACATCCAGGAGGCAGGGGCTGGGTCTCCCCTGTTGTTGTAGCTTTAGCACCTAGCTCAGTGCCCAGCCTGTATTTAGATGCTTCGTAGCTATTTGTCAAATATGCACAGTAATGGATGCAACTGTTGTTGCCGAAATTACTAGAAAATTTCCTCGCTCCTCCACTCTACCTCTGGGGGGATAGAAAATAGTCTTAGGCTCTATCTGTCCAGCTCAAACAAAATGGAGAATTGAGTCAATTACCTAGATCATCCAGTCAAAAAATCCTTCCATCTGTAGTAACTGGTTCAAGAGATTTGCCCACCTGCCCCCTAAATAATCAATATAATTCAAATCATAGCTTCAATGTCCAGTGTCTTTTCATTTGTTTGGGCAGAGTCTTAATGGCAAACATGCGTTTTCCTTATTGAGCAAAATTATTTTTCGGCATTTGTCTTCGACAAAGCAACACAGCATTCCCTGTCCACAAGCAACACGGTAACTGAAGCCGCCATGTCTAAGCTTCCTCGGGTTTTCCGACGGCAGCTACTTCTGGAGCTTGGTTTTCTTATATAAAAGTAGGAATGGGAGGGAGAAACGAGCAGGAGGTGAGGATAAAACAAGATTGCTTCACTCAACGTCTACTGATTCAAATGCTAATCTCATCTTAAAAGTACCTTCAGAGCAACATCTAAATTGGTGTTTGACCAAGGCATGGCCGAGTGGACACATAAAGTGAACCATCATAGATCCCTATCCTTATGCCCAAATATTCAGCTCAGCGACTCCTCTGCCTGGATGCTTTCCCACTCCCCAGTTGGGCTTGGGGTCTCCTTTGATTTCCCCCAACAAAGCACAGAAAGTCCTCCCAAAGTCAGGAGATGAGACCAATTGTGTTTTCCAAAGAACCCATCGCACAGGCTTTTCTTCCAATGTGCCAATGCCACTCTGGCCGTTGAGGGGTGGGGTCTATATTCCCTCCGCTTGAACCTATGTAGGCTTTTGTGACTCTCATGGGGTGGGGTCTATGTTCCCTCCCCTGAACCTATGTAGGCTTTTGTGGCCCTCTCCAAATATGGGCTATGAACGATGTGACTTTCAAGGCTAGATATAAAAATGCAGTGCACTTGGGCCTTGTTCTCTTGTGATGCTTGGTCTTGGAACCCCGCTGCCATCTTGCACGAAAGTTAGGTGGCCACACAGGCCAGCACCAGCCAAGCAGACAGAGGAGTGACTAATGAAGTCTTCAGACGATCCCAGCCCCCAGTCTCCAAGTCACTGTGGCCTTCGTGTTGCCCCTCCCGCCCCCACACCAGGAGGAGCAGAAAAGAGCAGACCCCACTGAGCACTGCCCAAAATGCAGATTGTGAGCACATAAGTGGCCCTTGCTGTCACATATTATTAAGTTTGGGGTAGTTTGTTACCCAACAATAGATAAGTGAAGCAGAAGGGTCAAAGGGCAAAACTGTAAGGAAGGCAGGAATGCAGGGGGATTCAACAGATGGATGGCTGGTCTTGGAAAAGAAACCCCCAGATCCACGTAGGCTGGACCTCACCTTGCTTCGTAGCCTGGTTTATTCAACTGCTGTGTTCATTGTGTCCTTCTTTTATGCCGTTAAAGTCTGTTTATTTGCTTTGTAAAAATATGTTTTCATGCTACCTTGAGTAGAATCTTGTTTTAATCTAATGGTCCATTAATTTTAAATAAATACATGGGTGATGATTTCTTTTACCAGAATAGCCAAATCTTTCCTCGAGGCTCCACAAACAATAGACAGATAGACAGACACATAAGACAGACCGACAGACTTACATAGAGGTAGAGAGATCTACACTTCTAAGGATATTTCACAATATTTGGGGGGGATAAAGTTTTAAAGTTGAGGATAGCTTGATTAAGCACCCGTTTTCTCTATGGCAAGCACTACAGGGAAGGCTTTATGGACACCAACTCGTTTATGTCCTCCCCACCATCTTTGCAAGCTGTGTACAACCAGAACCCCATTTACAGGTGAGGAAACTGAGGGCCACATTGCCCAGGCCCCAGGTCTCAGTGGTTAAGCTGGGTGACCCCAGGCAGTGTGATTCCAGGGCCATCCTCTTTGACCGCTGTCCTCTCTGCCTTGAGGCATCAGAGGCACTGTCGGAACATTACCTGGGGCCGATGAAATGTTCAACCAATGCCCCTGTCCCATACCTCTCTTTTATAATAACAGCGATCCAGCCCCGACGGACCAAGCCTCAGCAAGCCTGCCTGTGTTCATCTTCATTTTCTATCCACAGCAGAGTTTACACACAGTAGGGACACGTAAGTGTGCGTCGATCGATGCTTCTAGCGAAAGGGCCTTTTGCCTTCGAGGGCTCCAAGCCAACGCGGAGGCGGGGCGGTCGGTAGGTAAGGAGCCCAGCGCATCAGAGAAGGGCTCTCTTCGTTGCTGGTTTTTTGAGAGACGGCACATCTTGGACACATTAGAAGTAGCATGAAAACAAATGGCAGCTTCACTCAGTCCTCACTTGGGGGAGGAGGGGATCTGAGGGAAGGACCTTGCCTTTTAATAGAAAGAGAAATCGCTGAATGAAAGTGCGTGGTGGGCCCCTGAGAAGGGTGCCCCTTCCAGCGCTGAGAAGGGCTGAACGGCATTTTTCACCGAGCTCTGGGACAGATGAGGGCCAGCGCTAATCTCAGTCCTCGGCGGGCCCCGGGCCCCCTGGTAAAGGCGATATGAAACAGAGGCCTTCAGAGGCCCACGCCGAAGCGTCTTGCGCGGTCCGGCAACTGTTACAAAGCAGGCCAAAGCCGCGTCACGTCCAATTAGTGTCAACGAGGAACATCTGTATGTCGGCACCCACGTTGCTGAATGCAAACATTGCGTAATTGCAGCCTCTCGCACACGCGGCGTGTTTTGAGATGTGGTGTCCCAGTGTGAATCACGGGCACATTTTTCAGAGTCGTCAGCAGTCTTGGTCTGGCCGGGATGCCGCTTACTGACTGCCCGTAAGAGCATTTCTCTAAAATATTGAATTAAGCACAGTCCGGCTTTTTCCTCTTATCTGTGAAATCTTGCGGTCGGGGCTTGACTGTTTTTAGAAAATGAAATATATAAAATGTATAAAATGCAAATAAAGTTGAGGTTAGAGTGGTGTGTTTTTTCTTTCTCTCTCTCTCTCACTTTTTTTTTTTTTTCTCTTTTTTTGAGAAAGGCATCTGGTTTTTTTCCCCCCACTTTTCCCTTCGGTGCTTTAAGCTGAAATGTAAAGGTTCAGTTGTCAAGTGCAGTCTGAAAGGCTCCAATTCCAACTGGTTTTTCACCTCATCGAGAAGCAAGTCTGGTTACAAGGACCCAACTGGTCTGGGATATTTTCTCATGCACAGTTTTTCCCCGGGCGGAGCGATTGATACAGGCTTTGCTGTCAAGGGAAATCCAATAGCCCTGGGTTCAGAGTTGAAGATATTTTAGAATTCTTCTGGCGCAATTCAGTGAGGACTCACAGAAATAGAAACTGTGCACTGGGGCAACGAGGGCGTTATGACTCTGTCGAGAAACTGGCAAGAGTCTGGACAGACGTCTTGTCCATAAGCCACCATGCCCAAGGAACTTGAAACTCTCCACATTGCCACTTTGTGGTGACACCTTGGCCTAGTTTGGATCCTTGTCTCCTGACCCCATTTCCTGCTACAGGCCCAATTTAGTCAGCAGACAGGACCCCAGTGGCTGCTCCCCCAGACTGATCCCTGCTTCCCCTCACGTGTAATTTCTCTCCATCTTTAAGAATCCATCCCCAGCACAGCTGAGGGCTCCTTCACCACGTCTACCCTTGTCTACGGCAAGGAACAGGACAGGGCTGACATCAGAACAGAATAGCTAACCGTTGGGATAGCTGAGCTTTCCGGCCAGCAAGCAATTTCTTATTTCTTCTTCTTATTTTTAAACTGACATTTAGTTTTATTGTGCCAAGGACATTGCAGCTGGCAGATCTTGTCAACACATATTTTAACCAAGTATATTAATATACAGAACAATTTCAATTAACCAACCCTCCCATGTCCTTTAGCTGATGGTATGTGACAGAAACCCAAGTTGAATGAATCAAACAAAACAGGACTTTATGGGCTCATAGAATCCGAGGAGTGATTGGAAGACCAAGTTTCAGTAAGGACAGGGGCAGCTGGCCTTGGGACACAGTCTGCCAGGAAAGACCCCCTTTCTTGCTCCTCCTCATCCCTGTTTCTCTTCTGTGGGTCAGCCTTCTCACTTCCTACAAATCGGCTGTCCTATGTTTTTGAACTTCCAGGCCAGCCAAGAGAGTGCAGACCAGTTTTTCCCTGCTCCCTCCTGCTAAATACAACTATAAACCTTGGAAATAGCCCCAAAGACAACACTAATGGCAAATTCCTCCTTAGCTGGGCCATGGTGCCTGAATATTTGGTCAACCATTATTCTAGATGTTTCTGTGAAGCTGTTTTTTGGATGAGATTAACTTTTAAATTGGTGAACTTTGAGTAAAGGAGATTGCTCTCCATAATGTGTGGGCCTCACACAATCAGTTAAAGACCTGAACAGAGCAGAGATCGACCTCTCCTGCTCAAGAAGGAATTCCGCCAGCAGGTGGCCTTTGACCTGCAACTGCGTTTCTTCCCTGAGTCTTCAGCCTGCCTGGCTACTGCATCAGTCTTTGGACTTGCTAAGCTTCCACAATCACAGGAGCCAATTCCTTAACAAAATCAAACTCTCTCTCTCATGTATATGCATTCTGGGGTGGGGGGAGGGCGCAGAACTAAGAGGCAAGCATGTCTGGTCAAGAGTTAAGCAGTGGCCCCTTCCAACCAAGTGTCTTTCTCACCCTTTCTCCCTTTCTCCCTGGGATGAAACCTGAACCACATATTCAGTGGGTCAGACCTACACTAATGTCTCTGCTGAACGTGGGGTCCCAGGGGAGCCATAGAAGCCAGATTTCAGGGAGGAATGTTGGACCCCATGAGAGGGTTCTTACCGAGGAGGAGGGAGCCTGGGGTGAGAAACAAGACTACACACGGGGCCTGAGGTCTTCGTTGCCCTGGCTGGTGAGTGGTAACCAGTCACTGAACTGGCCCCAGGCAGGGACCCCGGGTGAGTGTGGGAATGAGGAAGGGTCATCCTAAACTCCATAGCACTTGAGACTCCAGGAAGTGTCTGTGCAGAGGGCTGCAGACCCATGTGCCACTGTGAGGGTCTGAAGAATCAGTGGCTGGAGGAGGTGACTGGAACCATCACCCCAACAGGGCAGAGGCCTGTGCAGATTGGCGGGGAGCAGTTGAAGCAGTGCTTCTCACAACAGCAGTCCTCAGAAAAAAGAAGCAGCACGAATCTCCCAGGGTAAGAATTTCCCTTTGGAGACTTGTATCAAGCACTTGCCAAAATAAAGGGGGCTCCTTTCCTGGCTTTGCCTACTTTTGGTTCTCAGGATATAAGTATTGAGGTAGAAGTTTCAAAACATGGAGAGACTCAGAAAATGGTCAACTAGTTACTCTAGTGTCTTTTTATTTTATGACCAGTATGGCCTTGAACAACACACAGCTATTTCCCCCACTAGTTTTAGGGAGGGCGACCAAATCATTTGTCCTCTAAGCCTATAATTCCGGGAGCAGAGAAGGCAATATTAATTATTACACTGGGATAGCCGGTGTAACATGAGGCTGTGCTGGGCAAATGGGATGCACGGGCACTCTCATTTTATTCCTCTGCTTTTGAGATTTCTTCTTCTTTGTATTTCTGGACTTATCTGAGCCCCATCTACTTTGCGGGGGAGAGTTGAACATGAAGGCGACTCCCATAATCAGGAGTTTGCTTCAAACCAGGGAGGTGTTCTGAACCTTCTGGTAGCCTCTCCTGGGACAGGCATGACTGGGAGTGAAGACTCTGCATCTTTGGACCATTATCGCATTTCAGGCAGGCTCAGCCGGCACCGTCTCTCTACAAGGCAGCAGCTGGGACAGCACTGATGTGCTGTGACATCCCAGCCTGGAGGACCACTCTGTTTGCTTTTTGGCCAAATCCTCCAGCCCAGGGCTCTTAAAAGGTAGTGTTTGAGTCATCTGGAGAGCTTACCACATGCTTGTTTCCAGGCCCGTCCCGCAGAGGGTCGGGTGGTGGGCCTGGGGAGTCACTGAGCACTTTGGCAAGGAAGTGACATACCTTTCCAAGACACATTTTATTTATTTATTTATTTATGTATTTATTTATTTATTTATATTTTATGTATTTATTAGAGCGAGAGAAAGAATGAGCTGGTGGGGGGAGGGGCAGAGGGGGAGAGAGAGAGAGAATCTCAAGGAGACTTCTTGCTGAGTGCAGAGCCCAATGTGGAGCTCAATCCCGTGATCCATGAGATCATGACCTGAGCCGAAATCATGAGTCAGATGCTTAACCGAATGAGCCACCCAGGCACCCCACCAAGACGTATTTTACATCTATTCCACTATAAGTCATTCAAGGGCAGGGGCAGATGATATCTTCTTCATCTCTGAAACCCAAGACCCCTGGCACACTGCAGGTCCCCAGTAGACATTGGTTCAGTGACTGAAAGGTCATCTGGTCAATGGTGTGGGCTGTAGACTGGAGATGGTAAGACTGGAGACAAGACTGAGGAGGCAGTAGTCCAGCGAGTGAGGACGTGGTCCAAACTGGGACCGCAGCAGAGGGGCCGAGGATAGCGAACTCTGTTGCCCAGTTCCCAAGGAGAAAAAGAGAGAGAATCGGTGATCAGTGCTGAGCAAGGTCAATGGCCTCACTGATAACCAGTGGGTTTCAACCACAGCTTCCCAGCGCCAGTGCCTTAAAGGTGGGGAACCTACGTGCGGACTCTACTCTTAAATCAGAGGCAGCTGATGCCTCTCAAGCTGGTCTAGGGCTCCCACGTCAGGCAAATGATAGGGATGTTGAGTGAAAAGCAGGGCCTGGTGCTGGGAGGCAGGAAGACATGGGAGGGGAGACGTAAGAAGGAGGAGAGTTTAACCGTGGGAGACAGACTCCAAAAGATAGTTCATCATTAGAAGTTGTAGCTATAATGCAAAGAAGGTGCATTTTAGAATTAAACTCAGCCTGGAAACCCAGCTGGCAGCTCTGTTGGTCTGTGGCAAGTCACAAGATGTCAGAATAATTTTCTCAAAGATATTTTAGTTAAAGGTAAATGATACATTTAACATAGCCCGATGCAGAGTAGGTGACAAATTAGATTCTTCTTCTGATGTGGAGGTATTTCAAGCATATATTATAGTATAGGCACTATATGGCAAACTCCCATTAGTCACCACCCAGCATTGTCAAGGCCAATATTTTACCTTATTTGTTTCCAATGTTCTTTTAGAGAAAACCATTTCAGATATGATTGGCTCTCCCTGGGTACCCCTCCCTGATTGGATTCCCACCTTTGTCAAAGGTGGCTGTGCTGTTTATCACTTCTGGATTACTTCTAAATTATTACTATTATGAGAATTGTCAAGATGACCATTTCCCCCCATATATCTTGGTAAGCTTGTGCTGTAAATGAGAGGTTTTATTGCTTCACATCAACAATGGATTTTGCCAGGCTTCTTCAACTGTGCCGGTCTGATAGGTGTCATTCATTGTCCTAAGGAAAGATAAATAGTAACAAGATCTGCACCTCTGGATTTTTCTGGACTGTTCTAATTCAAATATAATGGCATCTCTAAGTAACAATCACACTGGTTCAAAAAGGTAGTGAATGTTTAGATCAAGAGCTTTGGCTATAGTAAGTGGAGAGCTGGCAAACCCAGGGGTAGCCTTGGCCAAAGGGGACATGGAGGGAATGGCATTATGTCTTCCAAACTTGACCCTGCTTTTACATATGCTCTTAAGAATCCCTACCATGCTGATTCTTGTATTCTGGGTTTTTTTTTTTTTTTCCCTGAGACTGATCACTGGGGAAAAGATAAATTTAGAAAAAATTCAAAGACATTAAGCAATTCACAAATAGGGGCTTGATCGAGATGATTAAGACATCACCTTTGTCTCTAAAGACCCCAGGGCCTGGAGGAGGGGTGCAGGCAGAGTGAGGGCTGCAGGGGAGAGCAGAGGAGGGGAGGTTAGCGGGGCGCTGCTCCAACTGACTGTGAACCTCCCAGAGCACGGAACTGTGTCTTATGCAAAACTCTATTCTGGGATGGGGCACCTGGTCGGTCAGGGGCCACGCAGGTGACAGGATGGACGTGGAGAATGTGGAACCGGGGTATGCAGACTCCACTGAAGGGTGACTGTATCTGATCAGGGACCCAAAGGAAGAGGGGCCAGAGTATACCTTTGGTGGCGGGGTCATGGCATGGGAATTAAGGTTTAAACGTCTCCCGTTTGAAGATGTTAACTCATTCCATTTTTAAAGTAAACCCACCTAGATGCTGCCTCGGTCCCTACGTCAACAGTTTACGGCCCCTGAACCAGTCGAATTCTCTAACAACTGCCGTCTATTGAACGTGCCCCTGGGGCCAGGGTGCCGCTAACCTCTTCCTATATTATCTCACCGCACCTTCGGACCTGCCTCGGAAGAATGTACCAGTCTGTGTTGCTGCTGTTCACAGACGAGGGACAGGGAGCTGGTCTGAGTCACAGAGCTGCTGAGCGGCAGGGAAGACTAAGGCCAGTGCCGCGTGTCTGCCGGGTCCGGGCAACTTGGTTTTCCCTGTAACCGCGTGAATGATCTTGTTGAAGGACTGGGAGTCCGCCAGCCAGAGAGAGATGGGATCGGGGGGAGGACTCCAGACAGAAAGTGCACATCTGGGGGCTCGGAAGTTCTGTGTATCTCAGGGCATTAGAGGCACGGGGTGGAGAGGGTGCTGTGACAGCTCTTGACACAAAGCCACTGCAGAGTCAGTGTCTGAGGAATGAGAATGAGTGACTGCAGCAGCACCGCCTTTGGGATGGTCCCTAAGCAGGGCGCAGTGCAGTGGGCGGGGTGGTGGCCTCACGCGAGATGCTCCCCGGGGCTCCCTGACACAACTCGGGGACGGAAGAGGGTTGGCAGCTGCCAGGCGCAAATCAGCTATATCTGAGTTAGTGTGACCACATTTGCACACACGGGGTGGTGTGGAAACCTGCGGACCTATTTGCCTTTCTATCACTGAACATAAATAAATCAAAACTCAGAGCCTACGCCGTGGCCGGTGCTCAGGAGCCATCCTTGCAATAAAGACGTGACCGTTTACTCCTGCAGGCCAGGAGTTCCAGAAACAGTGCTGCAAGAGGGTTCCCATTTAGAGCAGCTCTTTTCTGGGTGTCGTCTCAATTCCTGGAACTTTCTCTTGCGTTTCAAGATGACTAGTTCTGTCACAGAAAGTTTGGAATCAGTTTAGTCAGGACTTCCAACGTCAAGGGTGACTGATTCTCACCGTATTTGAAGACCATCATTGCCTAGCACAGTCATGAGCTCGATTTCTGGGGTCAGGGAATTACACCCCCCTGAGGCAAATATCAGCATCCGAGAACACAGGGTTTGTCACTCCCACGGCTTCTCGGCCTCGGACGGGGGGTACTGCTATAAACAGAGAAGGAAGACCCCTCCTGAGTCTGCAGACCCCAGCATCATCAAGAGGAAGAAGAGGGTCCCAGGAGGCCCCCTGCAAGTCTACAGTTTCTTGCTCATGTCAGGAAGAAGGCAGAATCAAAGCCCTTTCCTTCCAGACCTGTCACAACCTCCCAGCTTCAGGAGGGCTGGGCTCCAGGGGAACAATGGCTTGGAGACATCCCAGCCGTGAGCTCAGACAGGAAGCCAACAGCTCATGTCAGAATCAGTCTAACGTGAGCTCGGCCCACTTGGCGTTGCAGCCCCTGTGCTTTATCAGTGAAAGCCTTCACTCCAGCCACAGAACACCCCGGGCTCAGGGACTTTGTAAACCTGTGACCGATTTTTGCTCTGCTCAGAAGCCATTAACTTACATAGTATTCCTTCCTTTTGCACAAGTTCTCCTCGCACGGAGAATCGGGATGATGCAGGTGCAGAGTAAATGACTGCGGTTAAGACAAAAGTGTGTTGAACGCTAGTGGGGGACACGGTAGTTGAGAAGGGAAGGACGATGACCTCGAAGTTCCACGTGTGGGCGTACACCCAAAAAGGTCGAAAACAGGGACTCGGACAGAGAGTTGCACACCCGTGTGCGCAGCAACATTATTCACAACACGCAAAAGGTGGAAGCAGCCCAGATGTCCGTCAAAGGATGAATGGACAAGTGAAATGTGCCATAGACATACGATGGAATACTATTCAGTCATTGAAAAGAAGGAAATTCTGATTCGTGCTGTGACACAGATGAACCTGGAGGACACGATGCTCAGTGGAATCAGCCAGACATAAAAGGCCACGTACCGGATGATTCTACCTCTATGAGGTGCCTAGAGCAGTCAAATTCGTAGAGACAGAAAGTAGAAAAGAAGTTCCCAGGGGCTGGGAAGGTGGGCAAAGAAGGAGATAGTGTTTCCTGATTATGGAGATTCAGTGTGGGAAGATGAGAAAGTTCTGGAGATGGACAGTGGTGATGGTTGCACAGCAGTGTGAATGCATTTAACACCATTGAGCTGGACACTTAAAAATGGCTAACACGGTAAATTTGATGATATGTACATTTTACCACACTAAAAAAGAGAGACAGGAGGGTGGTCGAGGAGTGAAGGGGACCCAGCATCACAGCAGGATTTATGCCTGGCTGCCCCGTGCAATCACTTGACCATTTGAAGAATCTTGATGGCCAAGCTATACCCGAGACCAATTACATCAGCATCTGGGTTTTCTTAAGCACCTGGGTGATTTCAAAGGACAGCCAGGTTGAGAACCACTATTCTAGAACCTTGCCACCCAAAGTACAGCCAGCAGAGAAGCACTAAGATCAAACTCCCACTGACGCATCCCCTTGGGTCCTCAGCTCATTTGAAGCAGAAAGCAGACTTACCAGGAGGGGAAGCACTCATCTCGGGGCCCCACCCTAGGACAGTCTCACTTACACCCGTCCCAGTAGCATTATTAGCTGAGCCCCTTGTCACTCTCCGAGATGCCCCAAATTAAAAGATACACCATCTGAGCACCTGCCTGAAAGGTAGATGCTATCACTCTGCACACGAAGCATGATGAAGATAAATCTGGAGAGATCTGGAAACGTATCCAAGGTCACACAGCTATGAAGAGGTAAAAACGGGCCTTGATCTGGGTTTCTCAATTACCAAAGGCTCCTGTTCTCTGCCCTGTGACCATTTACCTACCCAGGAGAGAGATCTGAAACTCTATTTTCAGAGGCATTGGAGTGATGACATTTTTTCTTAGAGAATTTAAAAGTGGACTTTCAACAGATGACTGGATTAAGACGCTGTGGTCCATATATACAATGGAATATTACTCAGCTATCAGAAAGAACTCAGCTATCAGAATTCTCAACATTTGCTGCAGCATGGATGGCACTGGAGGAGATAATGCTAAGTGAAATAAGTCAAGCAGAGAAAGACAATTATCATATGATTTCTCTCATCTATGGAACACAAGAACTAGGAAGATCGGTAGGGGAAGAAAGGGATAAAGAAAGGGGGGGGTAATCAGAAGGGGGAATGAAGCATGATAGACTGTGGACTCTGAGAAACAAGCTGAGGGCCTCAGAGGGGAGGGGGGTGGGGGAATGGGATAGACCGGTGATGGGTAGTAAGGAGGGCACGTATTGCATGGTGCACTGGGTGTTATACGCAACTAATGAATCATCGAACTTTACATCGGAAACCGGGGATGTACTGTATGGTGACTAACATGATATAATAAAAAAAATTAAAAAAAAAATAAAAGTGGACTTTCTCTCTTGGTTCTTTAAAGAGGAGGGAAATGGGGGAGATTGGGAATAAAAGGCCCATTTATTTGTGCTGCATTTCTTGAGCACGTATTACGTGCCAGGTGCTTGTCTAGGCCCTGACGATGCTGCAGTGGTAAGAGTGCTTGTGCTCGGCAAGTATGGAACCAGCGCAGAGCAGAACCACCATCTGTCACGAGCAGGGCTGTGGGGAAAACAGGGCTCTCCGACAGAGAGAAATGGGTAACGGTGAGGGCAGTGGTCAGTGAAAATTCTCTGGGGAAGGTGACATTTAACACAGGACCCGAAGGAAACAAAAGAGGCCAGTTAGGCAATCTCTCCTTATCAACAGCTTGTTTTGTTTTTAACAATAGGACTCATTTTCTGGTTGCTAAGCCCGTTTCTTTGAAAATGTGGCTCATGTTTCATAGACAATCGTGGTACAAAGCCCAAGTCCAAATTTGTACGGAGATTCATTTTGAGATGTCCGGGCAGGGAGGTGAGATGGAAGCGTATCCTGCGTGGGTCTGAGCTCGGCCGGCGACTGCTGTTCTCTGTCCCCGCTTCTACCTGCCCACAGAAGGATTTCTCTGTCAAATGAGAGGCATTATTTTTTAAATTGTATATTGACGCATAAACTACATGCAGAAAAATGTTTCTCCATGAATTGTCAGCAAGTGGACACTCCTATCCCACCGCCCAGATCAAGAAAGACATGTGACTAGCACTCTAGACACCCCCACCCCCACCCCCGCCACAAACACCTCCCCTTTCCTCCAGCAAAGCTGGCTACTTATGTTCTCACTGACGATGCACGGATAGCCTCTTTGCCCAAATACCGCAAACCAGGCCATCATCATGCTTCTTTTGTTTTGACCAATCTGATTGATGAAAATAAGCTCTCATGATTCTTCTGGTTTGCATTTGTCTAATGATGAATGAGACGCAATGGTGCGTAGTATGTTTAACGGCCGTTCGAATTTCTTGTGAGAATCGCCTGTTCGTGTCCTTTGCCCAGTTTTCCTGGGGAGTGTCTTGAGCATTTAAAAGTATCCTGTCTGTAGCAAGCATACTAATCCTTTGTTGACTTATACAAGGCAAATATTTTCCCAGTGTGTCATGTGCTTTGTAAGTACCTTTATACGGTGTTTTGGCTGTTTCTCTCCTCCCATCTACTCTCACTCCCCCGGTCAACTCGTCAGGTCTCATGGGTTTCAATACCGTTTGTAACAGCTATGGACTGAATTGTGTCCCGCCCAAAACTTACATGTTGAAGCCCTAGCCCCCGATGTGACCGTACTGGGAGATAAGGGGCTTTAGGAGGTAATTAGGATTAAATGAGGTCGTTGAAGGTAGGGCCCTAATCCAATAGGACTGTGGCTCAATCAGAAGAGGGACCTCTCTCTCTCTCTCTCTCTCTCTGCCACCTGAGGACACAGCAAGAAAGTGGTCCTCTATGAGCCAGGAAGACAGGTCTCACCAGAACCCAATCATGCGGGCACTCTGATCTCAGACATCCAACCCCCAGAACAAATAAATGTCTGTTAAGCCGCCCAGTCTGTGATATTTTGTTATGGCTGAGTGGCTAGACACTGGGACTGCCCCGATCTCGCTTTCCAGGCCAGACCTTTCTTGCGAACTCCACACTCTCCCATCTAGCTGCCTTTTGACTCCTGGACTGAGTCTAAGGCGCACCCCAAACTCAACCTGTCCCACATGGGACCCCGATCTTCACCCTACACACCTGCTCCACTTACGGCCTTGTTCATTTTTCCAGAGGCCCCAGCTGCTCAGGCAAACATAGCCGGAAGGCATCCTTGACCTGATTTCTCCCCACTCACTCCCCATCAAATCTCAGGAAATCCCATTGACTCCGCCTTTACACTGTATCTGGACTCTGACCACGTTCACCGGGTTCACCTGATACACGCTGCCCTCGTGGCTTCCCTGAGTGGCTGCCGTAGCTTCCTGACTGATCCCCTTGCCTCTGTGCTCGACCTCCCACAGTCTCTTCTCAACATAGCAGCACAGTGATCCAGGTCAAACACAGCAGATCCTGTCCTTCCTCTGCTCAAACCATTCCAACGACTCCTGTCTCTTGGAGACATTGATGACCTTGCCATGATCTCTCCTGCCCCATTACCTTCCTGGCCTCATCTCTGAGTACTCTGTGCTTGGCTAGCCCGTCTCCAGCCACGGGTTCCCATTTGCTACTCCTTGAATGGCCCAGACACGTTCCTGCCATAGGACCTTTATACGGCCGCTCCTTCTGCCCAGAACATTCTTCTCAGGGACAGAAACACAGCCTTCCCTACCGCTTTCCAGATTGTCACTACTGTTGCCTTCTCAATGAAACTTAACCAATCAGATTACTTATAATGGCAACCCAGCCTCTGTACCCCAAGTCCCCTTAAAAAAAAAAAAGAAAAAGTGCTGTACGCATGTCTATCTTATCACTTTCTACAAACTCTACAGTTCATCACCTTTGAAAAACTGTGAAGTTGGCTTACGTGTTAATTTATTACTGCTTCGTATCTGTCTCCCGCACTGGTAGGGCCATGATTGCTCTCGGTTTTTTCCACCACTGTTCCCCAAGTGCCTTTAATAGCACTTGGACATTGGAGACCTTCTTTACTGATTGATTGAATGAATGAATGAATGAATGAATGAATGAATGAATAAATTTAAACCTAGAAGCCAAATTCATCAGGCTTTCCCTTCCTGCTTCAGTGGTCAGGTCCAGAAGGCCCTCCCAACTCCTGAGTACGGGAGCATCGGGAGGAAGCAGCATTCCCTGACCCCCCATATATCCTTCCAGATTATGGCTCTATTTTACACACTTAGAATTTTAATCTGTTTTGGAATTTATCTGTTGTATAGTGTGAGGTAGGGAAATCGTTTTTTTTAAATCCACGATTTGTCTGTTTCCAAATCTCTTTTCTTTTTTTAAGATGTTAGATTGTTTTATCCTTAATTTGTATTATACTTAATTTGGTTTCTGGACCTTTTATTACATTTCATTGATCTGATTATTTACTGCCACACTCGTTAACAAACTATTTTGATTATAAAATTATAAACCATAAAATTATAAAATTATAAAACTTTCTTTTTTGACTTTTCAAATAACTGGTTCTCAGATTTAGCCATTCTACTGGGTATTTTTTCCTTTTGTATCTAATTGATTTGTGCTTTCGTTTTGAGCAATGCCTACTTTTTTAAGGCTTACTTTATTATTTTCTTTTTAAGTTGGGTTTTTTTTTTTTTTGGTTTAATTTTTTTGTTTGAGGCTCTTTTTTTTTTTTCTTTTCTTTTTGGTGGAATGTTCTGCTCATTTATTTGCATTCATTCAAGAATCCAAGGCTATGTCTTTTCTCCAAGTGCAAGTTTGACCAAATCTCTTCAGGTTTGATATATTTTCCATTGTTGTTGTCAAAATAGCCCATAATTACACTTTAAATTTTCTCCATTTTTCAGGAGTTGTTTAGCTTAATGTTTTTAATTTCCCATAAGTACACTTCCATTGTTATTTTAGGATTATTATTTTTGTTTCAGTCTCTATTATTGTGGTCAGAAGATATTTCTATAAATTTTCTAATTTGAAAGATGGTTTGGGGTTTTTTTTTTTTTTTTTTGACATTTTTCTTTAGAGAGTGGTTGTTTTCCCAAAGAAACTTGAGAAGAATGCATATTCTTTGTTTGTAAGTACTAGGTTTAATATACAGCCATTAAATTGAACTAAATAATCATTTTGTCCATTTTCCCCCCATTTTCTTTCGCTGATTGCTTGACTCTCAAAGAGAAGAAAGATTGCTTAATGATCTCCTCTCCCCTGGTGTTCCTATGGTTTCTCCTTGCCTTTCTAACTTTTTCTCTTTATGTATTTTGAGTCTATGTTTTTGGCAATATCGTTAACGATACGCGAATACGTGTAAGTATATTCTTGCTGCTGAGCTGCCGGTCATGTATTTTGCCAGTTCTCCAATGAGATGTCCATGTGCTTATTGACCAGAAAGAGCTTTTCTTCTATGTGAAATATAGCAGCTCCCTGCTAGGTGAGTTAGAAATATTTCCCCAACTTTCTGTTTTTTTAAAAAAAATGGTATTGATGTATTTAATTGATAGATACTTTTAATCTTTCTTTGATTAAATATGCTTTTGCTTGTGTTCTTAAAATAGTGTGGTCAGGGGATTTTAGGTGAGGGGCAAATGTCCTGGTTTCCTCTCATTGCTCAACCTTGAACTTCTCTGCCTGTTCGATTGAGTGTCTCTTAACCCAGTCCCTATTTTCAAGCTAATGTCCCATGTTACCTCCCTCTTCTGATCCTTCAGGATGTTCCAGGGTCAACTCCTTCCTTAGGAAAAGAGGGAATTCCTTTTATCTTGTAGAGCCAAAGACCTGAAAATGAAAGTAATTAAGCACCGCATTTGACACCCTTGATCAGTGTGCAGCTAAGTGGTGTATACTTTTCTTCTTTCCCTGTTCCGAAGGCTTTTGCTCCGGGTCTTAAAATTTATCCCCGTCTATACACACAATACCTCTGTATGTATAGAAGATTTCGATGATGGTTTTGAGGATACAGAACGTAAGTTCATCTAAGCACTTACCGTATCTTAGAAGTGAGTACATCTCTGTTCTTAAAAATTTCACCTCCATTTCTGACTTCCCCTTTCTCCTTTTCTTCCTGTCTCTCATCACTCCCAAATTCCTGCTTATGTCTAATGCAATGCAGTCAGGGTGTGTGTGTGTGTGTGTGTCCTGTCTTTTGCGTATAATTAAATGTATTTTTCTTAAGAAAAGCAGGATACTTCTTAAGAGAAATTCTGATGTCAACTGTTGCTGTATTTTTTTTCATTTCACAACAATTATAAAAGTAATACTATAAGGGTGCCTGGGATTATGTTTAAAAAAAAATCCATTCCCTATAATAAAAGGTTGAAGAAAATGCGATGTTAGGAGTGGACGTGTTGGAACGACATTGCCTTGGGCACATCATTTGATCTCTTTGGATTTCTGTCTCGTAACCTGACAGGCCCCACCCTGTGTCACTGGAGCTGGACTGAATCTAAGAAAGGACAAGCCATGTGACCTCGTCAAGTGATTGAACCAATACCTACCTCACCAGTCAGGCAGCTCCTCAGCGGTTGATTTGAAGGTCCGCACGCTGGCATTACCTGAAACAGAGACGAAATGCCTACAACTTTTACGTCAGAATTTTGTCTGCAATGAGCTCTCGGGTCTTACTGACCCTTTATTTCCTTCCACATGCATTGAGTACCTGCCCTCCGCCAGACAGCCTATAAATGGTTTGCCCATTTAAGATTGTCTCCCCAAGCATCCACTTCCCTTCTTCCTTTCTAAAACCCCAACTGGGTCCAAGCATCTGTACGAGCCCATGCAGCCATGTAAGTCCGAGAGAGCTGATTTCACATCTATCATCTGGACTGGGGCTGATAGGTCCAAGAATGATCCCACTTCACTTGCGACCGGAGAAGGAAAGGCTATGTGACAAGCTGCGAGGGACAGTCTGGTCAGACACTGCTGGGAAAGGCTCTTGATTCCTAAGAGAAAGTCCTTTGGAGGAAGCAGTCCTTTGTCTTCCTGTGAACGTTGTCACATCTGGATATGAGACTTAGTGCTGCAGCCGTTTTACTCCCAGTCCGAGGTTGAAGACAATGATGAGGATCATGGGACAGAGAAGCAGGGAGAACCTGGGGACTTGGTGGTAGCATTTAGCCACGAATCAATCAGCCCCGAGGCTTGTCCTCTGTCTTGCAGGGCTTCTCTTTTCGAAGAATATTATTATCCTCACGGGTTAAGGCGGCTCGGGGACAAGATCATCGTTACCTGCAGCTGACGGCATTCCAACTGAAAAGCCTGGCCACTTTCTTTAATCATCCCTAACGCTTTCCTCCAGGAGTTTGCGGTCTAGGCTAGCTACTAGGTGGGATGCATTGCCACGAAATTGAACGAATAATCATTTCATCCATTTTCTGCATCCATTTCCTGTGATAGAAACAGATGTCTAAAAGGATTATTACCAAAAGGAAAAAAAAAGGCACTATTCCCAGGAAAGGGACAGATGTAGAGTTCTAAGAGAACAGAGAAGGAGCAATTACCTTTCCGGGGGGGCGGGGTCATTGCAGGCTATGGAGCCAAAGCTGGGGTGAGTTCTGAAGGCTGAGTAGGAATTTACAAGAATAAGACTGGTCTAAAAAAAAGGGAAAGGCGCTCCTGATAGAAAACTCGCATGTGTAAAGGCATGAGATGCTTCAATCTGTCAATCACGGACACTTGCTGTTTTGCATGGAGTGGCATTCTCTCACTGAGAGAAGAGAGGACAGCGTTCATTCATTCGCTCACTGAATCATTCATTGGACACGTATCTTGGAGCAACTGCCACGCACCAGGCACTGTTTTAGGTGCCAGTGTTCGCGCATTGAGCAACATTGACGGGAACCCGCCCTTATGGAAATGACCGAGAAATCACACCCCTATCTTCCCCCCTTCCATCCATCCAGCACGACCACTTGTGATTTGGCTTTCGGGGGGGGGGGTCCTCCCTTGCTGCACTAGCTGACCCTCCGTAAAATGATCAAGGGGCCAGCGTTGGTCTAAAGCACCCCCGCATTCCTGCTCCCAACCGTTTCCTCCGCTGGTGGTGCCTCTTTCCCAGGCGCCACGTTGCCCCTTCACACCCATCCTTACCGGTGACTCATAGATTCTACTCGGTCCATTCGTTGGGATTTTCATTTTACCTAAGTTCAAGTTATAAGCTCAATTAATGAAGTTCTGTTGGTGGATGGTCAGGAGTCAGCCAGGAAATCGGGGTCACATTCTTGGGAAAACTGGAGAGAGACGTTGTCGGTAGGGGAGCCGAAGTTGCATTCACTAGGCTGAAGTCTTGAAGACTGACCTCACGAGGTCAACTGATCGCAGCACAATAATCTCAGAGTACTTGACTGTGACTCTTTGGCCCATGTGTAGACCGAACCTTAATCCTCACAAGAGACTCCTGTGGTCAGGGAGCACGGAGCAAAGGACTCTGAGAACAGGTTGCCTAGATTCAAATCCTCTCTTACTTCTGATCCAGAGCAAACTTCAAAACCCCTCTAAGCTTCAAATTCCTTGTCTTTAATATGGAAATCATAACACCCCCTTTTGCAAAGTTGATACAGAGATTAAAATAATTTGTATGCCCAAGACAGTGAATGCTGAATTAATGGTCGTTGCAATTTATTTATTATAATAGTAGTTATGGTTTACCCTGTATGTGGAAACTCGTAAGCTGGAACCGAGAGGATCTGGAGTAACTCCATGAATTGGTTAAGCATGCTAAAACACACGTCCTCCAGCTAGCTCAGTCTTCTTTCATCTTTAAACGTCCTTTGCCAACAGGAAAAACAGAAAGAAGAAGAAAAAAGTTTTTCATTATTGGGAGAGAAAGCATCCTCCACCAAACAAAACCGACTACCCATTCATTAAGTCCATTTTGTTATTAAAGGCCAATAGGATTAAAGAGCTAATTACAGCGTCCTAGGTTTGGCATTATCCATTGTTACCAGGACTGAGTCACGCCCGGTCCCTGGCTTTTTAAGAACCAGCCTGATATAGCATTTGGCTCACCTGGGTATGTTTTAATTTCCCTGCCGTAATTAAGCACGGTTATTAGCATTTGCAAACTTAAACCAGACAAGCAATTCAGGTTGCAGATAGACACAGGCCGATACGCTGCTCTTCCGGATCTCCTCTTACTGCTCGCCCCTCCCGGTCTGGGCTATGCCTGGCCTCCCCAATCGGGCGCAATGTATACAGCCTATATTAAGTGAAGTTTGGACACTTAATGAGGTAATTGCAGGCTAAATATATTCCTGGAGAATCAGAGATATAAAGTTTCCCACCATTCTTTTCCCCTTATAGCCTTTCCCCTTTTTTTTTTTTTTAAGGTCTTATTAATTTGCAAACCGGCTAATTATGACTCCTCCGGGCTAAATAACTGTGCAGTTGGCACTGTAATAGATGAGTAGTTGGGGCTGAGAGAGCAGGTCCTGTTTTTTTCTTTGCCTATTACACACATTGTTTTAGGTAATTAACATCCACTTTGTAGTGGCAGCTCTGACGCCTCCCTGTCTGAACAGTGTCTTGGCTGACAGCCTTTGAAACAGCCCTGCTGAACTTCTTACAAAATCATATGATATTATTATATAATTCTCCCCGATGAAAGCTCAAGGAGAATTTGCACACATAGCTACGTGTGAGCTTGGATCTAGACGCACCCGCACGAAGTGCCTTTTTGAAGGAGTGTTTTCTTCTAGCCGGCCAGAGACTGCAGTGAGAGCAGAGGAAAGAATTGAGTTTGAACTCGGGCATTGCTGCCACCCCATAGAGGATAAGTCACGCTGACCTGCCCGGGCTTTCTTGAGCATTCGAGAAGTTTTTAACAGTACCCGGTGAATAGTAAGTTCACCTTCTACCAAATTAACAAGCTCTTCTCTTCTTAACGAAAATTAACAACGAGGCTTTCAAAAGAATCTTTGATTCTTTTTTTTCCTCTTTGTTTTTGCCTCTAAGCCTCGTGTGGAATCATACTCTAGAACTCTGGACGCTAGTGACATGGGTCAAAGGAAGCCCTCAGAGATTGCCCAGTGCCCTTGAATTAGGCACGTTCCTGGTCTTGCAGACGCTTCTTCCTCTCTCCTTGGCTCACCGTTTGCTCATATTCTGGCTGGTTTCTTGGGCTCTGCTTAGTCTTGATGGACCTAGTGTATTCACTTTCACGGTCTTTTCCAACATCAGTCAACAGTTGGGGTGGGATGGAAAGTGTTTCTGAAATGTTTTACAGTTCTTTGCTTTCAGGAGCTGCNNNACCCCAGAAGAAATGGTGAGGGGGCAGGTCTCCACCCTTTATCACCTGCTTCACTGTGTTTTGTTTGTTTAAAACAACTACAACAGCAAGAACAACAACAAAAATATGGCCAGCATTGTGTAACTGGAGTAGCCCGATAGCCAGTATTTCCTCGGACTTGTGACCTCTAGAAGCCTTCACCAATTAACAAATCCATATGTTCTCTTTCCTCCAAAATTGGAGAAAGTGCAGAAAACTGACGAGTCCAGAGGGACACTGGATGACTCTATTATTTTCTCTTTATTTTTTTAAAGCTTTAAATGGAAATGATTCTCCAACCTCCCCTCTCCCCACAAGCGGCAGTCTGCCCAGAAATCGATCTCTCAGCCCAGGGTGAAGTTATGCTGCGACGCTGGCCTACGGGCTGGAGCTCGCCGGCTCCTCTGGTCGATATATCACAGTGAAGAAGTGTGGGGAGTAGACAAGCACTGCCTCTCTGTCTCTGTTTGGAAAGACCAAAGGACCCGGGGTTGAAAACACAGCAGATCAAAGGCCCTGCAGGTCTGAACAGGGGCTGGGGGAAGGGAGGCCAAGGCGCAGAGGATTCCGGGGGAGGTGGAAGCTGGTTTCAAAAGGACACATGTCGAATATCTGCCCCAGTCACATCACTGTCTCATTTAATCCCCGCAGTGGAATCCTATGAGGAGAACATTAATAACACTCAGAGAAGCTGAGACTCACAGCAGGTTAAGTGATTTACATGAAGTTATAGGCCAGACTGGTGGCAGAGTCGGGATTCAAACCCACATCCGTCTGACGCAGGCCCCGTGCTTTTTCCACAGACCTCGCGGGACCACCTTCTCCTTTTAGGGAGCCAAGAATGGGAAACCAGTTTGGTGCTGGGGGGGGGTGGGGAGAAAAAGGAAAAGGCGGATTCGGTGTCTGTGCCCTGGCGGCTGACCAAAGGTGGCCCAGCGCGCTCTGTCCCTCAGACTCCGCTTACTCTGCAAACCCGGCCAGAGCCGAGGGGAGGCCTTCTCACCGTGTAGCCCTCCTTCGCTCGCATTCCAATACGCCAGAGGTCACAAATTGGCAGCCTGCAGGCCAAAACTGGCCTAAGGCTGTGTTTTGTTTGGCTCTTAAGAGTTGGAACACACAATATATTTTAAAAACTACATCTGTTGCCAACACTTAAAAATGGGGGGTCATCTCTTCCACGTCCAGCTGTCATGGACCAGCTCCTGTCAGCCCCAGCCTCCCACCATGGGGAAAGGTGGGCTTACAAAACCGTCCGTGGGATGCCACTGAAGGGCACCCACGGCTCCCAGGGCTTGACGGTCTGCATTCCCAGAGAGAAGGAAACGCCGCAGAAGGCGGCCGAGGCGCTCACGGCTTCGGCCAGTCCCCAAGCTGAGCAGTCCCGGAGGCTGAGGAGTGTGGCGACAGCGGCAAGTGGGAGGCACAGAAGCCGAGCAGAGCTTCCAGGAGGCCAAGAGGTAATCTTGGGGGCTGGCAAGGCAGCCAGGTCTTCGGGAGCCAAAGGAATCACAGAGAAGTGAGCCCAGCATTTGGTGGTGTCCTTCCTTGCAAGGGGGGACTGAGCAGAGTCTCATGGCTGTGGGGAGATTAAAAAAAAAAAAAAATGGAGGTCAAGACCCATTATGGAGGAGAGGCCTTGGTGAATGTCCAGGACTCTCGGGTGGGTTCCCTGAAGGGTGACATCCCAGGACGAAGGGCAAACAAAATAGACCGAAGCCTCACAAGGACTGAGAGCCAGCCTCACAAAAGCTCAATGCCTGGATGGGAAGATGTGATTCGCCCCCACTCTGCCTTCCAGAAGCAATAGGCATCCTCTCTGGAGGGAGATAACATCGTCCAGAAACGCTCAAGTGTTTCATCTGTGTCCCACGGGCATTTGTGCTTACAATACCCAGAGAGGGTTATTATGAGTGAAAGATGAAGGAGCAGGGCTCCAGGACCAGGGACCACGGATGGGACGGTCTCTGGAATGTGTAGGTCCCAGGAGAAATGGAGATAAAGGGCGATGGTTTTCTCCAACCTTCCCCCAGGGCAGGGGTGTGCTCTGCCGAATCCCTGTGAAGTTTCCACGCAGGCGTGTAGGGGAGTCTCCGTCTTCCCTGAGTGTCTCAGGGGAAGGAGCTCCCCACCCAGAGCATGGCAGGTGCTCAGGGAATGCCCGTTGGATCTCGCGGCGAAGGGCCGAAGCTGCTGCCCACTTGTAGGGAATTCACGACGCAGTGGGGTCCTGGAGCTGACTCGCTCCTACTCAAGAGAGCCGACTGCGAGCATCTCTTCCCCATCAGCGTTCAGGGACCTCACGTGGGTGTCTTGAAATCAGTCACGGTGGGAGTATTTGCACCATGGAAATCGGCTACCGGTGCATCAGGGCTTTGTCCCTGCTGTCCTTTCCCAGCACACCACTGCTCACCGCAGCTTTAGGTGAAGACTGTTAAAAGCGGAGAGAGCGGAGTCACTCACGTACACATACGTGCACGTATGCCTGTAGCTTCTTTACCCGTGACTGACTGAGACGTCCTCGTGAGCCGCACTTTGCTGATCAACGGGTGCAAGAGGAGGAAGAGAGAAGCAGTACGTTTGTTTAATCCAGGAAACTCAGCCTGACCCGATGATGTATCTTTAACTCTTTCTATGGGGTCAAATGCTCAGATAGTCAGATTTAGTTTTTTATTTTTGCCTTCTTTTGTGCAACAGCTTAAGTTCCAGAGAAACAGCCTTAGGGATAGAGAAGCAAGCATCTAATTTTATCGGGAAGTGCCCTCAAAGTCAGCACTCTCAGAGAGGGAAGAAGAAGGCCTGAGTGGGGGGGACTGACTGAGAAACAGGCACAACAAAGACCTCAGCTGCTCCCACAGGAACCCCACAGACCGGACGGCTCATGTGCGCCTGTGTGGAGTTTTAAATGGTTTTTCACTAATTATCAGCATTTTTGTATCTTTCCATAAAAAGCAGGCTTCCCAGTTTCTATGGAAGAATTGGAAGACGTGGCTATGAGAGCCTGGAGCCGGGTCCTGGCCAGGCCTTCACGCAGTGTTTATGGGTTCAGTTACTAGGGGCCGTACCTGGCCAACCTCACAATGATTAAGAAATACGGCTTTGGGATCAAATAGCTCTGCACGGAAACCCACGTCTGCGACTCTGTAGCTGTGTGACCCTATACAAGTTACTTGACCTCTCTGAACTTCAGTTTCCACGCCTGTAAAGTGAGGATTAAGAATACCTACCCCACAGGGTTGCTGTGAGGATCAAAGAAGATCACATTTTGAAAGTTCTTGGCACAAAGTGAGTGTGTAATAAAGGGTGCCTAGCTATGCTTCACCGGTTCGAATCATCTCTGAATCCTCTCTGGATTTTGACTTGTTCCTGGAAAATATAAGAAGCTGGAACTCGAGCTATTATAGCCTGAGGAAGGCTTCTGCATTTACAGAGGCAAACTGAGAAGCCTTTCATTTGATGGATTCCTGACTATAGATGTGAATCAGTTTCATAAGTTCAGCCGACCATCCGGGAATGTCGTCAACCACCTACGTAAGCAAGATAAAAACAAAAAGGAGAAATACTGGGGCACCTGGGTGGCGCAGTCGTTAAACGTCTGCCTTCGGCTCAGGGCGTGATCCCGGCGTTATGGGATCGAGCCCCACATCGGGCTTCTCCGCTATGAGCCTGCTTCTCCCTCTCCCACTCCCCCTGCTTGTGTTCCCTCTCTCACTGGCTGTCTCTATCTCTGTCGAATAAATAAAATCTTAAAAAAAAAAAAAAAAGGAGAAATACTGCCTTAGGAGGAAAAAAAAAAAAAAAAGGAAAATCCAACAAACCCTGATGAGATACAGCTCCCTAAAAATGAAAGATTTCCATCAGATTCCTGTGTCCCTCATATTTTGGCTAAAGCAATTTTCTTGGAGTAGATACCCTTTGATAATCACGTTGCCAAGTGAGTGCCATGCCGCGTGAAGAAAACAGTTAGCAGGAGAACCCCGCTAGCTGCTGTCAGAACCTTGTCATGAATGAGTTTCTGGTGACTATTAGGTAAGCAAGTATCCTTCTACATTCTTACGCCTCTTTGGTCTAAACCAAAACCTGAAAACAATGGTCTTCGACATTCTTTCTGCCCCCACACCATTCCTAGACCAGTGGAGGGCCCTCAGCAACAGCTCTCGTAAGCGCAGTGATTCACTCGCAGTG
Organism: Ursus maritimus; assembly: GCF_017311325.1. Taxonomy (NCBI): domain Eukaryota; kingdom Metazoa; phylum Chordata; class Mammalia; order Carnivora; family Ursidae; genus Ursus; species Ursus maritimus. The sequence continues at coordinate 2,380,751 of NW_024423897.1, read as the reverse complement.
AGGATGAGGGAGGCCCGTCTTCGGAGCTTGCATCGCGTTGGGAGGGGTGATGTGACCACAGTCCGGAGGCCGCACCTCCAGCTGGGACTTCGGATGTGCAACTAACGTGGGGCCGCTGCTAAGGGAGAACGTGTCCTGTTGGGCAGCTCTCCTATTAACTGCCTTCTGAGTCTCCCCTTCCTTTGCGCTCATCAGTCATTCATTCATTCACAAAGTTTCATTGAGCGTTTATTATGTGCCGGGCACTGATCACAGTGAATAACGGAAGGGCCCAGCTATTAAGGCGCAGAACACAGTCGTATGGGAAAGGCAGACATACGGATAAAGAATTGTAGACTCCAACACGGTACTTCACCGAAAGTCGGCGTTTGTGTATTCAACACCTTGAACTGGGAGGAAGTTGGGGCTAACTGTGTTTGGGGGAATTAGAAAGAGCTCATAGACAAATTGACATCTGGGCTGGGCCCTTGGTGGATGGAGAGGAGTTCACGGAGTTGGGCAGGGAACTGTGAATTGAGGGACAGTGGAGAAGGGGCATGGAACAGAGGCAAAGCGTTTGGGGCAGAGTGGATGGTTTGGCCGGATTTCAACAGAGAAACCTGTGAGGGAGAGTATAGGAGCCAGGCCTGGCAAGGCGGGCTAAGGGCCAATTTGTGCAGACCTTGAAAGCCACACTAAGGTATATGGACTTTTCCTCCAAGTGGAGAGGAGCTGCTGATGTGTCCAGTTGGGGAATGCTACTCGACTTCCCTTCTAGAGGTATGACTGTTGACATTTGTCACTTCCATTATGTCAGAATTATATAAAGCAATCCTCTGAAGTCAGCAAACCTGGTGGAAAGGGAGAAATTGGAGGGAAGAAAATGCTACAAACTCAGAACAACTTTTCTCAAACAGATACGGTCAACTTTTTCTGGTCCAAAAATGGACAGAGGCCAAGTGTACACAATTCAATATGGCAGCAACTCCAAGAGGCTCTATAATTTACTTGGTATGTCTTTATGTTTAAATAGGATGTGTGTCACAACTTCTGGGGACTCATTTCAACCAAAATGGTGACTTTTTATGCGAGGATACTTAGAAAGGTGTTTGAGAAATCTTCCACTTTCAAACTCAGCATCACTTCAGACCATTCCAAACTGACCAGACCAACATAAATATACACAAGAAAGTGTCAAGCAAGGTACATGGCTCATAACGGGTCCTCTCTCCATTTTGCCTCAAAATGGTTCTCAGACTCCAGCATACAATCAGACTTACCTGGAAGGCTTGAGAGAAAACAGACTGGTGGGCTCTATCCCCGAAGTTCATGATTCATTGGTAGCGGGCGGGGGGGGGGGGG
>NW_024423897.1:2334426-2379397 GCF_017311325.1 Ursus maritimus | reverse complement strand
GGGGGGGGGGGGGGGGGGGGGGGGGGGGAACATCAAGAACTTGTATTTCTAGAAAGTTCTAGAAAGTTCTAGAAAGCGCCCGGTTAATGCTAATGATGTTAACCAGGAAACTACAGTTTGAGAACCATTGCCTTAAAACATGAATAATACTCTAGAGATGCTGTTCTTGTTCGGGGGTCTTCCTTGTATAGTAAGCCCCAAGAGGCAACAGGTAGATTGTCAAAGCACATGGTGAACTATTCTAAATGTTAACAGTTTATGATCTTGCTGGCAAATTTTGCTGAGCATTGCATGGGGTTGGTTCTGTTGGGGTGGCTGAAGCTGGAAGTCCCTTCCCATTTTCTTCTGACTCCCTGATTACCATTCCATCCTAGATCAGAGCAGGTGGTCAGGCAATGCTACTTCCCTCCAGCAATCGGTTATGAAATCTGACTAGCAAATTCAGGAAGGGGAGTCTGACCAATGTCAGGGGCTGGATGCCCAATCCTGGCCCTTGAAGCAAAAGCAGAACCTGCTTGACTGGGGCCAGCTGCTATCAAACAGCTGGAGATCAAAGTGCAGAAATGGCCAGGGGCAGAACTGCGGTCCTGGAAATGGCCCCCTGCTTCCCTTTTCTTCTCTCAAAGGGACCTGGCATTCCTACTTTCCTACCCCTGGCAGGCAGAGGGCAGACCAGAGGCCCTGGGACTCAGGCTTCTCTACAAAGTAGGGCCAGGCTTGACTTTAGTAAAGACAGAGTTAAAAGAAAATGGGGGGGGGGGTCCCCTGGAGCCTTCTGGAGAAGAGTCACACCAGGGTCGGATTCACCATCTGGGTTGTGGTTGCTGAATTATTGGCTCATGGAAGGTCTGTCTGGTCCCCACACTGTTTTGTGTGAAACAGGCATGAGATCTCCCACACAGCTCACAGCTTCCTCCATTTAGAGGAAGAAAAGGGGGGCTGGACACCAGAGGGCGCTGTGGCACCGGCTCATTCCCCGGGAGGCTCTGTTGGCCAAGGGTTCCGGGCCCCAGAGCAACCCGTTGAGTTCGGAGTGCCCCGCTCCCAGGGACATCCAACAAACTCACTGTGGGAAGCGATCCAGAAATGGGAACTTCACATTTTTGCTCAGTCCGAGTTGCCACGGATGATTCAACAGCTTTTCTGGAGGAAAAGAAATAAAAGATTTACTGCTATGTTAAAAGCACCCATAGATTTTAAGACCTGTTCTGATTTCAGACACATTCAAAAATTGAAAAAAGTTAATGTGTACCTTGAAAACAAGAAAGTGAGGTAGTAATCGCCGGGGAAAATCCCACAGGGTTCTATGCAGATGGCCGTTTGCAGGTTTCGCTCCTGCAGGAAATCATGGAGGAGTCGGGAAAATTCCCAGAGCCCAGGAAATAGCCACAGACACAATCCGACGGGATTTCAGCCTGGGCATCAACAAAGGAGTCTGCCTCCCCACCGGAGGGGAAGCTCAAGTGATCACTGTGACTACCCACGGAGCCCTTACTATCAGCGGCGTGAGCTAGTTTTTTTTTTTTTACATGGATTATCTCATTTCATCTTCACAGAAATCCTCCAAGATAAAGACAATCTTACTGGTAAAGACACTCAGGCTTAGAAAAGCTGAGTGGTGCAAGACCAGCTGGCGAGCAGCGACGCAGGGTTCCAGCCCAGCTTCTCGCGGGGGTGCCGAGGCACGCACTTGTGCCATTAGATTCACACATCAAGTCTCACTCCGTGGCCTTGTCGTCCCACCTCTCAGCTGTGCCCAGCAGCAGGTGCCCAGGGCACCCGTGCTGGCTACGACCCCCTAAAGACAGTGGGGATGGCAAATCAGCACAGACGGTCAGCTGAGCACTCGCGGGGGGGCTCACGGGACATGGGTGGGGATGATGTATGAGCGGACGAAATATCTCTGAGACCAAATCAAACAAGTTTTCCAGGACAGTCTAATTTCAGCTACTCAGCAGTACCTGCTGTCCGATGATGCCTCAGTGATGGGTCAAACGATGCGCCCTGATTTTCAGGCTGCAAATTATGAAACTGGATGTCTTAGGAAGAATTGAGACTCTGGAGAGAAGAGCCTCAAGTATAATCCAGGTTTGGCAGTGACCACACTTTATGAGATAACGAATGAAAAGGCCATTGAAATCAGAAAGCACCGTACAAAAGAAAGAGATGATTATACATGATCCTGTTCAGAACCACCTTCCCCTTCCCTCCCCCCTCCCCCCAAGAACACCTCCTCCCTTCCCAGGATCAGGCATCATGCACACTGTAAACAAACACAAGTTTAGAAGTGGCTTCAAATCTCTATCCCGCTGCTCCTTAGTTGTGCAGCCCTGACAAGAGGTTTCACCTCCCTGAGCCTCAGTTTCTCCATCTCTTAAGTGGGACGAATAATCATAGCTCACAGAGCAGATAATACTATAGACCGCACACATTACTGAAGCCGTGAATCAGGCACTGTGCCCACGGCTTTAGCTGTTTCGGCTCATTGCATCTTCCCCACGACTCTCATCCTCCAATTTATCAGGGAGGAAGGAGAGAGCCACAGGGGTCCAGCAGCTTGCCCGAGGACGCACTACCCCTGAGGGACAGAGATGGAGCTCCAACTTGGGCTTATCAGACCCTAGGGCTTAGAATTCAGCCACCTACTGATTGGTCATAGAAGGGGCCAGGGATTGTCTGAGCGGAAATGTGACAAATTGGAGTTTGCGCATGTAGAAATGAGACCTCGGACAATTTAAATGACATCTTAGGTCATAATCTAATGGCACAGAATGAATTTTGTTGAAGAGAGAAAGAGGGAGACGGAAAGAGGTTTCTGGTGGTCTTCTTTTTCTATCTTTCTCTTTGTGCGGGACCTCATATTCTCCAAGGCACTTTGCATGCGCAGTCTCTTTTCATCCTGATGCTAACCCAGAGAGGTGCACAAGGCAGACCTCCTTACGTCTGTTTCACTGAAGATCAAATGGGCTCCAGCAGCTCCATGCCGGCCGAAGGCCCCGCTGGTGATGACGGTGCAAGGAAAATTGCACAGGGTTGCCGTAGGATTAAAAGAGACAGGTCATGAGCAAATACCAGACGCATCAACTGGCACACAGCAGGTGCTCAGTAAATGCCTGCAGGATCTGAAAGAGTTTTAAAAGGCTTCCTGGGCCATTCTCATTCACTCTTGTCCCAAGCACGGATCGGCCACTATGGGGCATGAGGGCAGGTCCCAACCACGGTGCAGAGAGAAAGGTTTGGACAACACTTGGTGAAAAACTTGGGGACAGGAATGCCTGGGTGGCTCAGTCGTTAAGTGTCTACCTTCGGCTCGGGGCATGATCCCAGGACCCTGGGATCCCAGGGTCCTGCTCCACTGGGAGCCTGCTTCTTCCTCTCCCACTCCCCCTGCTTGTGTTCCCTCTCTCACTAGCTGTCTCTCTCTCTCTCTGTCAAATAAATAAATAAATAATCTTTAAAAAAAAAACCTGGGGACAGTTATGAGTGTCATCAGAGCCAGGTGGACAGGGCCACCAGTCCCTTCAGAGAATAGTAGATCTGGGAGTAATCTAGAGAGAATCTGGTCCAGCGTTTTGCACTCACAGTCATTGCCAGCCACTCTGAGACGGCCTGCTGTGTCTGAATGCCACCGGCACTGCTGCTTACTTATGGTTTGCTCTGGATCAACTCCCTTTCTAATTCCAATGTATGCCTTTCAGTATATATTCATGAAATCATGGATTTGATTTGATGGGTATAGATTTTTTTAATATAGGCATCTCTATCTATATTTCTAATAAATTACTAGAACTAGTGATTAGGAAATTAGAATGGTTGCCGAATCACTATATTGTGAAACTAATGGAAAATTGTGTGTCGACTCTACTTCAATTAAAAAAAAGAAATTCAAATGTGTCCACGCTCCACACTTCCGGAAACTCTGTCAAATGTCTTCAGAATCTAAAGGAGAAAACTCAGCACTAAAGAACACATGGCACAGATATTTGGTGGCACAAGGAGTCTTAGACTCAAGTTTTGTCCTTTAGAAACCAGGGCTCTTGGCCACTAAATGTTCCCTTTTTGACCTTATGATCTGCAACCTTACCTAGCCAGCACGGTGAGGGACCAAAGTGTCTGAAGGTGGGAGACACACACACCATCAAGGCTTCCCAGTAGGTACCCCAGTAGGACAACTCCGGGCAACCTGGGTTTGTCCTTCGTACTTACTGGGCTGTCTTCTCACCGGGTGTGGGTCACGTACACAGTTTCACTGAGCCTCTGTGGCTCCGTCGGTGGAGCATCCGGCTCTCGGTTTTGGCTCAGATCATGATCTCGGGGTCATGAGATCAAGTCCCATATAGGGCTCCATGCTCCGCAGGGATCTGCTTGAGAGTCTCTCTCTGTCCCTCCCCTCATGCACACACGCTCGCTCTCTCTCTAAAATAAATTAATCTTAAAAAAAAAAAGAGCTATTTTTATTTTTATTTTTTTTGTAAGGTGTATGCCTCGTAAACCTAGAGAGATGTTCATTGCCCCTTAAATTAAGGGGAAAATTCGCAGTTGCTATTCACCAAGTGCTTACTCTCTGATAGAAATACCTGTCAGTCGGGAGAACGTATGCTTTGGGCCCAGCACCAGATTAGGGATTCAGCCAAATTATTTAATTCCCACAGTCCTGGAAGGAAGATATTATCGTCTGTGTCTTCCAGCAGCAGTAGAAGGGGGCCGTGAGCTCCGGGAGGCCCTTCCTCCCCTGAGTTCTTGTCGCAGACGAGACGATGGCCGCGACTGGTCTGATAACAGCGCTGTCAGTGCACAGCCTTCTGTCTCCTGAGCCCGGCCTCGAGGCGGGTGGGAGGATGTTGGTCCCCATTAGCCAACTACAGAAGCTGACGCGCTAAGGGTCTCCCCGATTTGCCAATAAAATCACACGGCCGAGGCTGGGGACCCAGGCGTTTCTGCCTCCAGTGCTTTCCAATGGCCAAGAACATTGCCTCCACTTGGTCGGACACATTTAATTGAAAGACGGAAACAGAAATAGCAGGAGCCAAGCACACCCAGCACAGACCGTGCCTGCCCGGGCGACGGTGGCCTTGCCGAGGGAAATGCCTGTCTGCCGGCCTCCCTGCAAAGGGCGACATCAGAGAAGCCTGTCATCTGATAGTTGACTGCTTATCCTGCCCGTCAGGTGGAAGTCAAAACATAGTTCAAGTTTAGTGAACTTAATCTATTTAATAATAAAAATAATAATGGCCCAATTAATAGCAATCCTATGCACTTTTATGGACGCTTTCATCTAAGAATCAAAGTGGTTTGGAAAAGAAGCCATCATTAGGCTGATTTTACAGATGAGGAAAATCGACATAAAGAAGTTAAATGACTTGCCCAAGGTCAGGGCCTGAGTCAGCACTGTAGCCCCGGGGAGAATGCCAGGCTCGTCGGGGCTCTTGCCCCCTCCCTCCGTCCCTCCCCCTCTCTCTGTGCCTGGCACTTTGGTAGGATCCTTCATCTGAGAATCTTGAATTAATCTCCCAACAATTATCACCATTCATCAGTGGCCAACAACAACAACAAAAAAACCTCCACCTCCTTGCCAAGCTGCTGAGCCTCCGTCCTGGGCTGCCTCTCCAGGCCGGCAGGGAGGAGTCAGCGCGAGCACCCCCCAGACCAGGCTCAGGGGCTGCGTCTCGCCGCTCAGAGGGGCTGGCGCTCCACACAGCTGAGAGACCAGAGTGAAAAACAGGCAGCAGACCCAGCATTCATTCATTCATTCATTCATTCATTCATTCATTCTAAGATTTTATTTATTTGAGAGACAGCGCACAAGCAGGGGGAAGGGCAGAGGGAGAGGGAGAAGCAGACTCCCCACTGAGCAAGGAGCCCAATGTGGGACTCGATCCCAGGACTCCAGGATCATGACCTGAGTCAAAAGCAGACACTTAACTGACGGAGCCACCCAGGTGTCTCAACAGACAGAGTATTTAAAACGATTTCTCACATAATAATTTTGCAAATCATTTTGGTGATGCTGCCTTTGAATTTCTGTTTCTCTGTTTGTTTATTCCAACTCACATAAATCCAGACATTACGGCATGGTAAAACACAAACAAACAAACAAGCAAACAAACATAGATTTTGGAGTCAGATACACCTGGATTTGTATTTTGTCACGTATTAGCTGTGTGTCCTTAGACAAATTGCTTGACCTCTCTGAGCCTCAATGTCTTCATCCACAAAATCAGCATGGCTGTAACTTAGGTGTCTTGGATTCCTACAAAATCAACTACATGTGCTCCCTCTCTCTCTCTTTCTTTAATGGAAACACTGTAAGATGATATTTTGCACATCTAGTCCTTACTATGCTACACACTGTTGTATATATGTTATAGACGTAATGTATACATTCCAAACCAGATGTATCAATTGATGGGTGATTTTTTTTTCTAATTTTTAAAGGATTTTCAAGAATAATTTTAACAGCATTCAATTTTTACCATACGATGCCTAGGAGCTATAATGTCCTTCGACCATACTAGCCATTCGTGATTGTTGGGAGGTTCGAAAGAATGTTTGTGAGCTGCTGCATACTCCATCATTGGGAGCAATTTTTCTTAGGCACCGTCGAACAAAAGTAAAACAGCTAAAAAATGAAATAAAATAGAGGCACTTGAGTGGCTCAGTGCATTAAGTGTCTGACTGTTGATCTCGGCTCAGGTCTTGATCTCGGGATCATGAGTTCGGGCGGGCCCTACACCGGGCTCTGGGCTGGGCCTGGAGCCTACTTTAAAAATATTAATTAATTAATTAATTAAAGTAAAATAAAATATCTTGCCTATAAGTAGGGAAAAAGGGAGCTGAAAGAAGAAAAAAGAGGTAGCAGAAGGGATAGAAGAGGCTCCGGGAGCAGCCGTGCCCCTTCAAGACGGTGTGGGGTTGCCCAGCCGGCCCAGCGCAGCCCCACCCATGCACTGGAAGATAGTGGGGGGATCTCGCCCCGCACAACGGGAAGTAGGTCAGACTCACAACAGGACTTGTCCAAGTTCACAGAGCCAGTAAGTGGCCTATAGGATTTGTCTGACCCCCAAGATTGGGTCCTCTGATGGGGCACTTAGAGACCTTCATTTTTCACAGATTGGATGGTGAAGAGCATTTCTTGTTATAGGCCGAAGGTCCCAGCAGGCAACAGCTGGCACACTCACCTGAGCCCCCGAGGATCAATCAGAATCAGAGGTGTGGCAAAGCGAAATGCGATACTGGGGTGGCTACGTCCTGACACCCAAAAAGATGAGGGAAGGCAGCGGTTCTTGGAACCTGGAANNNNGTGTTATATAGAAAGGGGCCCCTGCAACAAAATGGGGCAGGGGTATGGAGAATAAATACTGCCCCCTCCTTTCTCTCCTTCCCTCAATCTCCAGCTGGGCTCCGCATGACGGAATTATACACGAGGCAAAGGGCAAGGGAATCTGTCTTCCAGGTCAGCCTGTTGGGGCAAAGAGCAGAAGAGAGAAGTGTGGACAGTGATATGGGGCAGGGCAATAGAAGGACCAGTCTTCCCTCAATCAGCAACAATCCCAGTGGTAAGACTCCCCTCCTCCTTGAGTCAGGTGGTCAAGTCCTTGCTGGTCAGCCCTAAACTTTGCTGAGAGTCCTCGAAAAACCCTGTCAGTAAGCAGGAAAGCATCCCTTGGAAGCTGGCTAGAAAGGGACATCAGTCCATTTTACAATGACAAAGTTGAAGTCCAAGGAGGCTAAGCCTTTGGCACAAACACACCAGGGGCATCACCAAGAAGAGATGATGGTGCATGAGTTGCTCATTCTGGCCTGTAGCTGTCATCTCCATTCATTCATTCATTCATTCAGCAATTATCTGATCATCTCTAGAGTAGCTATTACATTCCAGACATCCAGGTCAACCTCAAGCCAGCCAGGGACAATGACATTTCATCACCCTCCTATGGTTCAAGTATAAATAGTTGTAATCACTGACATTTATTTAGTGTTCTTGTCAGCCAGGGGCCGTGCAAAGAACTTGTTCCTTGCCCGCATCATCCCAGTTCCTGCCCACAGTAGCTCTTAGAAGGGGTAGAATTGTTACTCTTTTTTATGGACAGGAAATCAAGGCCTGGAGGGCTTGAGTAACTTGTCCCCAGTGGCCCAGCTGGTAAGGGATGGAACTGAGCTCAGAGCCTAGATCTTTCTGACTCCAGAAGCCAGTGTTTCACCCCCCTGCTGCATATCAGAGGCTCAAACTGGAGGCCAACTGCAGCCCCAAGACATGCTTTCTCTTAATTTACATTAGGCCAACATTCAAAAACTGAAAGATTCATTTTTAACAATTCAGATTTTCTTACTTTCCTTGTAAACATCTGGACTATTTGGCCACATGGGGCCTGCCTTTCCTCCTGGCACAGCTGCCCGCCTGCATAGCTTTCCTCATAAATACACTCCTTCCCTGCCCCCCACCCCGGCACCCCTGCCTGCCTCCGCAGCCAGCTGGGTTGGTGGTCCTGGCTGGTCTGCCTCTTTATTCCCTGGCAAAGTGCAATACCGTGATACGGGGTGACTGCCCCCAGGATGGGGACTAGAGCTCTCTCCCTGCGGAGGGTGGCTTTTCCTTTCCACTTGGCCAAATCTACGGGAAACCCGCACACAAAGGGGTCAGGGCTGTAAGCAGCTACGATCATACCTTTCCTCCGCTCCTCCCGGCCTGCCCCAGCAATGCAGCACAAAAGGCGGCCCCACAATGCCAGGAAAATGCCCGACCAAAGAGGCCTGTCTCCAAATGCAGCCCATGGCAACGCCACTGAGGGCAGATAAAACACTTTCAACAATGTCACCTTTTATCTTCTCTTTGTGGGCCAAAGGAATAAAACACAGTTGCCAAACACAAATTAATGTATAATTATTTTCCTTGCCTGAATCATTTGCTTTCATGTGTCAGAGCATGCTGAGCAAATAGCACCACACCTTGGACTTTAATTGTGGTAGTCGGGGCTCTGAGCCACAAGAGAGACTTTTCTAATGCCTCCTTTAGCGCTGACTTTCAAGTGGAAGCAACTGATTCCCGCCCCCCCCACCTCGCCTCTTCTTTTTAAGGAAAAAAAGACATATATTGGGGGAGGTCTCGGGACTGCTGCGACCGATGTCAGGGCTCCTTCACCAGGGGAAAGTGTCCACCCTTCCAAATAGGAACACGACCGCCTGCTACAGGTGACGTCGCGCTAACGACTGTTCTTTCCTCGTATTCATTTGGTGACTAATTATTTGCTTAGTGAAAGTAAGACCACTATCTTTGTATTAGAACTATAATGGGATACCTGTTACATTGTTTCTCTGTTCAGATGGTCTTGAAGTCGGAGTCACGTGAAAGTAAGGGGCAGGGGAAAGTGAGGGTTTGCCACAGGCCTCTGTCACCAGGGGCAGCGGGGCCACCTTCAGATCCTCTGGGTCTCGTGTTGTAAGTTATGTTGAGCTCTTCTTTCTCCTTTCTGCCTTGGCAGACACGAGGTGGCAGTCCTAGATACACGATGATGGCTTGGACAACAGGCACCAGCTCTTTCTTCTGTCATCAGAATATCGCCTCCCCCTCGTCATTCGGGACGGCTGCTTTCAAAGACCTTTGTGGGGACTCAGAACCCAACCGTGGGTCGTCTTTACCTCTAGTTCCTCAGCCATGGAATGACAATGTCCCTGAACAAGAGTCCCATCTGTTTTTCTCGAGACTCAGGTCTTGCAGGGTCCTTGCGGGTGAGGGAAGATGATGGAGTTGATGACTTAGCTTTTCTTTAAGTCATAAATGAATTTGGATGCTGTTTTGAACATGAGACAGAAAAGTCCCTGCGTTTGGAAATTTTTTATCCTTTCCATGTTGGTGGTTTCCCTCACAATGCGAGTTAGTAGTAACACAGCTGGCACATAGTAGGTATTCAGCAATATATGATAAGTAGAGGAACACGATATGTATTCATGAAAACCTTAAAAGCATTTTTTCCTGAGGGGGATTGGGTAGGGGGAGAGGGCTCGTTCTTTATTCATTCAGTCACACATGCACACATTCTTTTATTCAACAGTTAGGGAGTTCCTATCCCAAGAACTGAGGAAAAGAAAAAGACTCAACCCCTGCTCTCAAGAGGGGCAAGGAAGACGTAGACACGGGTGGAGAGTTTCAGAACTCTGGGGCAAGGGCTACTATGGACAGAAAGACAGCTGGTTCTGTCCACCCCACCGGTGGAAGACTGCAGAGTTTAACTACTGATTCTTGGAGTGCAGTTCTCTTTTCATTGACATTGCCACTTAGGATGAAAGCAAAGCAATAAGGATCGTGTTGGAACCCTACTTGTTTGTCCATGATGCGAGCACTTTCTTTGCTGAGTTGGTTGCTGTTTTTCAAACACTGGAGGGACGTTTCTTCAGTGGGCTGGGGGTTGCTATTCACAATGTAAGGCTCCAGCCAGGACACGCTTGTAAGTTTAAGCTGCATTATTGGTAGTTTCTCCATCACTTTCTCAAGTCTAGACCATCAGCCCAACAATAAACTAAGCCCTGATTGGTAGCGCTTGCCAATTTCTGCGGTGTAAACGCTCCAGCCATGCCGCTTTCAAAGCCACCAGTGTGACGTCACTGAGAGAGGTGCAGTAACGCACCATTACGTAGAATTTCCAGCACACAGATGCGATGGGTGTAAATAATCTTAAGAGCAGAGATAATAGTAAAATGTAATAAAATAATTAGGAAGTGATGAGTTTTGACTATTTATGACCTTTGTTTTTAATATAATTTATTTAATTATAAGTGTTTATAATTTAATCCTTAATAATTGCTGTGTTTAACAACCGGCTTGCAAAATTCTCAACAATTTAATAATTGGCTCTCGCAGGCCCGTAAGGGCAGGCTCCGGCACATTCCTGTGCCTAATCCAACCAGAGGGGTCAAGGAGAGCTTCTCAGAGGAGGAGGTCCTGAGCGCAGGAGAAACACCATGGTGTAGAGAAGACATTGGGCTTCAAAAGCAGCTTCTGTGACCTTGTTGTCAGTGCTTTGCCGTTCTCGGCCTCAGTCCCCTGTGCCTTAAAATCAGCGTGATAATGCCTGATCACAGCGTTGTTTTGTAGGCGAAGAGCCTGGCCTCTAGGAGGGCCCCTCACATGCTGACTTTCCGAAGGCAAGTTGGAACCCCAGGGGGTGGTGGGGGAGCATGGGGAGCATTCCAGACAAGGAAAGCTAACACACAAAGTGGGAGAGAGCCAGCCGGGCACTTGTGGGAACGGCCAAGTGAGGGGCAGACACAGCCTTCGTGAAAACACAAATGAGGCTGGGAGAGGATGCAAGGCCTTGAATGTCAGAAAAGTCACCTTGATTGCGGAGGTTGGAACCTAAGCACTGGAGCAGGGGAAGTGTGTCCATCTGGGCTTGGTTCTTCATCTTTAAAATAGAGCTCTCTCAGCCATTCCATCATTTGGGGTGATTGTGGAGACTCAGGAGACTATGGTTTGTAAAGTGCTCAGTGCAGAGCCTGGCACACAATAAAAATTAGTTTGTTATCGTGGTTTTCATTATGCACAGAGCCCCGCTCCATGCGAGGAATGGCAGGAGTGTTTGTTATCTCAGGCAGTACCCCCCACCCCATTCCATCCCAACACCTGCGCCCTTGGTCCGCAGGTAGAGCTGGTGAGGCATAGGGTTGGCCAGAAATGGCTTTCCCCCTCCAGATCCAGAGGGCCCAGGAGGTCGGCACCCCGGGGGGACTCTCTCTGAGTCCCTTTGAAAGAGCAATCACACCAGATGGCGTCCGCAACAGCCCACACAAACCTCTTTCAAGTTCCTGATTGGCCTCCAGCTGCTTCTAGGGTGTGCAGCCCCCCCCCCACCGCCCCAGGGCTGCCCTGAGCCCTGCCCCCGGGACAGCCCTTTCTTCCTGTGCCAGGTAGATGGGGGTTTCATCTCAGTCAACACAAACCAAGAGCAACAGAGATTCAGGGTGAGTCTCTGGATAATTTCGGGCCCTAAATGCTGTTGCTGAGGAAACAATCAGAGACATTTGCTTATTTGTTCTGCATGAAATAACCAGTTTGCCTGTTTATAGAAAGCTATTCAGAGCTCTGCCGTTTATCTGGCCCGAACAGACACACAGCCAAGAACTTGCTGTTGCTTTCTTAATTAAATACCTACTGTGTGCCAGGGGCTTTCACGGGGTTAGTCCCAGACTACCACCCACAGTCGTGAGAGATTTCTGGAGATAAGCCTGGTCAACAGAAGAGAAATTTTGTGTTTACAAAGCATCTGCACGTTCGTTATGGTCTCATCCAAGCCTCAGGACAACTCCGAGAGGCAGGCGTTATTAGCGCTGTTTCAGAGATAAGGAAAATGAGCTGCAGAGAAGTTAAGTGAATAATGGGAACCTTGATTATTTTTGAGCGTTAGGGCCCTGACGTAGTTTTGCATGCATGAACCCATTCCCGAGCGGCTGCAACCGGGTGAGCCCCTGGGTGCTACTACCGCCTTCCTTTTACAGATGAAGATTCTGAAGCTTAGATTTAGCTGCTAAGTGGGGGAACAAGGATTCCAGCCCCGATATCTTTCCAGACTCCAGGCCCTGAACCACGACTGGCAAAGGGCCCGGAGACCGGGAGGTGGGGTCTGCGTGTGTCTCCAGCGGGCTGTGTTCTCCCCCCTTCTCCCGCCGCCCCGAAGACCTTCGCCCTCTGAAGGTGGAATGACGTGACCTGAGGCTAAGATTCAGATGCCAACACCAGCGCTGTGTGGGTTCAAGTCCATCCACGGTTTCTGGGTCCACTTGAGCCAGTTCTCCTTCATTTCTAGATTTTGGTCCAGAAAATTAGAGTGCAAATAAAATCCATCTGCCATCCTCCCTCAAGCTCCATCTCTCGCCCAGGAAGATGTGACCCCGGCGATGAGCGAGGGACTGCCCAGTGTCCAGGGAGGGCTGGGGAGGGCTGGGTGCACAAGGCACCAGAAGCTTTGGCTGTACCTCTGTGCTGTTGGCCAAGCCGAGTGACCGGCTCCTCCCAGCACAGCCAGCTTGGCCGCTTCTCCCCACAGCTGCTGCCCCAGGCCTGGACCAGACATTGCATCACATGCGTCTCCTCCCAAACCATGTCTCATGTTGTTCGTTCTTTCTTTCTTTCTTTCTTTCTTTCTTTCTTTCTTTCTTTCTTTCTTCCTTCCTTCCTTCCTTCCTTCCTTCCTTCCTTCCTTCCTTCCTCCCTCCCTCCCTTTCTTTCTTTCTTTCTTTCTTTCTTTCTTTCTTTCTTTCTTTCTTTCTTCTTCCTTTGTTTTCAGCCAGATCCACACCAATGTAAGAGACCTCCTGAAGGTAACCCAACAGAGAAAACAGGAGCTAACGGGGCTGGAGGAGCATGACACACGGGAGACCAAATATATACTGTGTGCTGAATGCTACACCTAACCCTAACCCTAACCCTAACCCTAACCCTAACCCTAACCCTAACCCATGATGTTCTGCTGGCCTCAGTAGAATCTGGTTTTCATAATAAAAATATGGCCGACAATGACTGGTGGACTCCTCATCTTTGTGGAGGGTGGGGAGCGCTGAGCCTGGAGCCATTTGGAATCCCAGTTCTGCTCTCTGTGGCTGTGTCACTGTGGGCAAGGAGCTTAATCCCACTGAGCTCTTGCAGCGTCTTATGGGAAATGGGAGAACACCGACCGGAGCTGGTTAAATCTTCCCTGAGCCTCTCAGAGCTCTGTGGTGGCAACTATTATCAGGTGCATTTTATAAATGAGAAAACTGAGGCACAGCGAGGTTAAGTCACTTGCCCTAAGTCTTAGAATTAGAAAAAGCAGAGGCAGGATTCACACACAAGCCCCCTACCTCAAAACGCTTGTTTTAGGCCCCTTCCCTTCTCATGGTTGAACCTGGAGGTGGTAACTTTACAATATCATCCTGTTGCCCCTGAGGGTCTTAGAGGTAGGTGTTCTGAGAAACGACTGGTTCATCCCCAGGAAACATGGAGAAGAATCCCTCCACTGTCAGGTCTCCCCCCCCCTCCGCCCCATTGTANNNACAACACTGCCGTTATCAAACATTTTCAAAACAGAGTTAAGCCCAAATTAATAAATTGTAAACAACCCATAATCCCACTCACTCCAAGGTAACAATTCCTGACTCCTTGTGAGCTTTAATCCAGACTCTTCTTATGCATACAAATACATACTTCAAATATTATATATACGCTTGTATTATATGATATGTATTATATGATATATAACCTTTTATTTTGATTTTTGGTCCTGAAGTGGAAATCACTTCATGAATCTGTATGATTTTGCATACCTATGTTGTGAAAGCCATGTAGGCCATGCAGAAAATGATGAAAATCAAGTGAAAAACCACCCCAACCCCACCAGCCTGAAGTGATCTCTGTTCACTTGGTGATGTCTATCCTTCTCAGCCTTTGTCTATGTAGAATAATGTATATACACCACATTTTTTATACAAACGTGACCATACTTGCAGTTTTTTGGTTATTTTTTCTGTAATATTATATTGTGGGCACTACCCCCATGTCAATAAATACAGCCCTATATTATGGTTTTCAATGGCCACACAATATTTCATTTTTTTGCATGTGTCATAATTTGTTTAACCATTCTCCATTGTTGGTTGTCCAGATTATTTCTAAAATTTTTCTTTTTACAAACAGTGTGGTGATGAACAGCCATATGGCTGAGGTTTCGAACATTCTTGGTTATTTTCCTAAACTAAATTCTAAGAATTAGCATGCCTGCATTTAAAGGCATGTGTGCTTTAGATGGTCATGGACTTAAATAAGCACTCTGCTCCTGGGACATTCAGATGCAAAGATTTTCAAAAAGAACTCATGAATTGTGGGAATGGTGAGCCCACTGCATCCCACCCCAAGTGAGGAGTCTATAGGGTGAATTTGAACCATTGGTGTTTGTCTCTGCCCCTCTGAAAAGGGAATCCTATTTCTCAGTTGACTTAGTTTCTTCCTTTTTCTAACGTTCACATCATGCAGGTTTATACTTCTAGCTCAGATGACAGACAGGCTCGCTCCAGCTCTTGCGATCCAAACACATCAAGCAAACCCTCAACACCGTGTCTTTCTGAATCATCTGCATTCCCAGGGCTTACGTCTTCTCCCTACATCACTCTGGGCACATCTTGACCAGGTTCCATGGCAAAGCCCTGCACATCAAGCATTGCCTGCACTCCTGCAGAATTGCCTGGGGGATTCTGACAAGCAAGAGTGCTCACCCTCTGTTGGCAGTCATCCCGGCTTCTCCAGGGTCCCACCTGCTCAAACTTCCGTTCCCCGTGGGGAGGTCTCTCTCTGCCTCATACCGTGCACCACACCCAGTTAGCTCTTTATTCTTTTTCCTCCTGGGTGTCCACCCGGGGACTTCACATTTGTTACTCAAACATCCCCGAGAGTCTCACTTTCTACCCTAAACAAGATATCAAGGTTGTTCTTTCAAGTGAATGCAATGCTCTCCCCAAAGACAATTTTCACTGAATAAACTTTTCAACATCTACCTTACGTGTCTCCATTTTATATATGATCAACCTATGGGACGGTCTCAATTTCAAATAGTTTGTTCAGGGGTGCCTGGGTGTCTCAGTGGGTTAAACATCCAAGTCTTGGTTTCAGCTCAGGTCGTGATCGCAGGGTCCTGGGATGGAATCGTGCGTTGGGCTTGTGCTCAACACGGGTCTGCTTGAGATTCTCTCTCCCTCTCCCTCTGCCCCTCCTGCTTGTGGTCTCTGTCTCTTTAAAATAAATAAATAAATCTTTAAAAATTACATAAATATGGGGCGCCTGGGTGGCACAGCGGTTAAGCGTCTGCCTTCGGCTCAGGGCGTGATCCCGGCGTTCTGGGATCGAGCCCCACATCAGGTTCCTCTGCTATGAGCCTGCTTCTTCCTCTCCCACTCCCCCTGCTTGTGTTCCCTCTCTCACTGGCTGTCTCTATCTCTATCGAATAAATAAATAAAATCTTTAAAAAAAATAAAAATAAAAATTACATAAATATAATAAAATAGTTTATTCAATTGTGCCCGTCAACCTAACCTATGTCCTTAGAAATTCCAACAATAGTTGGTTATTCACCCTGACTCTCCCAATCAGAGTACAGCTATCATTTGTGTCTTCTGATTCGGGTTCTGAAATTATATTTAGCACACATAACATGAATAAAATCAAATTTTTAGAATTTCAACTCTTAACAGTCTGCCTTGCATTAAGATTACTTGTGTACATGCATATTTCCATCTTCTTCTTCCATTGGGTTGTAAATTTCTTTAAGGCAAAGACATAATTCCTCGATTTTAGACCCTTCGACTTCATCTCCCCAGGCCTGAGTATGGTGCCTAAAATAAAGTTGTCCTACAGTAAATGCCTACATATGTAATTGGCTGTGATGTCCTCGGGTCCTTAGGGTGTTTCTAAAACTTCTCGGGGGACCCTCTGAGCCATTACACTGTCATTAACATATATGAAGTCCACAGACTACGCCAACAGTGAGCTGGGCAAATGTGTTTGTTTTTGTTTTTCCATCTCAGGAGTTACTTCCCTTCTGGTACATCAGAGAATAAATAGAGAACTCACTCTGAAGACCAATAGGTTTAGATATTCCCGATGAAGCTTTCTTCGCAAGATGGTTCACATTGGACCTTACCCTTGAAAAGCTGAGGGGCCTCCAATGTCTATCTTCAAGTCACTAGGTCACTTGCCCCCTATGCCAGGAAAATAATTCTCTGATGCATCAAAGGTGAGAAACGTTCTTTCTAACACAGGAGGTCTGTTTTCCCTGAATCTGTAATTTGGAAGGCACGATCAGGTGCTGTCACGTGGCTTATCCCATTGATTTGCCTGCAATGATTGCATGAGGTAGGGAGAGTAATGCCCATTTATAAAGATCTGGAAACAGAAGCTCAAGAAGGCAAAGGGACTTGGAGCCTTGGGAACAACCGCTAGTACAAGACAAGGCCAGGACACACTTGTTAGTGTGAACTTGTAATCATTCTCTGGATGGTGCCGTGTGTGTGCCTTGCCTCTCCCAATCAAAATTTTTACCTCCTCCAGGGATATGACCATGTATGCAAATTTTGTGTCTCTCCCAAAACCTAGAACAAGGTTGAATTCACTGTCAAGTTCATAAAGCACAATTTGTAGTCCATTACCTCCTTGCTTGAAAGCTATGTTTCTCATTTCTTGCTAAAGAAAACCCAACCCAAATTCTTTGACGTGATACCAAAGGACTTCTACAACTGGTCCCAACCTCTCTTTCAAACAGTTTTTTTTTCTCAGGATTCCCTTAAAATTTTTATTCTAGTCAAACTGATGTGTTAAGGATTCCTCAAACCTGTCTTGTACCTTCCCACCCCAGTGCCTTTGCACATATTAGTCCTTCAGCTTAATCCATTCTCTCCTCTCTTACTCCCTGGCTCCACTCCTCTTTACCTCCTGACCTCCTCATTTAGGAAACAACAGCATAACCAGATTCTGAATCCAGAGGTGCATTTCTGGGGATGGAACTAGAGGGTATATGGCCATACCATTGATTGGTGAGAAAGTAAACATAAAAATAATGTTCTACCCTTCTGTCACTTTTTCTGTGCTTACAACAGTCTGACCACCAATGCGCGATCACATATCACACATTTCTCCTGCTAATATCTTGTTATTATAGGCTTAATAATAATTTTCTTAGTAAATACTGCCTTGAAACATTATACAAAAGACCATTTTGGAGACCACGTTTGGGAAGAATATGTGCTTCATTTTCCCCGTTTGCCTTCCCACACATGTGTCGGCTTGGATATTGTCACTCCTGGGCGCTTCTCTCTGCCTTCCCACCACTGAGTCAGGGCCCTCCTGGAGCTCTCACAGCCCTTGGTCTCCCTTTCACAGTGTTTACTACCCTGAATTGTCATTGTACTTTGACATTCTATCTTTTCAACCAGATTATGAACTCTTAAAGAGCAGGGATTGTGAATATTCACGTCCATGGCCCAAGAACCAGTCAAGGACGTGCATATGAGGAAAGATTTTATGAAATCATCATTAGCCAGACTGACCCTTGCATTCAGATGCTCCCATTGCTTAAGCGGTCGTCACCTCCCCTTTCCTGGATGGGCGACCGCTCCCTGTGAGAGCTGCTTTGCAGTTTCATCTGGGTCAAAGGCCGCCACTCAGGGCTCTGCGAAGGATGCTCCCGCCTGACCAGAACAGATGACATACATGCAAATAACATGTGTAATGTACACACGGGCTCCCCCAGTGAAAGCCGATCGCGCCGTCCGGCAGCTGCCCTGACTCGTGTTTCGTATCACGTCTTGAGAAGAGGTGTCTTGATTTGCCAGCGGCCTTGTTTGCTTGAGTCATGCCCCTCTCTGGGGTGGGCCTGAAGTGGGACAGCCAGAAAGGAGTTCTTTTCACCCAAATAGGCTGTCGAATTACTGATGACTTCAGATGCCAAGAGGCTTTGATCAAGATTTCTGCACCAGGCCCTGTATAACCACCAACACTTCAACCAGCCTGCTTTTCATTATTTTGTGAGCTCAACAGGGGCTGCTCGGGAATTTTTTTTTTTTTTTTGAATCATTTAGCTGGTAATGGCTTGCACAAAAAGAGATGGCTCATTTAGCTCTGTTTCTTGTCCAGTTTTCTAAATGGGAAGCAAGTCCGCGCTACGGGAGTGGGTTTTGATATATTTCATGTTCTCTGGGTGCTACTGCAGTGGACCGTGCTGTCCCCACCTGTTTTGAATCTATTAGGAAACCTGTAAGGGGTTTTGATTGTCAAAGTTTGATTGGGTGCTAGGGTTGGAGTTGACGAGGTAGGAGCAAAACAAGACCAACTCAGTTTCCAACAGCCAGCCTCTAACAAGCTGGTACTTGTGAGAAGCTATTTTTGTATGACAAATGCTGGAAATTGTAATGGCCTTTAATAAAGTGTAATCAACAATCCATCAAGTGTAGAGCTAGCTGCTTCCCGGTGTAGACCACTGTGATTCTCTGCAAGGGACGCTTCTCCCTCCACCGATGATAAATAATAGCGAGAACATCCTGGCAACCTCTAGAATGAGTTAATAAGCTGGCTCCTGGTGCCCCTACCCCAGCCCTGAAGAAGGAGAGCTCAGGAACTTCTAGAAGTAAGGTTGATTTTTTTCGGATGGCATGCCAAGATTAAAGATGATTCAAGCAAAGAACGGCTCATGAGATTAAGTGCAAATCATGTATCAGTATCTTAGTCTCACCAGCGGTAAATTAAAGGAGAAAAGATTATAAAAAGGGGTCTGGGTAGCCCCCAGTTCTGTGGCTCCGAGGCCCTCTTCCTGTCGGAATCTGTGGTGATTAGTTAGAAAGGGCTCTGGCCACGGGGTTGGGCAGCCTGGATTTGGTGCTTGGCCTGCTGATTCTTGGAGATGGGAGAGTAGTGGCTGGAGTGGTGGCCACGCATGAGACGTGCCTACAGCCTAATCCTGGAACCCACAGACAGTGCAGCCCCAAGAGTGAACAGTAGGGTAAACTACGGGCTTTGAGCGATCATGACACATCATCTGTTGTAACAAACGTACTGTACGTACTGTACGGTGGGGGGTGTCGCTCGTGGAGGAAGCTATGCATGCGTAAGGGAGGGGGGACCAGAACTCTCTACCCCTTCCTCTCAGGTCTGCTGGGAACTTATAACTGCTCTAAAAAAATAAAATCTTTGAAAAAAAAAATGAAAATAAAATAAGCAAATAAAACCAGAGCCTTTAATAGCTCCAGAACTGTCTCTGAGCCTCTCTCTGCGGGCAGATGGCATTATTTCTCCCTGTAGACCAACTTTCTGAAGCAAGTGACGGCTTGGAGTTTCCTATAGCTTCAGACTTAGATTCTCCTAAAAGTATTCCTCTGGATATTCACTCAAAATCTCCTAGGAGTCGTCAGGAATATAAAACATGCAAACGCGCGGCTTATTCATTGCAGTTTTATTAAGAGCAAACCATGGAGGCACCTAAGTATCCAGCCGGAGTCCCTGGTTAGATAAACACAGTGTGTGTACGCGGTGCACGACTTACGTGGAAACCTCTGTGATCTGATATGTAGGGACCTGTGGGATATATTGCTCAACAAAAACACTCATATGCTTATTTTTTAAAAAAAAGAGATGCAGGAAGAAGGGCCAGAAACTAAAAACAAAAACAAACAAACAACAAAAACCCTGCTTAACTATAAGAAGCTGGCGTGAACAGTAACGTGAAGGGCTAGGAAAGGGAATCTGAATGAACCTTTAAATAAACCATGTCCATGTTCTTTTGGTCACAAAAACAAAATTAAATCTAACAAGATGAAATAATACCCTAACGTTGAACACAAACAAAAACACTGAACCTAACTGTATATGACATTGCTAGCCATGGAGGAGAAAAAGAAAAAGGAAAAAAGTCGAGTATTGCAGAAATCCCAGATTCTGAGAGTGGGGTTTTATTAGCCAAAGACCCAGAAGGCAAAAGCATTGAAAAAATCATCCTGAGGTTCGAAAGGGAGTAACCGTACTGATAATGCTGCACAACTTGGTATGTTTTCTTGCAGCGAGCACCAAGATACTGTTTCTGGAGTTTGGGGTTAAAAAGAAAAGAAATGTCCCAGGAGGGATTCTGACTGGTACTTGGGTCAGGGTCCCACGTGGTCTGGGGGCAATTAAGTGGAAGATGTATGGGTGGCCCTGACTGGACATGATGCGGCTATGCTTACCCCGAAGAGAGGAGAGAACAGGGCAGATCAGGCAGTGTGTAGAGATGCAAAATACAGAATATTACTCTCGTCAACCAACCGCCATCCTTCCCGGTGTGATTACATTAAGCGCGGAAATGTTCAGAGCTGGATAAATTCACACTGTTCCAGTATTTGTCATCTTCAAGCTAGGGCATCAGAGACAGTGCAGTGGACTCGGGCTCCCTTTCCACAGACCCTCCTGCAGGAGACTTGTTCCAGGACACAGATCGGAGAGGGGCGGAGGGAAGAAGGCTGCATTGTAGAGCAAAGATTAGGGCGCCGCGCTTGGGGGATTTGCACCCACGTCCTGGCTTTGCTTCGGGCTCCCTGGGCCCCGGTCTGCTCCTCTGTAATGTAAGGGTCGCAAACACCTGTGCCTTTTCTGAGACTCCACCACATCCCTGAGGGTCTTCAAAAGGACTGATGGGAGTCCCAGGGGCATATTTCAAGGGCCTCTCTACACGTCCTCACGGTCACGGTATCATCAAGAGTCCTCGTTAGGGCTCGTTATAACTCAGTGTAATCAATCTGGTTATTCCATTCTTACCATGAAGTATACAAATCTGTGCTTCATCAAATTGAGAAGATAGTAAGTATTCCATTATAAACTCAAGGATTTAAAAAAAAAAAAAAAGACTGGAGAAAAGAGATGGGTGTGGGGGGAGGGGGATGACAGGGGTGCAAATCTGAGGCTCAGCGAGGTACAGAGGTTTGCCTGGAGTAACTCAGCAGACCAGAGGCACTGAGCCTGGCCAGTCTGCCTCCCAGCCTGGGGTCATCATGGCCCCCACCCAGACCTGAACCGATTCACCTCCCATGTGCTCCAAGACCCTCAGACACCCCTCTTCCTCCTCCTCCTCCCCAGCCTCCCCAGCCCAGTGCTGGGTCAGCACACTCTGACCCAAGTCACCAGCCAGGAAGCTCATAAATGGCCAGCCCTGGGGGCACTGTGACTAACACATAAGGCATTGTCAGGTAATCGACCTGTAGGGTTTTCCTAATTATGTAAGATTTAGGGCACAGAATGCAGACTCTAGAAACCACAGAGGACTGAGGGCCTGATCTAAGTTGAGGGGGCACAAGCAGACCCCACTTCCCTTGGAAGGAGCCAGAAGAATGGCAGAAGTTTGCAGCATCTCCACCTCTGAGCTCAAATAGTAACTTCTTTGGGATGCCCGATTTTCCTGCCAGGCATTTGTCCTTCCCTCTAAAGAGTTCCCAGAGCACCTTGTTTGCCTTTATCAAAGTACTGATTACACTGTTTTACAATCCTTTTACTTCTCTGTCCCCACCACCCTGAGCCTCTGGCACCGGGGACCGAGTTTGACAGGAAATATTGACCGAATGAATGAGTGATCAAATGAATGGAAAAATAGACCTGTTTCTTCTTGTCCTCCTCTGCCTGCTGCTTAAGTGACAGGGTGTGAGACATAAGTAAGCCCAGACTCCTAAACAAACCGACTCCTATCTGCACTTGGCAGGACTCAAGTCTAAAATGTTTCCCTCACACTCAGGGAATGACCGTGTCATTAGGAGTCCTGTGACTTTCTTCACAAGATAAGTAACGTTGCCCCAGGATCTTTTGGGTTTCCATGAGTCTAGCTTAAGGCCATTCTAGATTCCTTATAAAAGACCTTGTAATGTATAGAATTGTGAATCACTGTGCTGTACACCTGAAACTAGTATAACATGGTGTGTCAACTATACTTCCAAAAAAAAAAAAAAAGGGCAGGGAAAAGGTGCCATTCAAGGTAGTAATAAAATATAAAGCTTAAAAAAAGACTTTGCTGATCGTGCAGAGGAGGTGGGAAATGGTCTTTGCCGTTGGACTGACTGCTCTGTGAAGGCCAAAGGCATCTGCCTGATTCGTTGCTGTCATTCCAGGGCTCACCGCAAAGCCTGGCACACAGAATGTCCTAGAAATAGTTCTTTTGTATAAGCTTAGGTTCTGCAGAGGGGCTCGGCTTGATGGCAGGGGCAGAGGGGGGTCCTAGGGCTCTAAGAGACTGTAAGCTCTCAGGGGTTCCTAACTCTCGCTTCAGCTGGAGAATTTCTATTTTTATCTGCATAACATATCAGGCATCTGCATGAGTCTTTTTGAAAAAAGAGTTCCCCTGCCAAATAAGTTTGATAATCAATCATGAGAGTAGCTATGCTTCCTTTCCCCTCTGGCCCTGACAGTCAGCAAATTAACACCTGGTCCCACGAGCAGAGGTGGAGGACCCCCGAGGACAGGTCCGTGGTGATTTATTATTTGTGTTCCCTTGTGATGCTCATTTCCAACTCTCAAGGAGTCCCCGAGAAATGACAAAAACCTAATGTATGTGATTTTCAATCTTCTCTAGAGCGTCAGTACTTGGAACCTGTGCGTTTGGAGGAGTAGAAAAAACTCTGCAAATGCTCTTGTTTGGCTCCAACTGATGGGTCCCATTCCAGCCAGAAGGCTGTGGCAGCCCCGGGGCAGTCAGCAATGCTCGCAGTCGGTGGCCGGTCCCATGAACCATTGCCTTCTCGAGCCCCGGTTGTTTGGGCAATCGAAAATCTCCCTCTGTCTTTCCGTATTAGATAGAAAAAAAAAGATTGTTCTACTCCTAACATTGACATCAGATTTCTTCTAAGGGACAGAACTGCCTTTGTCAGAAGGAAACCCTCCTGAGTGGGGGTGGGAAGAAATTGGCACACCGGAAGCCAAAATAAAGTAGAAAGAGGTGTGTGTATGTTGGGGTCAGAAGGGATGGGAGTTGTTCTACGGAAGACAAGGAGAGAATTTGTTGCTTTAGAAGGGAGAGAGTGCAGGGAAAAGAATGAAGTGGGGAGGATCAGTCTGAGCAATAATATTGAGAACGCCAGGGACTCAGTGAGGTGATAGGTCACAGAAACACCTCTAGGGACTAAAATGACCAAAGGGCATTTTAGGAGCGATGAAATCTACCTTTGCATTTGAAGTTGTTTGTGCTTCAAATACGAGCATTTTCTCCCTGCTCCATAAACAAACAATAATTTTTATAAATTTTCCTGGAGTACCATTCTAGTACAGACTTCCTATTTGTTTGAGGTTCTTGTTTTCTTTGAGGAATTCAAAAACGTTGGCTGGGAATGACATGGCACAGAATGGAGACAACACCCAAAGTGGCAAAACCCCCAGGGAATGGACACCCAGGAGAAGGAGATGAACGTGTAAGCCCCTGGAGATAGAGCCTTAGACTTCGACAGGCCCTGGCAGGAGAGAAATTAGAATAAGATTCACCAGATTTTCAGGGAGCAGAAGGACCTGGCTGACCTCTGCATTGCCTGCCCTCAAAACACATTCCTAGGTGGTCTAGGAATCAGCCGGAGATGGGCTGCAAGGAGTGTCGGGCACCTTGTTTGAAACCGTATCTTCAAGCAAGCACCCTACTTTTCCTTAGATCGTAGATTTATCTGCTGTGGCTGGGAGGGGCTGGTGGAGAGAAGGAGGAGGAGTACCCACTAACCCCCTCAAGCCAACGCTTGCTGCTTCTGGTCCCTTGGACCCAGGGAAGGCTCTGTGCTGCTCTGGACCCTGGCCTTCAGAGGATGCGACCTGTCAAAATTACACAAAAATATACCAGAACTAAATATCACATGGGTGTTTAGTCTCCGAGGACAGGTCTCCCGGCACCATCACAGCCCTAAACATTCCCTGCATGGCTAACACCATTGGGCCCCTGGAAAAGGCTTCTCCATACCTTTGCCTTCTGTCCACAAAACAAGCACAGTCTCGTTCAAACGCTAGGAAGACCTGTGCCTTGGACCATCCGGACCCTGGAGCTGCTGCTGGTTCAGCGAGCAGAGAGCATGTGGTCCACAGGCGGTGTGGGTGAGAGAAAAGGCAAGTTCATCAGCTAGCTCAGTCCCTCCCAGAGCGTATGAAGAGCTGGTTCTCAAAGATGCCACATGCCTCATTTTATTACCTCTCTTCACTTTCCAAGAGGAGTTCTAGACGAATTCATGAATATATTTTTTAATTTTATTTTCGAGAAAGAGAGCTAGCGGGGATGGAGGGAGTGGGAGAGGCAGAGGGAGAGGGAGAGAAAGAATCTTAAGCTGATCTCAGGACCCCGAGATCATGACCTGAGCCGAAATCAAGAGTCGGATGCTCAACCCGCGGAGCCACCCCGGTGCCCCGAGACATGAATTGACATTGAGCTGGCCACAGTTGCCCGGGGAGCCTGAGGAACGTCACGGTACCAGCTACTGACCCTGCACTCTGATTTGTACAGGTGGGGGTCCAGCCCTAACATGCCTGAAGCATGCTACTGACTGTGTTAGTAGCTGGGCGGACGTTGAAACATTTTTGAAAAAAGTATAGAAATATTGTACATGTTTAAAACGTCTGCTTTTTAAGGAAGGAAATTTTGGTACGTGCTATCATACGATGAACCTGGACATCCCACTCACTCAGAAAGGCCCGGGAGTGTACGATTCCGAGGTATTATATGAAGCCCCTAGAGCACTTGGGTCCATAGAGCTCGAAAGTGGAATGTGGTTCCCAGGGGCTGGGGGAGGGGTGGGCAATTACTGTTTAGTGGAGACAGTTTCTGTTTTGCAAGACGTAAAAGTTCTGGAAATGGACAGACGTGATGGTTGCACAACAGTATGCATGTGCTTAGTGCCACTGACCTGCTCACTTAAAAATGGTTAACCTGGTCAACTGTATGTGATGGACATTCACCCCAATTTTTAAAAATTATGTAAACTTACCATTAAATAAATAATATTTTTTATCCACTCGAAAATAATTTCTATTCAAGTATTTGATGCTCATTAATTGTAATTTCTATTTTGCCTTTTAACTTTTAGAGGTAACTTTAAATATCTTAGAAGAAATTTTTTCAGAAAATATCTATAAGAAAAGTAGTTTTTATTGTTTAACTTTTTCCATTTACATTTCTGATAAAATATGCTCATACTTTGCATACTTTGGATAGACAAATTTTATTCAATAGTCAGTTAACTTGATGAATAGCTTCTAAACCTTCAGACACACCACAAGGTGTCCTCAATTTGTCTCGGGTTCCAGATCCTGCAAACTGAAGGGCCTTCCCACTGGTGATAAAGAGTCTTCCCCAAATACCTTAGTCCCTTCGCTCTTGCTGCTTACTCTGCCCAAGAACCTCTTCTGTCCATTCTTTGCTGCCCGAATGCCTAACTATACCTCAAAGCACAGTTTCAATGTCACCTCCTCCTAGAAGCCCTCAGTCACATCAGGCAGGATAAACGTGCCCCTGTTTCCTGCATGTGATGCCCACCCTTCTGTTCCTACACACATTTCACTGCATTACTGTTATTTTTCTCGTCGGTGCTCTGCTCCAGGATATAAGGTGCTTGAAGGCAGTTAACTGCGCCTTATTCATCTTTACTTCTGAGTCGCCAGGCCAATGACGATGATCCACAAATGGCTGTTGAATAAATTTTCATTTTCTTGATGATGCAAGGTCATCATTTTAAATATAAGCATCTGTTGAGCGACACGGAGCATTTTTCCTAAGCACGGTAAGTCCTCTCTAGACTTCGCTTTTGGGGGCAATCGTTAGACCGTCTGTCACGTGTCACCTCTGGCTGCCTGGGCCCAGCAACTTTCATCATCTTCCTGATTCACGGCTGGAGAAAACGAAGAACAAACAGGTTCCAAGCGAGGAGGAGCTATGGCTCACCTCCAAGCGTGACGCGGACTTTAGTGCGGGACGAGCTTTGGGACAGCTGGTCCAGGTCCCAGTGAGACGACCACTCACTCCAGCCGTGCAAAGATGCTGTATAAGTGGGGTGGTGACCTTGTGTCCTTGTCCTCCTGGCACAGCCCAGGCTTACACCTATTGTCCCAACGTAATTATTAATAGTATCAGCTTTCACTCTCAAATGCATCCCAGTTTCACCAGAAGTGAACTACAGTGAGTAATCTTTGAAGAACTGTGATGTTGGGACAATGCCTTCCCTTAGGCGTGTCACTATCATTAAAAAATGAAGAAAAAGAATAAGTGTTGGAGAAATGGGAAATATGTCGTAATCTAACTCTGCATGGTGAATGGGTCTTTCCTGCTCTCGCAGATCAAGCCACAGTCACAGTCTTGAGGAATCCGAGTGGGTTGAGTTTCCCAAATAATCCCACCCTTCCTCAACCTGACTCCCCCAGCACACACATAAATGTTTGTGAAACTCAGGAAGTTGTATTCTTAGAAGCTTCTAGAATGAAAGCTGTTGAAGGGCAAGCAGTATGCTGTCTACCTTTGCCAAGGACAATATGGGATGGGAAACAGTCTCAGTGTGTAACCTGGGTGGACACATTGCCACTTAGAATCATTTACTGCATAACCAGTAGGCCATGCAAGAGACATGATCCAGAACTCATTCAGAGAACACGGCCTGGCATGTGGCCTCCTCGGAGCCCCCCCGGATGGGTCCTTCCTGTAGCACATTTTCCTCACTTCAGAAATCTCCTGTGAGCTGAATGGTACTAAACCTTTTGATTCATTTGTCCCTTTAAGGAGTGAGGAGGTGGGAGCTCAGAGGAAAATGCCAGTTCATACTGTTTCGTTACAAGGCAAAGAAGATGAAGAAGAAGAGAAAGAGGAAGAAGGAGGAGGAGAAGGAGAAGGAGAAGGAGAAGGAGAAGAAGAAGAAGAAGAAGAAGAAGAAGAAGAAGAAGAAGAAGGGAAAGGGGAAGGGGAAGGGGAAGGAGAAGGGGAAAAGGAGGAGAAGGAGGTAAGAGAGAGTGATAATTATTCTCTGCCCCCAGGTCTTGACGGAGTGGTGAGTCTCTCAGACACTTCAAGGAGGCGCCATGTATTGTGTAAGTGCTGACCGGCTGGCGGCCTGCCTAGTTCACATGACAGTGATATCTGATGGTTTTGGCAAGGCAAGGTGGGGTGGAAAGGTGCCTGGGATCCAGGATACGAAGGATGGGGGAAGGGATGGGATAGTGAGAGTCTCAAAAATGAGGGATATAAAGCACATAGGAGTATTGATGCTAACGGCATCCCTTTAGTCCATGGATCTGGGACACCCCCCGCCTTGCGTTGAAGTCCGCACCCCATGGCGCATGAGCCCACATCCCTCCTTACTCCTGACCCTAGTCCCAGGACCCCAATCTTTGGGTTCGGCCGTGCAAGAACTATAAAATGCCCCCTCTTAACTTCCTGCTGGGTGGCTACCTCCACTTCCTACGGCTCAGCCTCCTGCACGGGGATTTTGAAGCTTCCTGATTAGTGAGCAGTGGGGGCAGATGGGATCAAAACAGGAAGGGTCCTAACACAAAGCTCCCACCTCTTGGGTCAGACCCTGTCCCGGGCGCCGTCGCACATTGTTTTCCTGCATAATCCCTGCCACAACCAGTAGTAACGATTTCTGTTCCCATCTTACACAGAAAGACAGGAGCTCAAAGGACTTCTGCTAGTCCAGCCTTACCCATGAGGAGCAGAACTGAGATTTGAACTTGGGGATTTCTGGCTTTTTCCAGAGACCTTGACACCTCTGTGACCACAAGTACACAGAACATCGTTTACCAAACAACCCACTGTCCCCTCTCTGCATTTCTTTGCCAGCTCTCACTTTCAGGCCTGGGTTCAAGCTGTCCCCCCTCCTCCCCACTGCCCCAGTCTCTATCTACTGGTTCCGAAGCCGGTAGGTCCTACGTGCTGACAGTCCCCCAAGCTCAAGGTTGCAAGTTTACTCTAGTTCCTCGGGCCTGTGTGAATCTATTGTAAGACGTATGCAATTCCTCTTTCCGTGCTACGAGAAACTTTTTTCCATATTTTCTCCTCTCTGATATCAGAATGTGAATACGTAATATAGTCATATACTTTCCATAAAATCTCGCGATGAGGTCAGAAGCACTTGCCACAGATGGTGGGTCATAGAATGGAAAACAACGGGCCCTTCGTGCTGGCCGGCGTCAGAATGAGTTCTCTGCACCCCCGTCTCCCTCCCCCATGCAGTGAGCTTCTGGCCCGCGGCCCGTGTCGGGCCATCTTTGCGTCCCAGAACCAGCCCAGGCTCAGGCAACCAGGGCCTTTTAGGGAATGCACTTGGCAAGAAGAAATGGTTCTATGTGTTACTAACAGAGGGGTCTTCTTTAATCCTTGGACAGAGTCTATGAACTACCTATTATTATTCCATCCTTGCAGGTGAGGAAACCAAGTTGCCTCAAAGTTAGAGATCCTGTGAAGGGGAGAGGTTGAACGTGGACCGAGGTGTGTCCAGTGTCACGACTACACTCCTTCCTCGTGTTCATATGAGGGAAGATACACTCATACAAAAGAGTTAGATTATCAGCATACATGGTCTGCTCTCTGGAGTGCCATGTGCTATTAATTTGTGTTCTTACACCTGCAGTGTCCCTGAAGGCCATGGCATCCATCCCACAGCTAGTGAACAGATTCATGCATTCATTACTTTTTAGGCAAGCACATGCTGGTCTCTGACTTGGTGCAAAGCCCTGTGGGAATGTAAAGACAGACTGAACGTGGTCCAAGCTGCCAAAACCCTAAAGGCTAGAATTGAACTTCCTTTTACTTTAGGTATCTATCGAATATCGACTCTGTGCAGGAATCTGCATTAGAATTTGGGGAAAGAAAGATGAACGATCATGGTCCCTCCTTATGGAAATCATTAGAGTTGCAAGCAAAGCTCTTGTACCACCAGACTCAGGGACTTCCTTCTACCCCATCTCAGCCCAGTTATACAACCTGGACAGCAGACCGTGCCACCGCTCCTGCGCGGCTACGGTAAGCCCGGCCTTCAGTCCCCTCTTCTGGGGCCCTCAGGAGCAAAAATGTAGACACTTCATCCGTCTTTTCCCAGTGTACCAGCAATGATAGTAATCTAAGCACTTTATGGAATTATATAATCTTTACCATGACCCTAAGAGAGTCATTACTCTCCCAATTTTGCAAATGAGGAAACGGATGCCCAGAAAGGTTAAGTAATTATCCCCAAGTCACACAGCCTAAAGTTCAATTGACTTAGGCGGTCTGGGTATATTGACACAAACTCTACATAATATGGAAAAAGGAAGAGTTGAAAACATCCAAGGAACCGTAAATAACTATACAAGGCCTATTAGAGCCTAATACGGGCTTGAAAGTCAATGTCTTGTCCTGGTTTATGTATTTAAGTGTCTTCCCTTATGACACTGGCTTTAAACTGTGGGCATAATGCCAGTCAGCAGGCTGCCTCTCATTAGCTTAAATAAAGGGAGAATTAGAGCTTTGATCTGGCAAATCCAGACCCCAAACTCTGCTACCGGGGCGGGGGGGAGGGTGGCAGAGGGGAAGAATTTCCTCTACCTTGCTCTCTCCCCGTTTCCCCCCCCCCCACCTCCCCGCCCGTCCACCCCAGGGCTTGCCTCAGCTCAGCCTGGGACCAGACCTTCAGGGCAAATGTGCAGCTTCATTTAGAATTGATGGTTCATTGGTTTGCAACTGTGCCAGGCGCTGCTTCATACGTTACATATATTTTAATTTCCTGGTATTCCTCGGCACCATGCCATTTCACTAAGGGGATTTTGCCATACTTTCAAACAATCCAATAGGTCATGGATAAGGGGGTAGGTCATTGTGCAGACGGGTTTGGATCCAAGTGCTTCGCCTCTGCTCCTTGCTGTGAGGCCAGAGCCCTGGAGGGCAGAACAGGTATTTCAAGGTCCCTGCTTCTCGGGACAGTGAAAATGAACACACTAACGCAGGACAGAGGGCCCGCCGCGGAGCACCGCCGAACACCTGCTGGCCAGAGCAAGGAAGGAAGGAAGGAAGGAAGGAAGGAAGGAAGGAAGGAAGGTACGAGATAGGATCCTATAGAGTGGTTCACTGCCCTAAAAATCCTCTCTGCTCTGCCGGTTCATCTCCCCCACCCCGCACCACAGCAACCACTGATCTTTCTACTGTCTCCATAGTTTTGTCTTTTCCAGAATGTCAGAGAGTTAGAATTATACAGCGTGTAGCTTTTGCAGATTAACGTCTTTCACCCAATAACATGCTCTTAAGTTTCCTTCATGTCTTTCCACGGCTGAATAGCTCATTTCTTCTTAGGCTGAAAATATGCCATTGTCTGGATGAAGCAAAGTGTACTTATCCATTCACCCACTGACGGACCTCTTGGTTGCTTCCAGATTTAGGCAATTATGCATACAGCTGCTACAAGCCACCATGTGTAGATTGTTGTGTAGACATACGTTTTCAACTCCTTTGGGTAAATACCAAAGCGTGCAGTCCCTGGATCATATGTGAAGAGGAGGTTTGGTATTGTGAGAAACCCGCAAGCTCTCTTCCGAAGTGTCTGTACTCTTCTGTGTTCTCACCAGCAATAAATAACAGTTCTTTTTGCTCCACACCCTTGTCTGAGTCTGGTGGTGTCAGCGTTCTGGATTTCGGTCCTACTAATAGATTTGTATCCCTTTTCTTGTTTTAATTTGCATTTCCCTGATGACATATGATGTTGAGTCATTTTCCGATTTTTTATGACTCTGTGAATTTCTGTTAGGATGAAATGAGCTAATAGAAAAGTCGTTAGCACAGTGCCTGTTCCATAACAATCATTCCATAAACAGTAGGTTTAAAAAGGAAAGTACCATTACTGGCATATTGAGTCATCTTGTTTTCTGGGGCTAAAGGACTCAAGGTCACTTTGGTGCCCATGGTGCTTCCCACTCAGTTACTAGTCTTGCTAAATACCCTTGACGCATCCCACAAAATTGCACTCACCAGCTCACATCATGGTCTGTTTGCACATCCTTCTCCCCCACTGCAGGGGATTCCTTGAGGCCAGGGCTATACTTTCCTCGTCTCTCCACCCCCAGCAGGTGCCAGGGTATAGTTTTGAAACTAATCTGAAAATGCCAAAGGAACTGTTTCCCACTAGATTTCCCACTAGGTAGACTCAGGGTTAGAAAAAATTAATAAGAGGAGGCACTATGTGGCATGCAGAGCTGGTCACTCTCTCCTCTGCACCTTCCAAGGCCTCTGTCATTGCCTGTTGTACCACGACAGATCAGAGTGAGCTTCTGTCTCCCCGACCAGGATGTGCCCACCACGGGCGGGCTGGCTGGGCACGGAACTGACTCTACTAGAAGCCATTGAAATGAGTTCGATGATTGTCCGGGCCTTGCCCTCCTCCACCCACTCCTCTTCCCCCAATAACATAAAATAAAATAGAATGAAATGGAATGAAATAGAATGAAATAAAAATAAAGTAAAATAAATAAAACAAAATATTAAAATAAACACTGCCCTCTTTCTTTCCCCGATGGGGAGCTTGGCTTTTGATGGTAGCAAAAAGTCTCACAGAGAAGGGAGCCAATTGCCATATGGAAAAAGTTTATGAGAAATTGCTCGTTATCCATATATTTGCTAGTATTTTACAGTCCTTCATTAACTGAACCCTCTCAAGGCCTCTGGGAAAGAAATGATAAATGTCATTTCCCCTGTTTTAAAGGCAGGAGGATGTGGGCCACTCAGGGCCCAGATCACGGTCCCAAAGTTAACAGAATGAGCAGAGAAAGGGAAGCTGGTTTGGAGGCAAAGCTTAGGAAAGGAGAGAGCAAGCCCCCTTCTGCGACCGGCCCCAACGCATGTGCTTCCCACAACTCACTCCCCAGCACATTTTCCATCAGACATTCTGCTCCGTGTTTGATTTATTGTTCAGTTGACATCAAACCCAACAATAGTATAATTAGAAGGTTCAGATGAGGGTGCCTGGAGGGAGAGTAATTATTTGCTGAAAGATGAACGCGATAAAGGAGCAGCCCAAGCATAGTTTTCTTATGCCGAGAGCCTGCCGTTCCTAACTTGTTGACACCAAAATAGAAAGGGAGATTTTCTCTAATGACTCCACTTTTTTCCTTAGAAGATGTAGTTTCTATTTTCTCTGCTTGAGACTAGGTTTACAAGCGTCCGCCTGACTCCTTTCCCACCCCAGCGCCACAGAGAGAGCCATGAGGGTAACTCCTGGGACCCAAGCTGGTCCAGGAGCCCTGCTGGCCCGCACTTCCTTCCTCCTGGGACAGCAGTCTGCCTGCCCAGGACATGATCGCCCTTCCCAGTGGACACGTCACTTGCCACTGGAACCAGCCACAGAGTTTCCGGGGTGGGGGGCGGGGTGCTCAGCAGGCGGGCTCGAACCGGGAACAGGTAGGATGAAGGGGATTTTTATTTATTGAGCCGCTGCTCCTGCACTAACCCATTTGATCTTCACGGAGTATTGGAATGTGGGGGTTCGTATGTCCATTTTACAGATGAGATAACTGAGGCTCAGAGAAGTAAAGAAGCTCCTCCAAGATAATTCAACCGGCACTTCAGAAGGCAGGGTCTAAACACACCGGCGCTCTGTCTAGTGCTAAAGCCCTTGCTTCTTCCTCTGATTCAATCTGTCTCCCCAGAACGGGACAAGAGCCCCCAGAGGGCTCAGGGAGAACATGTCAGAATGTTATTCCTCTCCAGACTGTTCGGGGTCTCCTCCCCACATCCTTGGTTAGATCCTGTTTCAAAGACTATTGGTGTTGGGACACCCGGGTGGCTCAGGTCAGGATCCCAGGGTCCTGGGATTGAGCCCCGCGTCGGGCTCCCTGCTCAGCGGGGAGTCTGCTTCTCCCTTTCCCTCTGCCCCTCCCCCTGCTTGTGCGTGTTCACTCTCTCTCTCAAATAAATAAATAAACTCTTAAAAAAAAAAAAGAAGACTGTTGGTGTTGTCATGGTAATTCCTTGTCCTGGAGAGGACACGTGGCTCAAGAAGACTTCACAGATGCTCCATCCTAAGTCATGATGACACAAGGACAGACCTTGGCCTGACCTCTGGTGGGGGCCAGCCTCCCGTAGGCTAACATTTTCACAGTGCAGGCTTCGTGCCAACCACAGGCTCCTGGGTTCCCAGCCTTTGCTAGTGCTCTCACTGAGTCCTCACCTACGCTTTTTAGGGTGGAGAGCAGCAGTCCCATTTTGCAGAGGGGGAAATCGAGGCTGCAAAACCCAAGGGACTGGTTGTATATCATGGTGGAATGACATTTGGAGTCAGCAAGACCTGGTTTTGGGTAACAGATCTGCTACTTTCTAGCTTTGTGCCTTTGAAAATGATACTTTGACTCCAATTTTCTTGCCTATAAACTAGGGCAAAGAAGAGAACTGTCTTGGGGAGCCTGGATGACTCAGTTGGTTAAGTGTCTGCCTTCGGCTCAAGTCATGATCTAGGGGTCCTGGGATCGAGCCCCACGTCAGGCTCCCTGCTCAGCAGGGAGTCTGCTTCTCTCTCTCCTCCTGGCTTGTGCTCTCTGTCGCTGTCTTTGTCTCTCGCTCTCTCTCTCTCAAATAAATAAATAAAATCTTTTAAAAAAAGAAAAAGAAAAGAACTATCTCTTTGGTTTGTTAGGAGAATGAAATAGGATATTTATTTAAAATACGTGGTACATGGTAGGTATCCAGTGGATGATGGCTCATGTCATTACAGAAGTGGTCCCTGAGTGTAACATCACACCTCAGTTTTGATAGACGCCAGGAGACCTGTGTTGGAATGTATTCTGAGCCCTCTCTGGGGAACAATGCTGACAGCGACTAGCCGTGCCGGCCTTGGCGCAAGACAGGAGTGGCTGCATATACACCACACGCCCAGCCTGTGTTAATATTATTGTCCAAAGTCTTACTTATCAAGTAGAATTTGACTTTAGGTCTACTTTTATCCAAAATACTCCCTCTTTCTACCGTACTCACTTTCACCCTATTCCCTAGTAGTAATTTCCTGCGTGTATTCATTTCCTAGGGCTGCTATAACATATTACTGCAAACTGGGTAGCTTGAAACTGCAGGAGGTCATTCTCTCGCAGTCTCGAAGGCCAGAAGTCTGAAATTAGTGTCACTGGGTCAAAATCAAAAGACTGCAGAGGCTTTAGGGGAAAATCCACTCCTTGCCTCTTCCAGCTTCTGGCAGCTGCTAGCATTCCTTGGCTTGTCGCCACATCACTCCCATCTCTGCCTCTAGCCTCACATTGTCTCCTCCTCTGTGTGTCAAATCTCCCTCTGCCTCTCTCTTAGGATGCTGATGATTGCATTTAGGACCCACTCGGATCATCTAGGATAATCTCTTCCTCCCCCAATCCTTAATTTAATCATATCTGCAAAGATCCCTTTTGTCTGATAAGGTACCATTTCTAGGTCCAGGCATTAGGACTTGCTCTCTTCGGAGGGCTACTTTCCAGTCTATTACACTGGTTGGCGTACCGATGCTCATCAACCTTTATAGTCGAGCCACTCAGTATCCACCGAAAGAACTTATTTCAGCACAAAAAAATAAATCATGAGAAATCCATGAGTCCTGCTCTTATTGAGATTTTAGATCCTAACCCTAGAACCTAGGCTTTGACTTTTTCTCTAAAGACCAAGCCCTACAAGGTGTTTCTGCCCACATTTTGAGCCTGCATTTCTGATTCCCCATTTTAAAACCCACGGCATCCAGCCTGCAGTGTAATCTCCTAAGCCTGGCCAAGGTCCGCCATGGTCCGGCCCCTTGCAGAGTTAGGGTAGCCCTAACACCTGTAACACATAGACCCCAGCACGCAATGGCTCCTCAATAGGGAAGTTTTCTTCTTACGTCACTGCCCTGATGCTAGGGTGGACAGAATGACTCTACATGGGCTTTTCGGGACTCTTTCCACTTTGTGGCCCCACCACCTCCTAGGCCAGTGAGTAGGGACATGGATAGTGTGCATTTGCTCCCCCTTCACTTAATTGTAAGACCCTTGAGGTCAATCCTCAGAGGCCATTTGGGTTGACAAGTTGCCCCTGCCTAGGACTTTGAATTTTAAGGAAGCGAGTCAAAAACGCTGGATCAATTAAGATCAATTCTGACAGCATCATCGGCGCCATCCGGTGGCCAATGGAAGCAACACCTTAACCAGAGTATTTCTACAAAATCTTTGGAGTCCTACCGCCACTAGTTACCTTGGCCACCCATTTTCCAGGCCACCTTCTTCAGTCTTGTCATTGATGCTATGGGCTCCCAAGAGCTACCCAGTTCTTTGTCTGAGTTCCTAACTTAGTTCCTGAACTAAGCCCTCAGCTTGGTACACCTACCTCACAGGGCTCATTTGCAGATGAAATGAACTGTGATGGGGGAGAAAGAAGTGCTTTATGTAGTTCAATGTTCTGTCAGAGCAAAGAGATTAAAAGTGGTTGTAATTTATAAGATCTAGCAGTTGCACTCCCAGGCATCTACCCAACTGCTTTGAAAACTTATGTCCACACCAAACCAGCCCACATAGGTCTATTCATAATTGCCAGAAGTTGGAAGCAGCCAAGATGTCCTTCAATAAGTAAATGGGTAAACAAATTGTAGTCATCCAGACAACGGAATATTAGTCAGTGATAAGAAGAAATTAACTACCAAATCATGCAAAGACATGAATATATTTTTTTTAAAGACTTTATTTATTTATTTGAAAGAGAGGGAGTGAGAGAGAGAGAGAGTGAGCACAAGCAAGGGGAGCGGCAGGGGGAGAGGGAAAAACAGACTCCCCGCTGAGCAGGGAGCCCACTTGGGGCTCGACCCCAGGACCCTGGGATTATGACCTGAGCCAAAGGCAGACGGTTAATCGCCTGAGCCAACCAGGAGCCCCAAGACATGAATAAATCTTAAATGCATGTTTATTCATGAAAGAAACCAGTATAAAAAAGTTATATACTGTATGATTCCATTCATAGGACATTATAGAAAAGGCAAGCTATATAAACAATAAGCAAATCCGTGTTCCCAGGGGTCCTGGGGTTTGAGGGAGGATTGAACAGATGAAGCACGGAGATATTTTTAGGGCGGTGAAATTATTCTGTGTGATACTTTGAGGATGCCTCCATGACACAATTCATTTGTCAAAGTCTACAGAACTTCATAACAGAAAAGAGTGAACCTTAATGGATGGAAATTCTTCAAAAGTCATTTAGGAGGTTGGGGATCTTCGGATAGAATGTAGATTGTGGAAAAAATAATCTAACTGTAAGATAATTGCATGAAGCAGTCTTCCGGAAGGGGGTGGTGAAGGTAGCTGTAGAAACTGTGGAGTCTGTAAGACTACATGCAGAAGGAACTGCACATGAGCACTGCCCTCTAGTTCGTAAAGCCCTTTCCTCTGGGAAGAAGCAGGTGAACAATTCTGAAACCACTATATAAGCACACCTACGTTGAACAATGAAGCAAATGGATGGTCGGTGGTGGTAGCCACGTTTCTCACTATTGGAGTAGGAAGTTACCACCAAGCAAGGGGAAAAGACTAGAATGACCCACAGAATAACAGACGGGAGGTGGAGGTATCAGTATGAACTCATGTTTAGCTCCATGTAGATACAGACAGGTATATGGAGACTATTTACAGATGTGAATATACGTGAGTTACTCCACACACATGTCTCTCCTTTCTCTGTCAGCTGAGAAGACCGAGAAACAATGAACCCTCCGTAGCAAGGAGCACACCTAACACCCAGATTTTGGTTTCTAATACTGTTCTTCAGTAAAAGGAATGGGAGCTCCTTGGAGAAATGGCTGGTCTAGGACTGGGTTAGGAAATCTATAAGGTGAGCCTGAAACATTTTGTAGGGCCAAAAAGTAAGGGATTGCTTAAAATCAATCAATCAATCAATCAATCATCCATCAATCGATGGTATGTTAAAGAAACCAACTGAAAGAGGTCCCAACAGTGGAGGCTAGACCATTTGAGGAACAAAATGAAGTAGTCTCGGCTTCTAATCCAAAGTAGAACGTAAACACCCATGGAGTAATACTGATGGAAGTACATTACCAAATAAGTAATGAGGACGCGAGACGACCCTCCATGCAAAAGGGTTACAAAGAACGTATGTAGCTAACTTCGACCTCCCGCCCCTTACGTATGGGCTGCACACAGGCACGTCGCTCCAACGAGGACAGTGCAGAAACAGGGAGGAGGAAAGTCACTTCACAGTGGAGAAGGCTGACCAGTCTCCTCAGCCAAGCGATCAGGGTCAACATCAACAGTGAGAAGTCGTGTGGTGCGTCGTGCGCACCCTTGATAAAAAGTGATGGGCGTGGCTTTTTGCATCTGTGGCCCTCCTCCCCCAAACCCAGAATTCCAGTGTCATTGTGAGAAAAACATCAGCTAAATCCCGATTAAAGGACATTCTATGAAATACCTAACCAGCGCTTCTCAACACTGCCCAGCTTATCGTACCCTGTAAAAAGTCTGAGAAACTGGGGCGCCTGGGTGGCTCAGCCGGTGAAGCGTCTGACTCTCAGTTTCCGCTCAGGTCGTGATCTCAGGGTCATGGGATCGAGCCCCATGCCCGGCTCTCTGCTCAGCGGGGAGTCTGCTTGGGATTCTCCCCCTCTGCCCCTACTTCACTCATGCACGCACTCTATCTCTCTAAAAAAATACTTTACAAAAAAACAAATAGAAAATAAAAGTCTGGGAAACTGTCACAGCCAAGAGGAGCCTAAGGAGACAGGATGACTAATTACAATGAGGTAGCCTGGAAGGGATCCTGCAACAGAAAAATGGGGCATTAGGCAAAATCTGAGGCAATCTGAATAAGGCGTGGGCTTTAGCTGATAGTGACGAATCACCGTCGGTTCATTTACTGTGACAAACGTACCATGCTCATGTAAGATGCTAATAATAGAGGAAACTGGGTGTAGAGTATATGAGAACATTCTGTACTATCTTTGCAACTTTTTTGGTAAATTTAAATCTATTCTAAAAAACCTGTTTTTGAGCCCAACTCAGGCAGCCTTGCGAATAACTTTGACACAGCCTCAGACCTCGGGGTCTGCGCTGGCCTCTCTTCCTTTTCCAGCCCGCCTCCTCCCTGCGGATTGCCAGGTGTGGCTGCCGCCTCCCGCCAGCTTCTGGGGCCCCTGAGTGGGCCGCAACGGCACCCTGGAGCCTCTGCCTGCATCCTTGCTGTCCTTTGCCGACTCAGAGCATGTGGGAAGAGGGGTCTGGGCTGGGCGTAGAGGCTGGTGGGTGCAGGCCAAGGTGCTGGCAGCGGTGGCTAGAGACAGCCCTCTTTGCTGGCAGGAGGCATATGCCCCTCTCAGCACAGCTCCTGGCAGGAGGGATTTTAGATGTAGAAATTTTTATATAAAGTACATGATTGATGGTAGGAGCCTACACTTCAGGGCTCCCCCCCACCCCGTCTGCCATTACAAGCTAAGCCCGCTTATCTATAAGCTCTTTGAAAACATTCGTTCATTTCTTCAGTGACTAGTGACTAAATGTCTCCTATGTCCTGGATCTGTCTGGATCACATGGCACCCGCAGGAGGTCAGGAATGGCCAGGGCCAGCAAGCCGCATGTCTATCTGGTCTGGGTCGGTAGTCCTGGGATGGAATGGCTGTCACATGAGTGTATCTGGGGACTCAGGAGAAAGGCTCTAGATGCGGCCTCCCATGTGAGTGTGGGCTGTGGTCCCGGCTGTTGAATGCTATCCCTGGACTAGGAAAAGTTCTCACA
Source organism: Ursus maritimus (assembly GCF_017311325.1). Taxonomy (NCBI): domain Eukaryota; kingdom Metazoa; phylum Chordata; class Mammalia; order Carnivora; family Ursidae; genus Ursus; species Ursus maritimus. The sequence goes on along the minus strand of NW_024423897.1, from coordinate 2,340,180 downwards.
GAGAGGGCTGCGAACTCCAGGACACCCACCACCACCCAGCATCTGGAAGCTGGCCTCCACTTGAGCCAAGTGGAAGGCCATCGAGTTGCAAATGGCTTTCTGGAATCTTCCAAACAATGTGGTAAGAGACTCTTTCCACATTCCTCCTCCACTTCTAATTTTGTAGAATGTCATCATCAAAACCCAGCACAGGGTCTCAAGGACAGGCCGTGTTAATCCAAGGCTTTGGTGAACAGCTACCGCGGAGCAGGCATCGGCCCTATGGCAGGGACTCGGCAGTGTGCTGTCCCCAGTGCTGTGTCCTCTCATTTCACCCTCACAAGAAGGTGTCATCAGACATGGGGCGCACGCCTTTGATTTGTGCATAAGGTCCAAAGCCTTAGTGGTCAGACCCTGACATACTGGCCTTATTTCTCTCCTGCTGTAGAGAAAGAGGTAAGCGAGGGGGATGACCAGGCCAGAGGTGGAAGTCACAAGGGGCATTCTCAGCAGGAGAGTGCAAGGAGGGGATGGCGAGCTCTCAGGATCCCAGGGTCCCGGCCCCAGGGTGGGGCCTCTCCTTACATAGGAAGTGGCCTGGGAGTCCCATACATGCTGAAGGCAGCTGGTTCGGCCGGCTGAATGCAACGTCCGCCAGGGCCGTGACACTTGCAAGTCTGTGCAACCAATGACAATCTAGGAAGTCAACGTTTCATTCACTCTGTCCTTTTTATAGGGGAAATAAAACATAAGGCCACCCTGACTTTCCACCAGTAGGACACGCTGATAGAGATATTATACGTGTGAGATAGTCTGTTTCCAGAAGCAGCTGGATGATGAGTAGTCAGGAAACCTGGCTTTAATTTGCTAAGTAATATTTAGCGAGTCATTTTCCCCTGGGCTTTATTTCCTTTGTATCAAAATGGCCTGGATGTGACTATACTGAACAGACATGGGTTCTGTGCTGGCCCAAGGTCATGCCCCTCTCACGGGTTCCCCTTAATCTTTCAAAGACCTGGAGGGATTAAAAAGTAGTGGGGCTCACCACTGCTACCCCCATGGAAACTACCTGGGGCCTGGCCTATCTCTACAGCCTCCTAATTGCTCTCCCTGCTCCCACCCAGGCTCCCCACAGCAGTGGAGGGTCCCTCTACACTGTCCATCAGATGATGACCCTCCAGTGACTTTTCCATCCCCAGGCCCTCTGGAGTCTGACTCTCCCCTCCCTCCTCCAGCCATACTGGCCCCTACCTGATATTCAAACCCTGCCAAGCTCTTCCCCATTTGCTCAGGGCCTTTGCACATGCTTTTATCGCTGCCTGAAACACTCCTTCCCAAGATAGGCATTGGGCCCTCGCTCAGTTCCCCCACCTCACATAGCGTCTCCTCCTTGCAAGCTTTCCTCACTATGGTACGTAACACAGCCACCCTACTTCCCTGCGGGATCTCCCCATTTCTCTTCCCTGCTTTGCTTTAATGTTATCACTATGTGACATACTGTATATTTACTTTTCCTTGGATTTTTATGGGCCTCCACCTTCTAGAATGTAAGCTCTAGGGGCCAGGACTTCGCTTTGATCACTGGTGCGTCTTCAGTGCCTGGAGCAGTCCCTGACACACAGTAGGAGATCAGTAAGCCTTGTTCAGAGAATCAGTGCATGTGAGCCAGGGCCCAAAACCAAATATTCGCATACAGGTGCCAAAGATAGTAGCGTCATATGGGGAATGACCCTTCCGCATCCTTGTCCCAGAAGTTGTCCAGATAACAGGTGGGACTGAGGGAGAGAGGCAACCACAGAAGAATTGGAAGGGAACAAATCCATCCACGTTCCTTCTAACTAATGGAAGGACCTGCCTGCGTGTTCCACACAGAGAGCCGTCAGCAGGGAAGGTCGACAGGAACCGACATAGCAGAGAGACAGACGGAGCATGGGAACACTGCAGACACAGGACAGTGCTGTCCCCCTACACACCTCCACCAGCTGCGTTAGCCAACACCCGCTCTCTCCCCTTGCTTCTCACTGTAGGCTTCACGTGGCCTCAATAAACCGTGGGCTTCGGGAGCCTTTCTGCGTGGTGGTCTCCGGGAAAGCCTGCCTGAAGGCATACTAGGAGGGTACCATTGCATCTCCCCACAACAATTAAAGACCGCATCGCTTCCTGTCACGCCCCTGGTTAAAGCCCTTGGATGTTGCCCACTGCACTCACTGCAAAAGGTAGCCTCCCTAACGGGCCAGGAAGGCCATGACCAAGTCGAGCCCCACCTGCCTCTCAGCCTCACCTCCTGCCATCTCTTCCATCTAGCTCAATGCCCCTTTGCGCCACCCACCCACCCTCTCTGGTTTGGGACCTTTGCACTTGCTGTCCTCCCTGGCAGGAGGCACCCCAAGCCACCTTCATCTGGCTCCCCCTGTTCCTCCTTGTCCAGGGAATCCTTCACACCCACCCTCCCGACTGGGCCACGTTGCACAAGGTCCTGTTCTCCCTGCAGTATTTATTCAGCACGGGTAATAATGATATATTTGTCTATTTAGTATCTGCCTCCCCAACGAGATTTAAGCTCCCTTGAGGGCAGATCCCGTGCCTGGCTTATTCTGGCTTATCCTAACACAGTCCTCAGCTACTAACCCTGCACCTGACACGTCGTAAGCACTCGATGCCTACCTGTTGCAGCAACAGCACGTAAATGAGCCCCTACCATGCGTAAGGGCCTCTTCACACGCATTTTCTCAAATCCCCACATAACGGTTCTCACTTCCCTTTTCCTGCTAAGGAAACAGAGGCTCAGAGAGGGAAGTCAGTTGTCACGGGTCACACCGCTGGTAAGCAATAGAACCAGGATTCTAACCCAGATAGATGCGACCCCAAACCTGGCTCTCAGCCACGGCCGTTCTGTGGCCACGGCCAAGGTGGTCGGCACTGTGGGAAGTCTGGGACTTGACGGGTTGTGACTCAGGCAGCTGGGGCAATAGAGAGTGTCTCCCTCTTTCCTCTGGAACACTCTCTCCGGATTTCCCCATGGCCACTTCCGGCTCAGCATTCAGACCTGTTATGTGAGTTTCCGGCATTAGCCAAGAACATTCAATTATGCTTTACCAAGAACAAGAGAAATGAAGAAATCAGGCTGCTGGGTGAAACAAAATACAAATAGGGAGCGAGCAAGTGGCTTGAACATGGGGGACGGGAGAAGGGCATCTGCCCGTGCACGGGGGAGGAAGAGGGCAAAGGGCCTGGCACACCAGGTGTTAGATATTCATGGGCACTCAGTGTTCCCAGGGGGCTTAAACTGTCCAGCATTATGGACACCCACACTGGCCAATGGTATCCTATGTCCAGGAGCCTCAGACAGAAGCCACGGCGGCTCAGCAGGCCGACTGTTAGGCCACAGCGCAGGCCGGGAGGGCTGGCTCCGTGTGTCTCAGAGCACACGTGTCCTGGCTCTAGGCTGCTTCCATCTGCTGAGCCCCCTTGCCCACCTGCGCTTCTGGTCTTTTCTTCATAGGCTGACAAGGCAGAGAGACGGGACAGAGAAGCATTGCACAGACCAGGATTCAGACGGTATGCTCCCGTGACCTACTGACCTACCCTAAGGTCATTAGCCAGCCGGTCCCTCTCCTCTTGTGTCTCACCTTACGATTTTTTTTTAATTCTTAATTTTTAAAAAATTTTTTAAAAGATTTTATTTATTTATTTGACACAGAGAGAGACAGCCAGCGAGAGAGGGAACACAAGCAGGGGGAGTGGGAGAGGAAGAAGCAGGCTCCCAGCGGAGGAGCCTGATGTGGGGCTCGATCCCAGAACACCAGGATCATGCCCTGAGCCGAAGGCAGACGCTTAACGACTGAGCCACCCAGGCACCCCAATTTTTTAAATTTTTATTATTTTATTTTATTATTACATTATGTTAGTCACAATGAATCATGGAACGCTACATCAAAAACTAATGATGTATGTTATGGTAACTAACATCACCTTATGTTTTCAATGGACTTAACAAGCTATGTGGTTCAAGCCTCTTCATTCGGTCTGGGAGTCTTTCTGTTTGGTGGGCCCTAGGAGAGCCTGCTTGGCCATGCACCAGGGGCTGCCGTTCCACCAAGGGGATCCCCCATGAAAAAAATCACAGCTCAAATGCCACAGGGGGAAGGAGTGGAAGCCCAGAGGAAGGTGTATCTAACACAGGCATCACTGGCTTTCTTTCCCAGCGTGGCTAGGGGAGAGCGGGAAGTCATTTCCTCCCAGCCGCGGTACATGGAGCCACAGAGTCGGGATTCATGGCAAATTAGGCTGCTGATTTGTACGTTAAACAAGGTTAATTCCATCCATTAGCCAACGATGTTTTCAAAGTGCCTGGCACAAGAGTGAGGAGCAATTAGTGTCTTTGTATTAGTGGATGTGGGCGTGGGGCCAGGACGTCAAGGGGAGGGGGTTGAAATTTATACACTCTTTATGATATCATCAAAAGTAAATGAATTATGAAAACAAAAGAGCCAATCTGAGGCTGCCAGTACTAATTACTGGGTGGGACACAAAGTTCACAGCAAAGGAGGAGAGGATGATTGGAGAGCCGCGAGGACGACTGGAGAGCCACGAGGACGCGGATCAGGCCGGTCCACAGGTGTCTTCAGACAAGATTGTCGTCTTTACAGCTCCGCCTCCGGATCCAGGGAAACAGCTCTGGCTTTGCCTCAAATAAAGAAATTGGATTATATGGGCGTAATTTCATTTGTTGTTGTTGTTTGCTTTGGGTTTTTGGGTTTGGCTTTTAGCTTCCTTTCTGGTCTGAGCCTTCACAAGGCTGGACAAGTCAGTGGACGTGGTTCGCGGAGTCTTTGGAGCTGGAGGAGGGAGAAGTTGACCGACAAGCCCTGAAGCTGCCTGCTGTGTGTAAGGACAGTGGTCATCGTGATAATAACAATAATAATCATGTCAACAGAGAGCTGGCCGCTCCTCCACGCACTGGCACATGCGTTCTCGTGCTGTCCACAGAGCTGGCCTTGGGGGCATGCGGAGGCACAGGAATTGATTTCGTGGGCGCCGGGGTACATGCATGTGCCGTGAAAGGACATGGATCTATCCAGGGGAGAGCTGTTTCCCTTTTTGATTTTCTTCCAATCCTTCTCCTTAGATCAAGGAAAAGGGTTGTGTGAGGCACTCCCCGAGCTATCTCCTTTCTTAGCAGTTGCTAACCCTCTTGTTAACAGAAAACTGGAAAACAACAGCATGAAGCTAGCATTTCATAACAATTCCGTGTCTTTTAATGTCTTTATTTGTACAATTACCATCTGTCAATATAAGATGATCATGGTCTTGCATCTATGGTAACAATACAAAGTTTTATGTAAAAATAGTGAATTGATTTTTAAAAATGACCAAGTGCCTAATTTTATGGCTATGAAGGATACGATCACTCAGCAGAAATCATGAAAGGGATCGTTGAATTCCTGATGTCTGGGAAACACCAGGGTAAAGGAAGAAAAACTGACCGAGGGATTAGGGGAACACGTTAGTTCTGTTCCACGGCTGTGTGCCTTTGGGCAAGTTAAGTCTCATAACCTCTCTGTGCCTCAGTTTCCAGTTGGACAACCCAACACCCTACCCGTTGGACAAGATGCTCTCTCAGAGACCCACATGCCATTTTATAATCCTCTCTACCCGCACAGTGAAGATGGACAACTGAGGCTCGGAAAGCCTGAGAGGCGCAGGTGGGGTGGAGGGAGGAGAGGGCGCCAGCATGGACCTGGCATGTACATAGTATGTGTGTCATAACGCAAG
>NW_024423897.1:2296976-2334418 GCF_017311325.1 Ursus maritimus | reverse complement strand
AAGCCCCCCCCCCCCCCCGCCATCCCGTCCCCTCCTGATCTTGCCAGTCACTGCAGAAGTAACCCCGACCGCATTCCCCCCTGATGGGAGTTCTGCAAACACCGACGGGAGATCTGCAAACACTGACAAGTGAAAGACGAAGGGCAAATTCAGTGAAACCGCCAGCTATTTTGAAAAATTTTTTAAACAACCAGCTATTTGGAAAAATAGCTGGTCCCTGTTACAGCTGATTGTTTGGAAAGCAAAAGATGTGTGTCACCCACAGAAAACTTCTGGTAAATGTTACCACTGGTTTTCTAAAAGCACTGGGTAACAGTAACTGGTTGTTTTGAAAATAACTGGCTGTGCTACAGGCGTAGGGAAACCTGAGTCAGGAGAGCTATACAGGGAAAGCTGATAGCAGTGGTCAAGAAGCCCCGGATGGGGCCACAGGGACAGCACTCTGCCTTTTCATCATAAGCACGTATTACGCTGTGTCATCTCAGGGGGGACCCAACAGAGAAATATATATATATATATATATATATATATATCATATATGTAATATATGTGTATATATATATATACATATCATATATGTAATGTATGTATATATATCATATATATATTACATGTATATATATGTGTATATATATGTATATATATCATATATATATTACATATATGATACTGAGATCTATATATATTACATTTGGGGAACAGTTTGGGGAGGGGGACAGTGCAATATCTTTAACAGAGATTATAAACCTAATGCTTATGAAGTCCAGATAGAAAACGCACGGAATAGCGATGCCTGCCTGGGTGGTGCAGTCTGGTGAACAGCTGACTCCTGGTTTCAGTTCAGGTCATGAGATCGAGCCTTGCATTGGGCTGTGCGCTCAGCGGGGAGTCTGTTTAAGGTTCTCTCTCCCTCTGCCCCTCCCCCCACTCTCACTCATGCTCTCTCTCTCTCTAAAATAAATAAATCTTTTAAAAAAAAGGAAAAGAAAAAGGAAATGCACAGACTAAAGCAAAAATCAGTGAAGGAGGCAAGTGGGAACTCGGGGAATTGAAGGGGACAGTGAATTTCAGACACCTGCAGTGACCGGCATAAGGGCCCAAAGATGTCAGATGATGCAGCCATTAAAAAAAAATAAAAAATAATCATGATGGAAATCCATATTTTAATGTGAAGCCTTTCTGTTATGGACAGCTCGTGTCTTGAAGATTCTATGTTAAGTTAAACAGACTGACCTGAGGGCTGCCAGTTTGAAGTCTCTGCTTTAAATACCTAAAGGTCTCCCTTCTTGTATCCCTGGGGAAATGAAGAAACGTGGAGCTGTCTCTCCAGGGATTCTTGCTCTCTCCAGTGGTGGCAGGGCTGGGGCACCTCTGCTGACTTCTTCAGATGCTCACTCCTGGGCGTTTGCCTCGGTTCAAGGTGCACCAGGTTTCCAAACAGCCCCTTCCACCCTGGAATGCAGAGCAGAGTTTGCCTACTTTCGTTTGTCCTCCTGGGCTGTGAGTGCCCTGAAAGCTGGGCCATGCGGGCTCCTGTCTGTGTCCCGGCCCCTGCACGGGTAGGTGTGCAGTCAAGGTCTGCTGAACGCATGAGTAAATGAATACAGAGAACCCTGAGCCGCTTTAGGGGAATGTAACCGATCTCCAACGAATGCAGTGAATGAAGGGCGAGAAATCACAGAACTATGGGTGTGTCTGTTTCCATGGGTTGGCCATGTGTCTTTACTCACAGGCCTACTTGGTCTTTCACCTTTGAATGCCTCTAGACAAGCATTTCTCTGAAAGTAGTCTGTGAATGTCTCATGGAAAAAAAGTACTCACACTCCAAGAAGTTTGGAACAATCTTGGGTTCAGCTATGATTAAATGTGCCTTTTAAATTGCAGGACTTCTCAGCACCTTGAAATGCTAATGATTTCCCAAACTCATTGCCCTCTTTTGACTGAGGAGTAACTCACTGTGACAAGTGTTCCAGGATAAACAAATTCAAAAATGAAAAGTCCCAGTTCCAAAAGGACTTGCCAGTGTTATCTTCAGGTCTTGTAATCAACAGCCAGCTCCGCCTTGGTGAAGTCAAGGCCTCAGGTTTGGCTGGAATGGCATGCTAGGGCCAGGAGCAGGACATCACGCCTGACCTGTTTATATCCACTGATGTATCCAGGATTCTTCCTCCTGCCTTAATTCATTGAGCCTCAGAACAGACAAGGCACACATTCTTACTGCTATTTTACAGGTGGGGAGACTGAGGCTCAGGGAAATTAAGAAGTAACCATTAACTTTTTTTACTGTGGTGAAATATACACAACTAACACCATTTTAACCATTTTTAAGTGTACAATTCATTCAATACATTCACGATGTCGTGCAACCTTCCTCATTATGCATTTCCAGAACTTCATCATCTAAAATGGAAGCTATTTATTAAATAATAACTCCCCATTTCCATCTCCCCAGCACCTGGAAACTTCTACTTTATTTTCTGTCTCTATGAGTTTGACTCCTCTATGGATCTCATGCAAATGGAATCTCACAGTCTTTGTCCTTTTGCATCTGGCTTATTCCACTCAGCATCATGTCCCCGACGGTCACCCATACTGCAACATGTCAGAATTCCCTTCCTTCTTAACAAGTGATTCTCCCCTTGTAGGTACTGACCACATTTCCTGTGTCCAGTCATCTCTTCATAGACCCTCGAGCTGTGTCTGTCTTCCGGCTACGGTGAATAGTGCTGCTATGGACTTCGGTGCACAAGTACGTGTGCGAGGCCCTGCTTTTAACTCGTGAGGGCGCATCCCCAGGACTGAACTTGCTGAACCCGATGTTCAACTTTTTGAGGAACCACAAAGCTATTTTCCAGAATGGCCACGCCATTTTACGTTCCCACCGGCAATGAACAAGGGTTCCCGTTTTTCTACCTCCTTGCCAACACTTCTTCTTTTCTGATTGTTCTTTTAAATGTTTAAGATTATAACCATCGAAATGGGCGTGAAGTGGTAGCTCACTGCAGTCTTCATTTGCGTTTCCTTGGTGACAAGCCGAGCGTCTTTTCATGAGCTCCTTGGCCAGCTGTGTATCTGCTTGGGGAAATGCCTGCTCAAGTTCTTCGCCCACTTTTGAGTTGGGTTGTTTGTTGTTTTGTTGTTGAGTTGCATATTACATTGGGGATGTTAGTCTTTTATCAGACATGATTTTTTCCCATCCTAGGAGCTATCTTTTCATATTCTTAACAGCGTCCTTTGATGCACAAAGTTTTAATTTTGATGAGGTCCAATCTGTTTTGTCTTTTGTTTCCTGTGCTTCTGGTGACATATCCAAGAAATCATCGTCAAATCCAACGTCATGAGAATCTCCTCCTGTGTTTTCTTCTGAGTTTAACTTTTAAGTTTCAACCTCCATTTTGAATTAAATTTTGCATGGTGTGGGGTAGGGGCCCAACGTCATTCTTTTGCATCCGGATTTCCAGTTTTCCCAGCACCATTTGTGGATGATATCTCCCCCATTGTGTCGTTTTGGCACCCTTGTGAAAAGTTAATTGACCGTATAGATGAGTCTACTATTGATTTTTGAGAGCCTGGAGTGTAACAGGCACAATGTGTGTTCACATGGTAATAATGCGTCCAAGGTCACACAGGTGGCAGATGACAATGATGAAACAATAATTCAGATCTACTTAAGCACTTGCTCTGTGCCAGGCACGTTGCCAAGAGCTCTTATCTGTATGTTCTCAGTGAATGTTCCTGACAACCCTATTATTATCTTCGCTCTACAGATAAGTAAGCAAACTCTCAGAGAAGCCAAGGAACTTGCCTAAGATCACACAGCAGGTGGGAGCAGAGACTGATGGCAAAGCCCACACTGGTGTCCACTGGTTTGTCCTGTCTCGTCCCTAGGCCTCCTGAGCACCAGCCATTATTGAGCCGTAGAATGGCAATGGATTGAAACACCCATGGCTTCCATTTGTGTTCAGTCCCATTAAAGTCCTCTCAAGGCCAAGTCCAAATTTACAGGGCCCAATGCAAAATAAAAATGCAAGCCCTTGTTCAAAAAGTAGAGAAAAACCTTCTTCTTTTCTTCCATAAACTCTCTCTCAAAACGTCAAGGTGGTTTTTATTTGCCATTTAATGTCGTAGTCCCTTGGGCATGGACATAATTGTAGAATGAGCACAAACCCAAGGAAATGCCAGCTGCCCTGCCCTGCAACTCACCCAATGGGTCACGTGCATCCAACACCAGCCCTCTTCATTGTGCCCAGGACCCTGCCAGGTGCAAGGATGTCAGTGGTCATCGGATGGAGTGGGACGTGGGCAGCTGAGAACCTAGCCCCGGGAGGCAGTGGGAGGTGGGAGCAGGTGTGACTTGAGATTCCGAGTCTCCAGCACACGTTCCATTGTCCTGTCAGACTTCACCTACAAAGCTCAGACTCAAAAATAAAATTATTAAGAATCGCAAGGCAGTGGCCTTGGGGCATTAAACCTAAGCTGTGTGACTGGGCTGTTGACACACCGTGAAGCCAGTCTTGGTCCCATAATGCAGGGGCCGTTTTCTTAGTGGAAAAATGGGAAACGTGTTTCCTCCATTTCTTTTCCTTCTGTGTTCCGTGGGAGCCTGGTTCTCCCATACTTTGACCCCACCACCTCCAGTAGCCCTTTCCCTTTGGAACACTGTCAACCTGGGGTTCAAAGAGACTTCATTCATTTATTTTTTTTTTCGTTCTTTTTTTTTTTTTAAAGATTTTGTTTTATTTATGTGACAGAGACAGCCAGCGAGAGAGGGAACACAAGCAAGGGGAGTGGGAGAGGAAGAAGCAGGCTCCTAGCACAGGAGCCTGATGTGGGGCTCGATCCCAGAACACTGGGATCACGCCCTGAGCCAAAGGCAGACGCTTAACAACTGCGCCACCCAGGCGCCTCGAGACTTCATTCATTTAATGCTGGGGTCACACAGTACCAGAAAGTAAATGGGAAATCAAAGCTGTTTTCCTCCTACCCATGAACAACTAGGACCCTGGTGACTCTGCTTTTGGAAATAAGATCTCCCCCCAGATCAGCTGAGGAACCTTGTCTCCCTACACCAAGAGGGAATTAAGGAGCTTGGAGATGTCTGGCGTCATCCTGCAGTGGGGAGCTGAAGGGCTGGCTTTCGTCTTTCTTCCCAAAGGACAGAATGTCAGGCAAGGCACCCGGCCCAGGTTAGCAGCCCTGACTCGCTGTGCAAACCTGGCTCCTCCCCTCCTCTCTCTGAGCCTCAATTTTTCCCTTGAAAATGGGTGGTAGCCCCACCACAGAGGCTTCCCGTGACCATGGGAAAGAAAAGTTTAATTTAGTCTATTGGTCATGGCATAAGAGTTCATTATTATGACTCTTCTGTTGCATTTAACAAAGACTGGCCTGCCACTCATTGCACAGCGCCGAGCACGGGAGTCAAGAAGCAGAACAAAGATGAATCTCATGTGGCTGGTTTTCCCCTCCTGATGGCCTAGAGGCTCTGGGGAGGCACAGAGGGAGCACTGGAGGCAAAACCCAGCTGTCATGGGATTTACAGAGCACATGTGTGTGAGCCCCACGCTGTTACCATCCCCATCCTCCAGTCGAGAAAACCAAAGCTTCTAGAAGGTGAGCGACTTTCCTAAAATCATGTGACCAAGTGAGAACTCAGCCCCCCAGGGCTTATCTTGCATCCTGTGATCTTGGGGAGCCATTTCATCTCTCTGTAACATGGGATGCAAATGGGGGCCCTCAGGAAATACCACTGTGGAAAAGTCCGAGAGATGTTCTTTGCACAGGGAAGTCTTGTGACTGTTGTTCCCAGCCTCCTCCACCCCTCCCTGACCACCCCAACCCACCACCTGTGACTTGACAGAGAGAGCACATCTGTCTTTGGAGATGTCACTGTATTGCTCCAATCGAGGAGAAGACAAGGACTTTCCTGCAAGGGAGGAGTTTGATTCTTCCAACTTGGTTCTCCAAACAGAAGCAGGGAGATGGGTTGAGGTGGCCATTCTCCATGAAAACGTGCTGTGCTCTTCCCTCCACTTTTATTACAGGTAACTTGCTTTGTGTCTGTGTCCTCATGAAGCTCTCGGCTCTGGGATTCAAGACCCCGTTGTGAATTTTCCTTTATCACCTGCACATTGCCAAGGCCAGTTTCCTTCCTTCTTGCCTCCCATTGACTGAGCATACGATCGACTAACTATGTGTAAGTGAGTCCTGCTCTGGGCATTAGGGATGCTGATTGAAGGACGGCGATGGTAAAGAGGAGTGTAAGAGTAAGAAGATGAAGGAGGAGGAGGAGGGGAACGGAAGAAGAAGAGAATTACTAACATTTGTTGAGTGCCTGCTTCATGCCAAATATTTGGCAGATATTTACCGAATATCCGTGCTCAAATGTGCTCGAATCTGTGACGTGCATCGTATTATCCTCAGTTTACAAATGAGGAATCCGAGGATCGGAGAAGCCCGGTTTCCGCCATAAATAGCATCTGAGCTGAGATTTGAAGTTCATGTCTGATTCTAAAGATACACCCTCTTTACGAGGAGACTCTAGAGACAGCAGTAAGTAGAGACCATGTGGAAAACATACTGGTCAGTACCCCGTAGGTGCTCAATAAATGCAGCTTGAGTTGAATTGCATCGAGCTGGTGTAAAATTGGCACCCGAGACCAGGGTAGATGCTTTCCAAGTTGCCTCTGGAAGCCAGGGCTTGCCGGGAGAGGGAGAGGTGGCCCTGGCGGCCCCCAGACCCAGCTGCAGGGCACGTCCTTCACCTCCCACCCGGACAGAGCACCCTTTGTTTATTGTACCTCCACGTCCTACCCAGTAATTAGCATTGGCAGCGTCGATTGAGCTTTTGTTTTCATAATTCATTTGGCTATGATGACATAATAAAAGGAATATTGATTCAATCCCAGCTCCTCTTGGCCAGAGGCCCACATCAACCAATAAAAAAGAATTGCTAATTGCAGAGTGTGCCTGCCCAGCCGAGGCATCAGAGCAGGCCCTTCAGATAGCGGGCAGAGGGCAGGCGGCTCGGCCGCTGCATCGCCCTGCAGCTGGCACCCCGCACTTTTCTGGGCGCGGGGCCCCATCCTCCTGTGAGGCCAAATCCAGCTTCTCCATAGTCTCAGGGAGAAGAGCGAGCAGGGCCGCCAGGGAGGAGCCCCAGGAAGGAAAATCCTCCACAGGCCTGTTGACAGATGTGGTATCAAATGAATTGTTCTCTGCTTAGACACGACTTTGATATTTATTGGTTCAAATTGCTCGGCTGACTCAGTCTTGCATAAGTCTCCATGGTCCGTTTTAATCTTGACGTTTCGGGAAGCCACACTGATGCGGGTAATGACGGGGTTTACCTGGGATCAAAATGAAAAAGGAGAAGGCGGGGGTCTGGAATAATTATAGTGGGGCGATGTATATTTTTGTGTAATCTGGAAAGGCGATTTATGAGGCCGATAAAAATGATAATGTGCTCCGAGTGGAGCCAAGATGGATTAACTGCAACAGAGCTTTCTTTGCAGGAAATGAAGGGGGTGGGGGTGGGGGCTGTTTATTAGACAAATAGTTGTTCAGGATCCATTTTTTTTTTCACGTCTCTTCTGAAATTACCGAGATAAGGCGCATTGGTCTCTAGATCGCTGTCCTCCTTCAGTTACTATTAATTAGGATTTCTGTTTCCGGAGGGTGGGATTTGTGTAATTAAGAACAGAGATGACTGGAGGGGGGGACGGGGATCCCCCAGCCCCCATCCCCTGCTCTATCTTTAGAATCAAAGTGCAGCCCCAGCTGATTTAGTTAAGCCTGGCCGGAACAAGGGTTCTCGGTTCCACGCGGAAGCTTATATGACTTCCTGGGAGGTCTCCTCCCCACCAGGGCATGTTTTTGCCTACCCAACTGTAAATGAATCAAACACATTTAGAGTCCATCCCTCTGAACTTGTGGCTCATCATCTCAGAGGAAAATAGGAGAGGAAGCACCCCAGCCTTCGTGGAACTCAAGATGGGATGAAAGTTGCGAGAGGAGTTTCGCTGAATTGGACTTCTTCGCCTTCTTTCCCAGCACACCCTTTTTTTTTTTTTTTTTTTTAAGATTTTATTTATTTTTTTTGACAGAGATAGAGACAGCCAGCGAGAGAGGGAACACAAGCAGGGGGAGTGGGAGAGGAAGAAGCAGGCTCCCAGGGGAGGAGCCTAATGTGGGGCTCATCCCAGATCGCCGGGATCACGCCCTGAGCCGAGGCAGACGCTTAACCGCTGTGCCACCCAGGCGCCCCTCCCAGCGCACTCCTCATCCCACCTCCAGGAGTGCCAGCCAAGCAACGGGCCCTCCCAGGCCCAGCTCTGCCCCAGGCGGGGCACGGAATATCAATGACAAAGGAGCCCACATCCACGAGTTTCACGCGGAATCACCTCCACCCCACGCACGTAGGTCAACCAGCGAGTACGTGATCTGCGCTCTCCGTCTACTTGCACACTCATCTCCAACGCACAGCCTTGGGTCTCCCTGGAATTCAGTCTCTCGGACACACCACCTTCTCCGTTTTGCTTCTCTTACTTGGACTAAGGAACATGCATTCTTCCAGGAGGTAGCCTTCCCTCCTCCCAGACTCTGAAGGGAATTCCAATGGAGGGAGGAATGCTTTCTCTAAATTCATTTTGGAAAGTTAGGGACAATAGAAACGTATCATTTGCTGCTCATCCTCCCTACCCACCTTCACAGAGACATCACAGTGCTCTTTCCCACGAGCCTAAATTTGGTCCTGAGAAATTGGACACAATGTTCCCAGCAGCCACATCAACCCATCGGAGTTGGCTTGTAGACAAAACCTTCTCCCCAGCCCTGCCAGAGGTCATGACATGTCTCTCTGGTGCCTGTTGCTGGCATCGTGGTGACACTTGGCACCTTTGTTCCATCCAACACCCACTTCCCCGCTGAGGAAGACCCGTCCTGTTTTATAGATGAGGAAACTAAAGCACAGAGAGATAAAATAACTTGTCTCCGATCAAAGAGGCAGTAAACGGTAAAGCCGGACTTCATACGCAAGTCGGACATCGGTTTAAGTTCCCAGATACCGATCCTCCGTCCCCCTAGGGTCTTAGGCCTAAGGCAGAGTGGGGTGCTGTGGGACGTCAGCACTATTCATGGAAGGAATAGGAAGAAACGTGTTGCAGATTATGTTAACTCACCAGCTAAAACGCCCACAGGATGAACTTAATTCACAGATGCTTTCATCATCTAGGTATAAATAGCCTTCTAGGTTCCCTGGCAGGAGAGTTCTAGAAGCAATGAGATTGGGAACCATCGTCACTGAATCAAATGAGAGGGTTCTGAGGCTTCCCCCAGATTGAAAGCTTGACCAGATTCCTGGCGGATTGCTGACGGGTGTGCGGCACTGGAAGGATGGAGGTACGGCAGATCTGAGGTGCAGCCCGTCTCTTCTCCCAAAGGACAGTGGGAATATCTCTGCATTGAGGTGATGTGTATACATGACCTCAGCGCTGTGCCGAACACAGGGAATGCTTAGTAGCTGTTAGATTTATTCACTGAATAAATGTTTGTTGAATGTTCACTATACGTCAGGCTCAGTGCTAGGCTCTGGGGGAGACAGCAGTCACAGGACACAGTCCCTTATCTGAGGGTGGGAGGGAAAGCATTGGAGGCATACAGAAGCAAAGGGGCAAAGGCCCAGGGGCAATTGAGGGAAGGCCTTCCCACGTGGCAAGGGGGAAGCTGGTGTGCAAGGGAGACTCCGTTAGAGCCCAGCAGGCGGGGCAGCAGGTCCAGATAAGACAGTCTCCCAAAACACGGTCCTGAGTTAGACACTCCCTGAAGTCCGAGGGTTATAGGTAGCAGGTGACACGTCAGATCCTATTGACTGACATGGGGACGTTGGATTGGACGGGGACAACAGTGGAGGTGGGGAAAGGGCAGGGGGGGCTGTTGCAGGAATACGGGAGTCAACAGGGGCTTGAACTCGGGCAGAGCGGAGAAGACGAGCTCATAGCTCTTGTAATAATCTCTTACGGGTCCACACTCCATTTCAGTTCCCACTGCTTTTAAACAAAGTATCTTATTTAACTTCTATGTTAACTCCATAAAAAAAGGACTGTCGTCCCTCATTTGCCAGCACGACTGTCATGGCTCAGAGGGTTAAGCCCCCGGGTTCAAGGCTGAGGCAGGCTTGAGACCCACATCACCTTATTCCAATTTGAGGTTCGCGTAACTAAACCCAAAAGTCATTTCTGCGACAAAGTGGTGTCTCCCTGAGTGATCTGCCCTTGACGGGAAAATTAGCTCTTGGGCAAGTGATTTTAGGGTTCCGATCTTCATCTATACTCTTTTGCTGGTGCTCACGATGATTCCTTGAAGTCTTTTTGTCCGCATCTTGCAGATGAGGAAACTGGGGGCTCAGAGAGGTGAAGTGCCCTGCCTAAGCTCACAGAGAGCAAGGGAGAGTCAGACTTGGGACTCAAACCGAGATCTTCTAACTCCAATTTCACTTCTACGTCTTCATGTGATTCTGCAAATCAAGAATTTAACAACAGAGGAAGACAAAGATGGGTTTACAAAACTCACATTGTTTTCACCACAATAAATTGTCACGATTAGTTTAACAGGAAATATCATTTCCTGTTTTTATCACTACATTTCTCAGCTACTTAGTATATGCCAAGCATTGTGTTAAGTGCCAGGACATGAAACGGTTTCATCCGATCATCCATTTGCTCATTAATCAGTAAATACTGATTATGTGTCATTTGCAGGCCAAATTTTAACCATTTCTTTCCTGGGCCGGTATATCATCTGAATTAACTTTCGAAGGGGTAGAAGTGGGCCAGATAGCAGGGTATCCTAGGCAGAGGACAGAGCCTTCACAAAGGCGTGCTGCGTGAAGTGGTGTGATGGTACCTTGGGGACGGGAATGCAGGGCAGAAAGTCGGAGGGCAGAGGCTGGCTCCGGCGGGGGAGGGTTGGTCCATGAGGCAAGAAAGGTTGTCCTGGGTTCCTTTGTCCCCATTCAATCAAGAGGCTATTTTCTCTCCCTGCCCTCTCCTTCTTTGCTATATACCAGGACTTTCAGACCTAAATGCCGGCAGGCTGGTAATACTTGAAAGTGAAGCAGGGGGTGGGATTGACCAGCAAGGGCCATGGGGGAGCTTTCCTTGGGAGATAAATGTTCCCCATCTGGTAGGGGTTTGGGTTCATGGCTGTAAGCATTCATCAACACTTATGGACCAGTATACTGAAGATTTGTGCCTCACACTCACATAAATCTTACCTCAACAAAAGGAACTGTAAACAAGTATTAAACTCTAGTTAATGATATGCATGTTGAAGTGTTTAGAGGTGAAGTGTACTTACTGATGGCTGCAACTTTGAAATTGAAAAGACCGATTAATGAGCGGATGGAGGGATGGATGGACGGGAAGATAAGTGATCACACAAGCAAAGTAACATGTTAATGATGGAATCTAGGTATTGGGTGTTCAATGTGCAATTCTCTTTGAATTTTTTTGTATGTTTCAAATTTGTTGCAATGCTGGGAAGAAAAGCTCATTAGGAAGCCAGGGATAAGACAGCAGGGAGTAGGGGGGACTGTGGAAAATTGGAGGCATGGGTCTTTCCTACTTGGTTGGTGTTGCCATAGGTGATTATAGGCTTGGTGATGCCAGATCCCACACCCCCATTTTTATGTGAAGTCTTCTGATTTTTAAGCATTGGGAAACAACGCATACCAAAATGTCAAGAAAAAACCTATCTGCGAAGAAGTCAGCATGCAGACCATCACCGTGCTACTTCTGCCATGAACCAAGGTGATGCAGAGCTGGTGCTTTGGGACTAGGTCGTGTTCCTGCCCTGGCACCCACTCGTCAGCACTGAGGCCTTGGGCAGGCACCTCATCTTCCAAAACTTCTTTTTCCTCAACTGTAACATGGGGCTAAAAATAAAGCCTTCGATCATCAGCAAGCTGAAGTGAGGCTTAGCATGGTCTCTGGAATACAGTGAGTGCCTAATAAATGGCCACTGTTTTAGTTATTGGCCTTCTGGAGACCTACTGGAGGAGGAAATGAAGCAGTCTGGAGCTCCTGTGGCCACAGGAACCATGATGTCTGCCTGCTCAGTGTGAGGAAAGGCAGCCCGCCATTCCTTGGGTACCGCTAATCGTCTCAGCTTTCTTTACCACCTTCTTACAGTCCCACAAAAGGCTCCTCATGGGTTTGATCCCAATATTTTGGGTGTTACCACTCGCTTGTATGGTGCAAATGCCTTAACCCACTCTATCTGGAGCCAGCTTCACCTGCTTGCCCATCGAGACACTGTCCTAGCCAAGCACATTTGTGCATGGGAGGGCCCGGGATGTTTCCTTCGACAGTCATGTTCATGCTGGGCCCTTGGAGACCTGGCTGGGCCCCATGGAGTTACGGCTTCTCTCCATTAGAGGATGAGCTGATTTGAGGTCCCACAGGTCACCAAGGAACTCAGAACAAGGCCAGCCAGAACTAGGGAGCACATGGACCACCCTCTGGAAAACAAGGAGGACAGCTTCTAAAGATTCAAGTCTACGAATAGTCTCCTGCAGGACCCTGGCCTAAACCTAGGTTCACAGGTATTAGAAATGGAAGCACCAAGTCACCAGGTGGAGCAACTCACATTTATCCCCCTTCCTCATCTCTAACATCTTCCCCAAGCCATTCTTTTTTAACGATTTTTATTTATTATTTATCTGAGAGAGAGAGAGCCAAAGCAGGGGAAGCTGCAGAGGGAGAGGGAGAAGCAGACTCCCCACGGAGCAGGGAGCCAGACACAGGGCTCGATCCCAAGATCCTGGGATCATGACCTGACCCGAAGGTAGATGCTTCACTGACTGAGCCATCCAGGCGCCCCCAAAGTAGTTCTTGATAAAAGGGAAATCTAGGTGAAACCAGCATGCTTGGGTAATGAGCACAAGAAAACTCTCCGGGTCCCACTTCCAGTCAGCTGGCCATCTCTAAACCTCTCCTATGTAGACATTCTAGAGCCATCTCTGGGAAAATATCCTTGCTGAGAGGAAAACCCCAAACCAAACATTTCCATGGTCCGGCAGATATTAATAAGAGAAGCCTGGTGAGTTCTTACCATCATTTCACATTCTCTTAGGTTGCAGTTCATACGGATGCTTCATTCGTGTGCGCGTGCGTTTCCTCACGTCAAACTCATACAGATTCGCTTTGCTTTGAAAGACGCTACTGAGATTTATCTTTAAATATGCAGCCCTCTGTGTCCAGTTTTCATCATCCTGTTTTGGCAGGGATATGGACACAAGAAGTATTTCCCTTCTCTCTTCATTATAAGAAAAAGATAACCCAAGAGTGACGATATGCAATGGAAGACCTGTGGTGGCCGCATCAGGGACACTAAGGAGCGGTGAGGACTGTGGTGAACCCTGTGCCCATCGCAGAAGCAGCTGCCACCCACATCCAGATGGTTGTTACCACCAGGACGTTCAGTCCGGTGGTGCTAGAAGTTCAGACTGTGCTCCTCGCCCCCCCAAGGGAAACCAAAAGTAAGAATGTGTGTGTCAAATATTCTTGTTTCAAAATTTGACAATTGTTTTATTTTTTTATAAAGATTTTATTTATTTGAAAGAGAGAGAGAGAGAGAGAGCATCACAGGGGGGAGGGTCAGAGGGCAAAGCAGACTCCCGCTGAGCTGGGAGCCTGAGGTGGGACTTGATCCCGGGACTCCAGGATCGTGACCCGAGATGAAGTCAGATGCTTAACCAACGGAGCCATGCAGGCGCCCCACTGACAATTATTTTAAATAAAAATTTAAAAAAGAAAAAAGCCACAATGCAGGGCAAAGCAGTCCACTACCCCGTCCGGCCCTAGGCCACCTCGGCATGGCGTTTGAGTTCGGCAGCACCTGACACGACCCGTAATTCCGCATCCGTAGGACGTTGACTTGCTCACTGGGGGCGCCCCCATGTGATCTTAAGGGACCATAACCGCTCACCCGAATCCCTTCATCTCCAATCCTCGCTGTGGGGCCTGTCAGCTCTCTACCCCTCGCAGGGCCTCAGGGTCCCGTGTGTGGTAAACAATAAAACTAGGCTGGGTTTGTCAAACTCTCCTGATCAGAATGACCAACGGGTCACAGAAAGGAGCCGCGGATGGCTCTTAAATACGTGACCGGAGGCTCAGCCTCCCTCATCCTGAGGACATGCTCGTTACCCTGAGACACAGATGTTAGAGGCTAATGACGTGGAAGCTGTGAGGGAAGCATCTTTCTCGTCTGTGCCGGCAGCACGCTGCTACAGCCTCTCAGAGCCAGTGTGTCAACGCCAGTCAAAACCGCAGAGGCACAGACTTTTGCCCCAGTCGGGCCACTTCTAGAACCGTTTCTGAATCACGTACGCATGTGCAGTGATGTACGTACAAACTGACTGACTCCAGCGTCGTTGCACTGGCAGAGGATCAGAAACAACCCAAATGTCTATCGACAGGGGATTGATTAAATAGAGTTCGTCTGTACAACAGATTACTAAGTAGCCATTAAAGAAAGGAGGATGCACCTTACGCAGTGGCGTGCTGCTGAACGTGTAACAACCCGCACTCCAGCTGGCGAGACGGGGCAGCCAGAGGGTAGAGTGTGTCCACGGGGAAAACTTCCACCACGGCCGACTTCGAGCTACCAACATGGTCACTGAACTTGGACTCGAGAAGAGATTGGTCTCTATTGGCTCTAGCACACCACTGCCTGTATGAGCTGATATAAAAAGATCTCCAAGATGTACTGAATGAAAAAAAGAAATAGAGGTACAGAACAGTGTATATAGTATGCTATCCTTTATACAAAAAAAAGAAAAAAGAACAGGATAAAGAACATAACATATCACACACATACACACACACACACACACACACACACACACACACACGTACATTCTGGCTTGTAGACCACAGATTTCTCTGGAAGAATACACAATGTGCATACACGCAGAACCATTCATCTGGTTATGACTGGCGGCAGGAGCCTAGAGGCTTGCGGACTAAGTGGACAGAAATGCTTTACTGTTGCCCACTTATACCGTGCCAATTATCAATGATGTGACTATCTAACATGTGCAGAAATTTCGTAAAAAGCGTCATGGATGACCTGGAAATTTTCTGAATACTGATTCCCTGGCCTCTCCTGGGGAAATTCTGTTCTGATATCCTTGCTTCCAGGGCTGAGGAGATCCATTTTTAACAAGTTTCTCAGATGATTCTTGGGAGGCATTCCCTAGCCCAAACTTCCCATTTAACAAGAACTAGAAACTGTGGCTCACAGAGGGAAAGGGCCTGGCCCCAGGGCACCCAGAGAGTCAGGGGTAAAAGCAGAGCCAACATGTGGCCTCACCCCCCTAGCCTGGGCCATGCCAAGCGTGGCCCCGCGGCAGACCTTTAGAAGCCGAGACAGACCGAGGGAGACATGTGACCTGTCTGGGCCCACACGGCCACAGCCCAGGAGAATCCTTCCCAACTATACAAGAGCTCTTCCCCACACTGTCCTGCCTTCTTGGTCTCCAATCCACATCCTGAAAAACCGGGCTCAAACCCACAAGTCAGTGTCAATCAAGCCTTTATTCTCAGATGACGGCACTGACCCAGATGACATGGGACAGGGCACAGGATCCCTTTCTGTTAGCTCTGGTATGTAAAGTACCATCTATTACCTTCCGGCATTCATCAACCAGCTGCCAAAAGAGAAGAGATGGGGACAAGGAATGGGGGGAGACGGGGTGAGGGAGGGTGGCTTTGGGCAGTAAAGGGAAAGGAAGAAGGAAAGAAAAGCCATTTCTCCCCAAGCCCTTTGCCAGTAACATCCGATATGCTTGGCGGCAGTTAGGTCCCTCTGCATCGCCTGTGTCACTGTACCTGCCTTTTACACACGTAATTAACTGTGTGTTTTCAAAAATGGCAAATCATGCCTCCGTATGAAACAACCAACTCAGTCCCAAGACAAATTGAATCAAGTGCTTCGGGCATTTTTTCACTTCAATTAACGCAAAGACTGGAGTCTATCAGAGGTGCAAATCTCCGTGCGTTATGTGACCACAAACAGGGATGCAGCAGAATGTATACCACGAATTATGTCTTTAAGTGCTCATTGGAGACACTTGTAATCATGTTTTATTACTGGTCTCCTCCCCAGCATAATGAACTTTGATGGAATAATGAAACAGCCCTGGCGCCTGAGCAGTCAGCCTGGCGGCCTCACCAGCTAAGACCTCCCATGAGTACAATAGCTCGAGCTGGGTGCCTGGCTCCAGTGGCAGCGGGGTGGAAAGCTCGGCACCCCGCCCTCTGCTCCCCACCCCTGGCTGCTAGGCCTGCGCCCTGAGTCACAGAAATGCTACGGCCAATTGGAAATTGGGAACGGGCCAGGAGCTCTGGGGTTCACGGCGTCACAGAACAGCAGAGGGGCTAAGAGGTGGGCGCACACCTCTCCCACCACCCCGGTTAGTCCAGAAGGGGAAACCGAGGCGCAGGGAGGGGAAATGTCCCTGCCAAGGTCATGAGGTGGCGGAGAGAACACTAGAAGCCAGATTTCCTGTTTCCTAATCAAGTGTGTGTCCCGAGCTTTGGTGGAGTCTCTTAACCAGTGAGTCCCAACCCCACAGAAGTTTTGAAATCTCAGATTCCACGGGTCTCCCCCTAGCACTGATTCAGGAGGGCTGTGCTTCCCAAGTCATTGCGGAGAGCAGCCAGATGTGGGGGAGAAGTTGGGGGCGGCAGGATGTTTCAAGTCTCAGTCAAATGAAGGTTGTTAGTTCTCCTTGCTTCTTTAGGGACGGCTGTGTCCCCAGGCATCCACACCTCTTGGGACTTCTGGACTCAGACGCATTTTAGCATGACCTCCAATAGCTGGAGAGGCACTGCTCTATCCCTTAGACAAGGCCCAGGGCACGGGTGGAGGCTGTGACCTCACCCTTATAGAGAAACAACGCCTTTGTGCAGAAGGCCCGGGAGATGACAACCTGTGCTGCGAGCAGCCTCGATGCCGTGGCCCACAGGAAGCTCAGATTGTCCCCCTTTCACAGATGGGAACTGAGACGAAAGTGTGGTTAGGAACTTCAAATCCAAGGTCTTCCAAGTTTGTTTTTTCTTCCAAACCCCCTTTCTTAAGCTGGTGCATGTCTAGGAGGAGGGGATGTCCCTGTGAAATCTCAGCTACGAACTGTTGTATTTTGCAGCTGGCTTGCTGGGAGGACCTTCAAGGGGAGCCCCAAGCCCCTTTGGTGTCAGGCAGAATGAATTTGTTCTTTCAGAAGTGCAAACAGGTAGACGGAGGTATTGAAAACGCCTTGGGAAAGAAACTTCCTTTTTCGTGTGCTGTATTGTCTGTACCTTACGTTAAATGCACTCTAAGCGGTGGGGTGAGTGAGTGTGTATGTGAGTTCATCATTTTTACTTTTTAAATGACTTGACTGAGGCACCTTTTATGTATCATAGGATTCATTCCAAGGGGACGATTCAGTGATGTTGTAATGCATCTAGAGTTTGTCCAGTTGTAGGACATTCTCAGCATCTCAGCAATGCCCCTCGTGCACACGTACCGTTAACCGCCCACCGCCTCCCGCAGGCAAGCCCTCGTTTCCGATCCATCTGCACATCCCATGTCAACGGAGCGGTGCCTTGTGTCTGGCTTCCGTCACTCAGAGCAGTGTCTGTGAGACTTCTCCATGTCGTTCCACGCATCCGCAGCCCGTTCTTTATCGCTGAATCGCATTCCATCGTACGGACGTACCTTGGGGTGTCCGTCCGCTATATGTGAATTAACCGTACCTACACCCAGGGGGACAGTTCCTATTCAAAGGACCTTTCTGGGAATCTGCATTCGACAGGTGCTCAAATATTCTCGTCCGAATCTGCACCAGCCCGTTGGTTGTTTAGAATGCGGGGTATTGGGGGTCATTGTCCTTTGGTGAAGTGAGTGCTGCTCAAGAAATGTGGGGTGCTAGGCGACGGTACAGGCAGTGTGGTCCTCTCTGTCCTGTGCTCTGCCTCGTAAGCACGGACTCTGCTGCCTGGTTCCAGGAGAAGGTCGCTTAATCTGCCAGGAGACCAGGCAGCGTCCACTGCAGAGTGAACCTGTCCCGGAAAGGACTCGTCAGGACACCTAAGGACAAAGAGCTAGGCCTTTGCTTCTTTTTACAGGAACTGATGCTTGTTTGTGTCTGTCTGCTGTTAGGGGACTCTTTCTCCCCTGTTACCTCTGAAATGAGGTATGAGTAATGAATTCAACTCGAGACTTGTTTTCAGTAGACCACACATTATTGTGAAGCTTAGGGAGGGAACACGCAGCCCCCAGCCCCCTGACCTCCCCCCAGATGCTTACCAAAAGATGCTGACACCTGATCAGATTGGCTTAGATTGATTTGTGGCACTTCCAAAACGATCTACCGACCGCCCCAGTACTGGGAGCTGGATCTCAGGGTGCGGGAGACGCTCCTACCGCCAGCCCTAGAGATATGCTATGGACACGGGGGTGGTTCTGGACAACCAGATGTGAGAAGAAGTGGAAGAAAGATGTGAGAAGAAAGGCCTTCCAGTGCAAGGCTGCTGTGGCCAATCTCGGGCTCCACCCTTCCTTGCAGGGAGCCCCGAATCCCGAGTTGAGAGGGCACATCCGTTGGCCTGGGTGCCGTCTGTACCCTGACCACAGCCTCCTGCCTACTCGGGCCGGACATCCAGCTGGAGCAAAACATGAACCTGCAAGGCTGTAAGTCACCGGGCGGGGGACGTGCTTGTTCTGCAGCAGAGTCTAACCCATCCTGACAGAGCACCAAGGTAGCCCTCTGCAGCCTGGTCCTCAGAGCATGGAATTGGCAGTGAGGTGGACAAGGACGGTGTTAATGAGACCATTAAAAGAACAAATGGAGAATAGCAGGCCATGACAATATACAGTGCCTTCGGAATACACGTGGAAGGCTCTGGAGCTCGTCCAGGGCAGTCGGAGAGAAAGCAATTTTGAGCAAGGAGGTGTTGGGTTCTCCTCCCGAGGCATTACCCGTGAGATGGTCCAGGAGCTCTAAGACCTCCCCAGCCATTGATTAAAGCTGGCAGTGTCCCTGGGAGGATTGAGACCCGTCACCATCCACCGCTGCCCCTTCCCGCGTCCCATTCCCCAGGTAAGGAAATCCGGAGCAGCAGGAAAGACGGTGGCCGGCCTGAGGCTTGGTGCCCGGGCTCTGGACACACCACTCGCTTTGAGCAGCCCCGTGGCCTGAGAGGTGGCCCCATCAAGAGGTGGCCCTGGAGCCCCTTCACACCTAGTGCCTCGGGATCCCACTACTGCCGGTTTTCACTGAGGGAACTGAAGGACCAAGCTGCCAATTTAAGAGTTTTAACTACAATGGAAAGTTGTTATTCACACATAAGATAATAATAGTACTTTGCCTTTATGCTTTCAAGTTTACAAAACACTTTCACCTAATAATGAAAATGCTTTCCCATATATTAAAAACACTCCCGCAGCTTCCTAGTCATTTAGAATAAAATGCACATTCCTGAGCATGACACGAAGGGCCCTGGACAGTGCCGGCTCCGCCCACCGCCGCAGCCCCATCTGGCCCCTCACTGGAGTGCCTCCAGCCACAGCGGTGGCCTTGCTGCTTCTCACACCAATGCATCCTCGCTCCGAGCCGTCGTCCACGTGGTTCCTTCCACCGAGAACACTTACTCCAGATACGCTGGCAGGAAAGCCCTTTCTTTTCTCCTTAGACTCAAGCATCCTTCCTTCAAAGAGAAGTTTCCTTGTCACTGAATGAGGCTGCTTCCCCACCTCCAGTCTCTATCCCGATACTTGGTTTTATGCTCTTCACTGCACGCACCACCATCTGGTGTGAATAATTTACTTCTCGATTATCTGCCTCCCCAGCCGACTGTGACAGTGGAGACTGATTTCTGTCAATATACCGAGCACCTAGAACAGTTCATTGGGTTGTCATGCTTTAAGGACTACCTTACCTCCACTTCGGCCCGTGAAGGAGAAGTGTGGTGGTCTGCCCACTGTCCCAGGGCTAACAGTTAGTAGGAGGAGGGCGAGTCCAGATCTTCCGGCCCCTGAGTCTGTGGCTTGCTTCACCCAATGCAGCCAAGCCTCACCATCCAGTGTCTAGTGCCCTGGGCTCTCGACTGACAGCCACATTCCAACAGGACCAATGAGCTAATTTGCGCTAAAAGGTGACTGACTAGTGGCTGCTTATCTGTAGCCCTTCCTAGGAAGACTTGGATTTTCATAAAAAAGCAAGAAGGGCAGCGCGATGCCAGCATAAGCAGATGGGGCCTGGCCTGGTGCTAACCACTGTGAGTCTGGTTCTGAATGACGCAGCTTTGAGGTCGTCACCACCTGGAAGCCATTCCACAGAGAGTTTTTCCAAATCAGCTCCCAGGTCAGGGCAGTCAGTTGGGCCTCTGCCAGGCCAGGCTTAGGTAGGTGGCCCTTACACCCAACTGCTCACTCGCTGGGGGCCTCAATTTAGACAGGACAATCCACCTGTCACATCGACTGTAAGAGGAACAGGCTCACCTCTCAGCTTTAAATACGTGTCCCGTTTCTGAACCAGACTCTCTATTTTTTAATAAACTCACTCATTACCTTCTGAATAGCTCAATGACATTACACTGTAACATTCTTGGCTAATAGCCTGAATAATTCAATGTAAATTAATGTCACAGTATTTGTAACTCTGATTTGGCATTTCTGTAATTTTTGTAATGTGTCCAGACTCCTCCCGCCCCAATCACTCCATTTCTAAGTGGCCTGAAAAAAAAAAAAAGACAAAGCAGAATAAGAACTTATTTGCAATGCTGGCTTCCATTCTTCGTGGAGAACTCTGGAGAGCGGGAGATGGGCCTTCACAGTTTAGGGGCGGTGAGTGAGCCCCTCACGGGAGGCGCGTGGTCCGGGTCAGAACCTGACCTTGCCTTAACCATTCCGACGGCCCCTGAGAGCTCGTTCCTACAGTTCTGTGAGCCCAGCCCGGGATGAGAACAAGGCTGGGTTGCTGCCCTCCTGCCCTCATCAGGTGGGATCTGAGCCCTTCTCCTGCTGAACTCCCGCTACCTGCCGAACAAGTCTCCTGTTGTTGTCTGCTCTGGGGGAGAGCGCTGATAAGAGAGGAGATTAGCTGACTAATCCCGCTCCCTGCCCTTACACAATGCTGGCAGGTAGCTCATCTGAAGCCTGACGGCTGGACACACTGGGGAAGGATGCCCGTAGGAGTATGGGAGGTTGGAGGCAATATCAGGGTTTGCAGTCCTAGGTGGAAAACATCCTCAGTAAATGTGTAAGTGTGTCTGGGCATAAGCATGTAATCTGTACGCACTCAGGTGTAGACATGTGTGGCGGACAGAAGAGAGAGAGAATCAAAAAGCCCAAGAACGGAAAAGCCTCGGAGATCATCCAGTCCCAGCACCTACTTTACAGATGGGGAAACTGAGGCTGAAGCAAAAGAAAGGACTTGCCAGAGATCTAGCTCCTGGGACGTCTGCTCCCTAGTCATGGAAGAAAGTGGAATTTTTCTGGCATTCCTTACTTGCCACTTGTAATCTCTTAGAATTTCCCTCACCCAGTAGATCTCTGTCTGCCCTTTAGGACTAGTAACCCTGTGCCTGGAGCCTGGCTGCTGAGAAACAAAATGTGGCTAGCCTGCGGACGGCAGGCACAGACCGCAGAGCCCGGCGGGCGGCATGCCTGGCGAAGCAGCACAGCCCGCGGGGTGTACAACGTGTGGGAACAGTGGGGACTGTGGTTCAGGGCAAGAGCACGCTGGGTCTACAACTGCCACTCAGCACCAAGCCAAACAGGGGTGGCTGTCTGGAGTGCGAGCCCAGGACCCCCAGAACTTAGGAGTTCCAAGAGAATCCAAAAACCTAGATTTTTATTTTTTTAGGCAAAAATCTCTGCTTTTTAAAACATAAGCAACTATTTAAAGAAAGATTCAATACTCTGATCGAAACAACACTCTGGGGTCAAGAGGGTGCACTGCCCTCAGCTTGTGGCCACTGATGGTTTTATCGAAGGGAACACTGAGGTCCAGAGAGAAGAATCAGAACTCGAGTCTCATGCTGCCTTGTACCGCGTAACCCTCTGCCACTGCACCACCCTGGGCGCACGTGGGCATGCGCAGGCATACCGCGGACACCATCTGATAAAGACCGGGAGCTCTACATACCGATACTCGCAGCTATTCCTGGTAGAAAGAGATCTGTATGCACACCATCTCTACAGTTGCGACAAGCTATAAATGTTCCCAAGTGTTTGCTCACTCTGCACCCCAGGCTGCATCAACATCCATCAGCTAGCACCGCATTGGGGTCCTATACAAGTTCTTTCTCATTTGTATCCCTAACCCTGGATTAACATTATACTATTATCTCTATTGAACGGATAAAGAGACTGAGGTCCCCAGTGGTGCCCTGACCAACCCAAAGCCACCTGGGGAGGGCGTGAGAGGCAGAGATGGCACTCAAACTCAAACTCCAGACCCCCAATCCAGTGTTCGTTCCCCCATGATGCTCTGTATTTTTGTTTCCCCACTTCCTGACCTGGAGGGCATGTTCCTATTCCCTGCTGGTTTGAGCCCCTTCAGACATTCTGAGCACATGAGCCTGGGGTCCTTCCCAAACCCCAGGGAGACAAAAAATCCCTGGAGAGGCTTGGAGGCAGCAGGACCCAGAAAAGAAAAATCTAGATCTTTTCTCTCCCATTTCCTTGAAGCACAGTTTCATTATTCTCCAGGATCCCCCTGGGGAAGTAGGACCTGATTGAAGAGGAAGATTCGGTACTTCCAACCCTTACTGCTACCCACCTCTGTATGGGACTGGAGCTGAAAGCTTGACTTCTGTAGCACAGATTATCCACCAAATTCTAGATTTTTGCAGGATCTGGGCAAAATTGTAGCATGAAGTCCCTAAGGATAGGCCCCTGGTCTATCTCATTTCCAGTGTATTCTCAGAATCTGGGACAGAGCTTGGCACACAGCAGGTGCTCAGTTACTATAAAGGAGGAAAAAAAGGAAGGGAGGAAGGGAGGGAGAGAGAAAGGGGAGGAAGAAGAAAAAGGGGAAAGAAAGGAAGAAGGAGGGGAAATTTATGTGTGGGTGCCTAACCCTTAGAATTAAACCCCTAACACTGAAGGCAGCAGCCAAGTCCCTGCAAATTTGTAGGACACTAGGGATAATTCACAGCAAAGGTTCCTGCCTCAGTTATGCTCCAAAGAGAGGTGGCAGTGGAGAGCAGTAAACTTTTATGAGCTCTGAATCAATCTTAACTGTGCCATTGACCTTGGACAAGCTATTTTGTCTTTCTGACCTTCAATTTATCCACTGTTTTCTGCTGGGGTAAAATCTTACCCCAGACCTAGAGCCTTAAAACAACACGCACTTATTTGCATACAGTTCTGGAGACCGGAAGTCTGAAGTGAGCTGGCCTTCTTCTGGAGGCTCTGGGGGAGAATCCGTTCTCTCACCCTTACAGCTTCCCGAAGCTACCTGCAGTCTAACCTCTGCTTTTGTCATCATGTCTTTGACTTTGACCCGCCTGCCTCTTTCCTGTGAGGACCTTCGTGATTCCACAGAACCTACCCAGATAATCAGGATAATCAATCCACCGCAAGATTCTTAGACTAATCATGTCACCACGGTCCCTTTTGCTATGTCAGGTAACATATTCACAGGTCCTGCGGCCATGATTCTACCACAGGCACACACGCACGCACATGCAGTGCTAACCTCTCTTATAGGACTATTTTGAGTATTAAGTGAAAAAATGCATGTTGAGCATGGGACGCACAACAGGAACTTTGTAACTAGTACTTCTTACAAGGTCTCAGGACGACGCCTCACACGGTGCCTTGAGGGCTATACAAAGCGGAAACATCTTTCTCATACTAAGATATGTGACGAATATCAAGGAAATACTTGAAAAAAAAAATGAACCTCCCCAGCCTCTCAGTACCTGAGACTAATTCTCCGCACCGCTGCGTGGGGCTCCTAGTCTTTACCCAAAAGCAGATACATTTGACACGGCTGCAATCATCCGGTACATGCCTTTGTGTCAAACTTGCTCTTTCTCTACTTCCGCTGGAACTATTGGCCTCGATCCTTGTTGGTACACTCACACGAAGTCATAAAAGTGTCATGTGCAAAAGCCTTTTTACTTTCTATCATCATGTGTTGTAATTTCCTTAGCCATCCCCTAGCTTTGGACAAGCTCAAGGTTGGTCTATTTTTTTTTCATATAATTTTGGGGTTTTTGCTGTTTTCAGTAATGTTGCAAAGAATATCTTTATTGAGTTCATAGTAAATGTGATATATATTTACATATTCATACATAAATGTATATGTTATGCATTTATGTAATATATTTTCATAGTAATACACAATACATACTTATATATGTATGTAACATACACATTTTATATATGTAATTCATTTATGTGTAAATATATTGAGTATCTAAGTACGTAAAAGTATATATGTATATATAATACATATTTATAGATATATAAAATGCTTATTGAATAAACAAATAAGTGAATGACTGTACTGATTAATATATGAACAAGAGAGTCCACACATGAATAATGAATGAGTAATAATTTAATTAGTAAGCAAATTGCTGACTCATTCGCTTGTTCCTTCTATAAATCTTTGTGTGACTAGCAAGAAGAAACACTCGGCCCTGACCTGCCCTCACGAAGCTTACATTCCAGGGGAGAAGGGAGGGAGCATGAGCAAATAAAGCGAACAAGGTAATTTCAGATAGTGACAGGTCATGCGTGTACAGAGAATAACCGGGGGAGAAATTTAGGGAGGGGGAAAGGGCTGGAGGGTGAAGACCTATACACAGGGCCATTTGCAAAGGCTACTCTGAGGAGGGAAGCTCTGAGCTGAGACCCAAATGACGAAAGGGGACCGGCCATGCAGAGATCCAGGGAAGCAGGATTCAGGACGGGAAAGAGCTCCGTGTTCAAAGGATAAGAAGAAACCATAGCACAGTGAGCAAGGGTGAGGGTCTTCCCCAACAAGGGCTCAGAGGGCGCAGGGCTCAGATCATGAGGGGCTTGAGGGGCAAGAGGGGCCATTGGAGAGTTCTAAGCAGAGAAGAGGCGTGCATAAATTCCAGAAATGAACGGATAAGTAGTTGAGGGAATGAGTGAGTGAAGCCCAGAGACAAGCATGTGTGTACTACATTACAGGCTGTGTGCGGTGGATATGACATGTGCCCTCCAAACCCCCTTCAGGAACACCCAGCCCATTACCTCAGACGCTGGCGGTGCTGCCAGTAAACAGCCCTCTGCTCTCAGTGGAAGAAAGTTGCCTTGCCCTCCCTCACACCCCCTGCTCAGGTCAGCCCACATCTGATGATTGGCATGGGGGTATGTAGAGCACCTTAACCTGGCTCAAGGGAGCTCTGAAGCTCATGGGTCTTCGGAACTTCCCCAGAGAGGGTTGGGGGCTCCACTGGGACTGCACGCCGGGGCCTGTTCCCTTCTGCTTCTCCCTTCCATGGGTGCTGATTGCAGGATACTCCCAGGGAAGCCTGTCTGTTTCCCAGGGAACCCAACCTGAGACCGCGCGTGAAAGAACGAGTAAGGGAGTGAGTGAGTCGCTAACTGAAGGAATACACGAGTAAGGGAATGAAGAATGAATGAATGAGGAGCTAACTGAACAACCACACCAGGTGGGTTTGCGCAGGGTCTGCCTGGAGTCTCGCCAGAAACCCAGCCTCCCCAAGTCCCTCCGGGTCCACGTCTCCCCCTCCCTGCACATCTGCACACACGGAGCTCACGCTTGACTGAAAGAGCCAGGAGCGTCCACGGCAGACCCCAGTTTCTCAGCCCACTAGCCAGCCCAGCTCCCAGCCCCCAGGGCCTCCCCTTCTCCCAACGACGTGTGGTGGGAGCACAGAGGGTGCCCTTTGGAGACTTTTTAAAACAAATTTTTGTTTAACCTCCTCTGTGACCCATAGAGTAAATAAGTTCCTGAAATATACTCAATTTCTGTTTATTTAAAGAAAGTTTGCTTATTTGGTGCTTGCTTGAGCAGAACCACTGTTATCATTCATTTCACCGTGAGCGTGAAGCAGACGCAAATTGCCTGGCATCTTTAATTAGACAGATTACTTTTTCTCACTATTTTTTTTTCCCTTTTTCATTTTTTTGTTTTTAGGAGCGAGTGCAGGGCAGGCAGCAAATACCAGCTCAAGGGTCTATGAGCCCCTGGCGCTGGTTGTCAAAGATCCAGAGCAGCGCCGTGCGATGTGGGAGCCCCTGGGGCACAGGTGGCTGTGGAGCCCTTGAAGCGTGGCTTGTCTGAGTCCAGATCCGCTCTAAGGTACCAGATCTTGAAGAGTTAGTGCAAAGAAAAAAGTAAAGGTAAAATATCTCATTCATACATGTGCATATCCATGATATGTTGAAATAATAATTTTAGGGTATTTTCTGTTAAATAAAATACATTAGTAGAATTAATTTGCCTGTTGCTTTCGACTTTTTAAATGCGGCTACTAGAACATTTAAAATAACCTGTGTGGCTTGTGTTATATTTCTACTGGGCCGTGCTGGGTTGGCCCCCGGGGCATTTGCCATCACAGGTCCCTCCAGCTTGTGTCCGTGGGACAGTCCCTTCCCCCCGATCCTGGCTGCCACTGCCTTCACACAGCCAGACTGCTGGAGAGGAAGAGAAGAACGGTTTGCCCAAGAGATCCTCTCCTCTGTCCCACCAGTCTCCTTTTTCATTTGGGTTTGCTGCCTGGCTTCCTGCTGCCGGCCACGAAGCACATTGCAAACCAACGGTTTCCCCCTGTTGCATTTGCAAGGGCTGCAAATTATCTCATTATTTTTGTCTAGCTTTCCTACTGACGCCAGCTTGCACTGGCATTCAAGAGGTGTCAGGGAAGGCGGGGAGCTGCTGAGGCCCGGGATGGTGTTTGCGGGATGCTAGACATCTGGGCCGCTGGGAAACGTGTGCACCAAGTCTGATTTCTTCCCGTCTCAGCTTCCATCCGGCTGTTTGGCACTGGGGACTGTTGTCTCTCATTGACTCGAGAGTATGTGGGAAAAGCCATGTTTATACAACTGCAGACCTCGGGGGCGAAAGCAGTCAGGGCATGTTCTTGGAGACTCCAGGGGCTCGCCAGCTTGGACAAACTGTCGCATTTAGGTGGTCAGGCAGGAATTAACTGCTGAAGAGAACGTAGCAGAATAGCTCCAGCCAAAAGTAGCCTCTGAAGGTCTTTGGGGGCAACGTGGAGATTTGCCCGGGCTTTTCATGTGATGGAGTTCCCATCTGCAGACAGCATCTTTATCTATGACCCTAGGCAGAATCTCGTTCCCAGACCAGTAGGACCCACATCTCCTGGGAGCTTATAAGAAATGTAGACTGTCCCATTCCCTGTATCAGTCAGGGTTGTCCAGAGAAACAGAACGGTTATATACACATGAAAGGTGTCTGTATCTTGTATGCACGAGATAGCTCTGCAGTGTGTACGTATACAGCTATACGGATACCTCTCTATCTCAGAGATAGATGTTTATACCGATGACATGTCAAATAACACCAGGTAGGATATTTTCTGCTACACAAAATAAATTATTAAAAATAGCTTACCTGTTTCCTATATATTTTTAAAATTACAAATTAAAATGAAAATATATTATTAAAGTTTGTATATGTTACAGATAGAAATAGATACAGATATGACAGGGAGAGACAGAAAGAAATATTTTAAGAAATTGACTCCTGTAATAGCGAGGGCTGGCAAGTCCGAAGTCCAGAAGGCGGGTTATTAGGCTGCAGACCCAGAAAAGAGTTGACCTTGAAGCTCCTCTGGAGGCAGAATTCCTTCTTCCCCAGGGGACATCAGTCTTTTCTCTCAAGCCTTCTACAGACTGTATGAGGCCCACCCACATCATAGAGGATAATCTTTACTTTACTCAAAGTCCACTGATTTCAAAGTGAATCCCACCCAACAAATACCTCCACAGTGACATCTGCACTGGTGTTTCACCGAAGAACTGGGTACCATGGCCTAGCCAAGGTGACACACAAAATTAAATCACACCCTACCACCCCAACCCCATAGGATCGGCATCTGCATGTGAATAAGACCCCCGAGGAGGTAAGCACGTGAAAGGCTGAGAGGTTCAGCCTGGACACCCCCGAGGGCCACCTCCTATACATGTATACATCGAACCCCGTTATCAGGCACCACCACCCCATCACCTCCACCATGCCCCGAACTTGAAACCAACTTTATGGGGAGGCACGCTCAATCCACAGCACTGGGAGATTCCTGGTCTGATCCATCGTGATTGGACCTGAGAGCAAACCAAGGGCCAAGGAATGGCAGCACTTCCTTGCCAGTTCTCCTTAAAACTTCCTGAGCAGAAACGTGCGCAAGGGCACGGCCGTGTCTGTTTCATTTTCCTCTCTATCCCTGGCCCCTGGGGCGTCAAGCCCGGCACATGATAAGAATCGAATAAAAAGTATTAAATAAATCCGTTATGTAAGGCTCAGTTTCTCATTTATAAGCAGATCCTTACCTAGTGGAAAAGCAATCATGTATGAGAAACACGGAGAAGTCGGGGACCCTGAGCTGGGCGCATAGTAGGTCCTCAGGAAGTCAGAGCTGAGGGTGTTCAGTGCATGCCTGCTGAGTGAGCAAACGAGATCCCGTCAGCATGCGGACACCCGGGGGACAGCAAGGATCCGGTGCCCTGAGCTGACAGCATAGAGCCCAGACAGGGTGCCTTCTCGTGGGCTTGGTACAGGTGCGGGGCTCTTGGCGTCTCACAGAAGGCATCCTGGCAACCTACAGCGGTGCTGGGAGCTATCCTTATTAGTCGTACTGCTGTCACTGTCACTTTGTGGAAGAGGGACCCTCGGGCTCAGGAACATTCAGCACCCCCTGTGGAGCTGATGACAGGATGGAGCCCAATCTGAGATTGATTTTTTCCTAGCTTTAATATCTCTTACATCCGCTTCTCTTTGAAAGAAGAGAGACAGAGAGAAAGGATGTCCACACATGTGGCTGGCTGGCTGCCGGAGGGAATACACATGTGCCCGCCTGTGTGGGTCTGGGTGTGGGCACACAAAAGCAAATAGGGGGACTGGAGGGTGGGGAACGATTCCATCTAATCCTGAAAGAACTCTTGGGTGTCCCTCGAAGTCAAGCTTCTTTCCAGGTCACCGAAGTTTACACTTGGGTAATAACACACGCGTAATTAACTGAACAAATATAATGAATCTATCTGTAGTGACATGATAGTTGGTGCTGAATCCTATTAAAGCACATTTAATTAAAAATGCATTAAACCTTCAAGCTTTGGAACACACCCTGCCCTTCTTCAAAGCCTCCCCTCCATTAAAGCCTTCCCCACTATTAACTGTGAGTCAGCCTGTGACCCTATGGGCATGACCAGGTGAGGTGAAGTGTCTCTTCGATGCCTGAACCAGTATATCACAGGCACTAATGGATTTAAATCAGGGAGATTAATTCCATTCACTCGGCTCCTCGTCTCAGAAACAACTGTCACGCTGAGCCTAATTGCTGGAGATTGTTGACGGCACCGGGAGGACGGCCTCCTGAAGTTGGGTGGTGACCAACCAGCCGTCAATGCTTTGGGCTTCTGTGCAGTGGGGATGTAAGGATGATTAAAATCCACAGACAACCCAACAGCCCTTGTGGGCCATTAGCTTCCGTCTTCTCGGCTAGCCGGGATTCTCTGCGCGCAGGAGGCAGAGAGGTGCGGGGGGTGGGGGCTGTCTGGGCTGGGATGGCAGCTCTTGCCCCCTGTGTCCCATCCCCCGCCAGCCATGGGGGATTGCACAAGCTATTAGCCTCCTGCAGTGCCCTTCTCCTTCCTCTTTGCTGGGTCCATTTCTACCCACCCTCCAAACACCGCTTGAATGACCAGGTAGGTCAGTCACGAGAGGAGTGAGTGGGAGCCTCCAAGAGGGATTGCAGACCTTACACTTGGGCAACAACGGCCCATTTGCAAAGGGTTTGTAAAGTCTAGAATGACCCTCCTTGGCTCTACACCATCCCTTCTCCAGCACAGGCGTTATTTTCATCCCCTCTGTCTCAAGCAGGGCTCTAAGACACAGAAAGGGAACGTGAAATTGCTCCCCGTCATGGAGAGGTAAGGGGCAAAAAGCCAGGATCCAAACCTCCCGTCTCTTGCTCCTGTTTCATGCTGCGTCTGAATCATCTCCAGGCACATTGCTTAATGAGCCACTGATTCATTAAGAGTGGGCAGAAGGCACTTCCTGCCGAGGCAGAGGGAGAAAGCCCTGGCTCCGAGAAGTGCCTTGGGAGGGAGGGGTAGGGGAGGAGAAGGGGATAGGAGGCACGACCTGATTGGGTCCCTGCAGGGCCAGGGCCGGTGCTCCCCACAGGCTGACTTCACAGGGCTGCGACCTGTGCAAAGTTAGAAGGGCCCCGGATTGAATGCACTACTAGCATCTTGAAATCCTTAGTCATTTTTGAACAAGGGCTCCCTCATTTTTCTTTTGAACAGGGCTTGCAAGTTATGGAGCCAATCTTGGTGTTGACAGTAGGTTTGGGGTGTAAGTCCTGCCCAGCTTCCATGAAGATGCCCCCATAGTCTCCCCACTCTTCCCTGATTCTGCAAATGCCTTACCAAGAAGCCTTTTCCTTGGGGGTGTCTTCCCTTCCATCTTCCCTCGCAAAGCCCCTTACTGATGGTAAGGCACCCAGCACCCCGCAGACGCTTAGTCACTGAGAGGCGAGAGGTGAGTCCTTGCAGACTGCTGAAGCCTTCTGAATTATCAGTCTTTTTTAGCTCCATGGCAAATGCATGATCCAGGAAAGCATTTCCAGAGCGTAGCTCTGCAAGGCATTTCTCTAACTAATTGTAGTGTCCTGCGGTCACATTCATTTTGGAAATGCTACTCAGCTTTCCTCACCAAGAATCACAGCACACTCGGGCACACCAGAGTCTGAGGCGTCCCCCAGCAAAGACACCGTTTTACTTTCCTGATGGCAGCCTTCCTCAGACTTAAGTGACTATGAATGCATTTTTCCCCGATCCACTCAGGGAAGTGGAGCTCCTAGAAGACTTAGAAGGCAGTTGTCTGGTCCCAAAAGAGTGGAGATGAAGATGTGCATGGAGGAGAGAGAAGTAGCAGCAAGGAGGGAGCACAAATGTTGTAAGGGAGCGTCTCCACACAGGTAAATCCGCATCAGCAACTACTCACCGAACTGGGCCAAAGCTTTGTTGCCTTGGCCTTGTTTCTTTCTCTTACCCTGGTTATGCTAGGAACTACAACAAGCCCATGAGCCCGTCTTAGCTCCCCCCCGGGTCACTGCAGCAGCAGACGACACAGCTCTGCCTGCAGGACGAATTTCCCAGGGGACAGGAGAGCAAGGACTTTCAGGGAGCTGGGGATTTAAGGAATGCTCATAAACAAATGAGATCACTTTGAACAAAGTAATCAAAGCATCAAATGATATAAACACCACGTTAGGGCATAATGTGAATCATACTTGTGGTTAGACATGCACAGATCAGCTGCAAAGAGCAACCTGATTCCAGAACCTCTGCTTCGATGACTGGTGTGAAACATGAACAGAAAAATGGATGGAAGCTGGCCTGCACAGAAACTCTAAAAACTGCACCCTGACAGGGAATGCTGTGGACAATCCCAAGTCATATGTCTTCATGGAGGAATGAAATCCTACTGTTTTTGGAGCAGAAGAGAGAGGACTTTCTAGAGGGGCACACTGAGGGTTGGGGAATTTGGAGGGACTTGTCTTGTCAGTAAAGGACAAAATCGGGTCTCAGGTCCAAATGCATAAATCTAATTTCGAATCTTTGCACCAGGTGCCGCCAACGTCAATCCCCTCAGCACTCAGCATTCACTCGGCTTCTCCCTCAAACACTGGGGACCCTTCCCGAAGGGTTCTCTGGATGCAGAATCATGTTGTTCTGCTAACAGGGCAGACAGAAGAGCAACCCCAATGGGGGGGTGAGAATTGGGGTAAGTATCATACCTCTCATGCTGCTCATGGGGAGGGGGCCGCTCTGAGTCCCATTCGACACAGTCTCACAGAGATCCGCTGAGAGGCCATACTCAGGTGCCCCGTTCAGTCACCCGTTCATCAGTATGACCTGTACTGGATTCTGTCCCTTCCTGGCTCTCTCCTCTGCTCCTGCAGTCGTGCTTCTTCGGATCCTCTCCCCAGTAAGCTACTTGAACTCAGATCCCTGTCTCAGTAGAGGCTTCTGGAAGAGTCTAACTGCAAAAGACTTTCTTTTTATTATACTAAAGTGACTTAAAGAGTCCCCAGGAGTCTGGCCTTGAGACACTTGCTCCTATGATAAGGACACTACAGAGACGACATCTCCAGTATGTGGCTCCTTTGAACAGATTAAGATGATCTTTCCATTTTGGTCCAGTGGTTACAATAGCTGACAGGAGATGCTAAACCGACATTCTTTTCTTCAACCCCTGATGTCAGGCATGGGCTAGACAGGGGGCGTGCAGACTGGGTCAGAGCCTTCAAGGTTAGCAGGAGAATGGCAATATGGATTCACACATGTATCTATACATTTTTCTCATGTAACGAATCTCTACTGGGGGCCTATGTTGTACTCAGCACTGCGGGGAATACAGAAGAGGGAAAAAAAAGATACTCAGCTTACCATCCAGCAAAAGAGAAACACTTGAAACAGATAATACAGCACTTGAACGAACACCATGTGAAAAAAGAAAAGCCCATTGTATCCGTGATTTAAGGGATCAAGGATGACAATTGGTGTAAAAATTGCAATCACAAAACCGTGACCAAGATGCTTATCCTGTTAATTACTTGAAGTTGAGAACATAAACCCAGAGTATGGCTGAAATTCCTATAAAATTTCATTGATTTGAGGGAGATGGGGACTTTTGTCAAAGTATGAATCTTATACAAAGATGCAAAAAGTCCCATTTATCAGAAATTTAAGCTGCATCTTGAAATCAGTCAAATGGGAATGCAAATCACCAGGTAATTCTGAGACACCAAGCACAGGGCAGAGATGCTCTGCACATCTTCTTTAACCGGTGAATTGGGAATAGCTCCATTTTACAGAGAAAGACTGACACGGCCCAAATCATTTCCCTCTCCTGGTAATCCCTTCCCCTAAGGGTGTGCTGGGCCTAATGACTTGCTTCTAACAAACAGAATAAGGCAAAAGTGAAAGGATGTCAGTACATTGAATCTGTTATCAAAAGCCTTCCAATAAAGAAAAGCCCAGGGCCAGATGGCTTTCCTGGCAAAACCTACTAAACATTTAAAGAAGAATTAATACCAATCTTCCTCAAACTTGCCAAAAAGTTGAACAGGAGGGAACACTTTCAAAGTCATTCTATAAAGCCAACATTGTCCTGATATCAATGACAGACAAAGACACTCCAAGAAAATAAAACTACAGTGATGCAAAAATCCTCAACAAAATACTAGCAAACAATTCAATAACACATTAAAAGGATTATACACCCTAACCAAATGGGATTTATTCCTGAAATGCAAGGATGGTTCAACACAAAAAAATATCAATCAATGTAATACATCATATTAACAGAACGATGAAGAAAACCCCCCACAGGATCATCAACTGATGCAGAAAAATCGTTTTAAAAAATTCCATACTCTTTCATGAAAAAAAAAAAGCACTCAACAAGCTAGGAATAAAAGAAAACTATCTCAACATAATAAAGATGTAGATGAAAAACCCACAGACAACATGACATGAAATAGTGAAAGACTAAAAGCTTTTCCCCTAAGATCAGGTTCTAGACATGAATGCTGACTTTGCCACTTCTCTTCAACATAGGACAGGAAGACCTAGCCAGAACAATCAGGTGAAAGAAAGAAAGAAAGAAAGAAAGAAAGAAAGAAAGAAAGAAAGAAAGAAAGAAAGAAAGAAAAGGCGAGGTGAGGCAAAGAAAGGAAAGGAAAGGAAAACAGGAAGAAAAGATATTCAACTTGGAAAGGGAAAAGAAAAATTATCTCTCTCCCTTTACAGATGGCATGATCTAATACATAGAAAGCCCTGAAGACTACACACACACACACACACAAACACACACACACACACACACAAAGCCTGTTAAAGCTAATATGTGGATTCGGCAAAGTTGCAGGATACAAAATCAACACACAGAAACCAGTTGTGTTCATAAAGACTAACAGTGAGCACCCCAAAAAGGAAATTACCATCAAAATGAATTAAATACTTAGGAATAAACTTAACCAAAGAAGTGAAAGACCTGGATGCTGAAAACATTGCTGAAAGAAATTAAAGAAGATAAAAATGAATGGAAAAACATTCCATGTTCATGAGCCGGAAGACATAATATCGTTCAGATGTCGATACTACCCAGAGTGACCCACAGATTCTATGAAATCCTTATCAAAATCCCAATGGCTTTTTTTGCAGAAATAGAAAAACCCTTCCTAAAATTCATTCGGAATGCCAAGGAAACCTAAATAGCCCAAACAAACTTGAAAAAAAGAGGAACAGTCTTGAAAGTTACACGTCCTGACTTTAAAACTTACTACAAAACTACAGTAATCGAAACAGTGTGGTAGAGGCATAAAACAAACATATAGAATAGCCAGCCCAGGAATAAACCTTGCTTATATGGCTAAATGATTTTGACAAGGATGCCAAGACCATTCAATGGGGAAAGGACAGTCTTTTCAATGGATGGTGCTGGGAGAACTGGATATCCACATGCAAAAGAATGAAGTTGGGGGCACCTAGGCGGCTCAGTTGGTTGGGTGTCTTCAGCTCAGGGCATTATCCTGGAGTCCCAGGATCAAACCCCAAGTCAGGCTCCCTGCTCAGTGGGGAGTCTGATTCTCCCTCTGCCCCTCACCCCACTCGTGCTTTCTCTCTCTCTCAAATAAATAAATAAAATCTTAAAAAAAAAATGAAGTTGGACCTTTCCCTTATACCATTACAAAAATTAACCCAAAATGGAACAAAGACCTACACATAAGACCTAAAACTATAAAACTCCTAGAAGAAAACATAGAGGGAAAACTTCAAGCCATTGTATTTGGTGATGATTTTTGGACATGACACCCAAAGAACGGGTGACAAAAGTAAAAATAGATAAATCGGACTGCATCAAATTAAATTAAAAACTTTTGTGCATCAAAGGACACAAACAGCAAAATAAAATGAGATAAAATATTTGCAAGTCACATATCTGATCAGGGGTTCATATCCAGAATATATAAAGAATTCCTACAATTCAACAACAAAAACAAGCTTCTCAATAAAAAATGGGCAAAAGACTTGAATAGACATTTCTCTAAAGGCAATAAGTAAATGGCCAATCGACACAGGAAAAGATGTTCAGCACCATTAATCATTAGGGAAATGCAAATAAAAACCTAATGAGATACCACTTCACACCCTTTAGGATGGCTGCTATGCTTTTAAAAGAGAGAGAGAGAAAAAAAAAGGAAAAAGAAGAAGAAAATGATAAGTGGTGTTGGCAAGAATGTGGAGGAATTGGAACCCTTGTGCTCTGTTGATGGGAATGTCAAACGGTGCAGCTGCTGTGGGAAACAGTGTGACGGTTCCTCAAAAAATTAAAAATAGAATTACCATATGACCCAGCAATTCCCTGTATGGGTATACGCCCCAAAGAATTGAAGGAAAGTACTCAAAGAGATACTTGCATACCCATATTTATAGTGCTATTATTCACAACAGCCAAAAGATGGAAGCAACCCAAGTGTCCATCAATGGATGAACGGATAAATAAAATATGGAATCCTAGTCAGTCTGAAAACGAAGGAAGTCTATACATGCTACAGCACAGATGAACCTTGAGGACATTACAGTGAGTGAAATCAGGCTTTTGTGAAAAGACAAATACTATAGGATTCCACTTGTATGAGGTAGTTAGAGTAGTGAAATTCAAAAACAGAAAGTCAAATGGTGGTTTTCAGGGGCTGGGAGAGGTGGGATTGGGGCGTTGTTTAATGCGTATAGTTTTAGTTTTGCCAGATGAAAGAGCTCTGGAGATTGGTTGCACAACGGTGTCGATGTACTTCACG
Source organism: Ursus maritimus (assembly GCF_017311325.1). Classification (NCBI taxonomy): domain Eukaryota; kingdom Metazoa; phylum Chordata; class Mammalia; order Carnivora; family Ursidae; genus Ursus; species Ursus maritimus. The sequence goes on along the minus strand of NW_024423897.1, from coordinate 2,298,311 downwards.
CTAAACTGTACTCTTAAAAATGGTTGAGATGGGGGCGCCTGAGTGGCTCAGTCATTAAGCGTTCGCCTTCGGCTCAGGGTCTGATCCCAGAGTCCTGGGATAAAGCCCCACATCAGACTCCTCCACTATGAGCCTACTTCTTCCTCTCCCACTCCCCCTGCTTGTGTTCCCTCTCTCGCTGGCTCTCTCTCTCTCTCTGTCAAATAAATAAATAAAATCTTTTTAAAAAATGGTTGAGATGGCAAATTTTGTTATGTGTATTTTACCACAATTAAAAATATTTTAAAAATTAAATATAAAAAAGAATATATAATACAGGAACAGCTATTTTATGAATGCATAGCTTTTTTTTAAAGATTTTATTTATTTGAGAGAGAGAAAGCACAAGCAAGGGGAGAGAAGCAGGGGGAAGAGGGGGAGGAGGAGGAGGGGCAGAGGGAGAAGCAGGGAGAAGAAGGGAGAAAAGCGCAATGCGGGGGCTCGATCCCAGCACCCTGAGATCATGACCTGAGCCAAAGGCAGACGCTTAACTGACTGAGCCACCCAGGTGCTCCTGAATGCATAGCTTTTAAATGAAGTTCCCATGTATGGATTTCCATAAGCTTCACAACATTCCAGGGACATTTCAATTATTATGCCTATTTTAAAGATCTTTTTTCTTCTTTAAATAAATGAATGAAAGAATTTTCTGAGGCTCAAGCAAGTCTAATCATTTAGCCAAAGTGTCATAATTTGGATCTGCTTCTCTGGCTCCAAGCAGTAGTTCTTGCCACTGTTTCCCATTTTACAGATGGAAAAACTGAGCTTCCAAAGGTGAAAAGCCTATCTCCAGGTCATGCAGCTGAGAGGTGACAGAGGCAGGATTTAAACCCAGTGTTCTCTGGCTCCGGAGGCATTGCTCTTTGTGCAACACCCAGGAAAAGGCACCTGGTGAAGCAGAAGCTCCTCCCTCATGCTCTTGCCTTGTTGATTTCTGTCCTGATAGTCAGACTCCGTGTTTTGAAGCATCTCTACTTAGGAACTTTCCAGAAACCAGCAAAGCTACTCGCCAGAGCAAAAACCCTTCAGCTCTGTCCAGCACCAGTTGGTAATACATGCACCGTCTGACTTGGACTGTCTTTCTTTCTTCTCTGCATTCCATCATAGCTGTCTAAAATGAGTTACTTCTTTACGTTTGTTGTCTGCACCCCTTCCTGAAATGGAAGTTCCATGAAGGCAGCACCCCAATACCTAAAACACTCTCTGATATGTAGATATATAATAAATCAATCTTTCTTTCTTTCTTTTTCTTTCTTTCTTTCTTTCTTTCTTTCTTTCTTTCTTTCTTTCTTTCTT
>NW_024423897.1:2286180-2296966 GCF_017311325.1 Ursus maritimus | reverse complement strand
TTTCTTTCTTTCTTTCTTTCTTTCTTTCTTTCTTTCTTTCTTTCTTTCTTTCTTTCTTTCTTCTTTCTTTCTCTTCCCTTCCCTTCCCTTTCCTTCCCTTTCTTGAATAAATAAACAAATGATAAATCTGTGTGAAATTTCATGCAAAACTAAAAGATTTCATTAGAGAAAAACTGTCCTTGTGGCTTTATCTGTGGCGTGGAATGTCTCAGTCCTGCCACTTCCTCAGGCTGACTGGGCAAGCGTCATCAAAAGTGCCATGTGAAACCGGGCAAACCACTTTACCCCTCAGGCTCCCCAGCTTGCTCACCAGGACAATGAGGAAGAAAGAAGGGGTCATGTTGGAAACTCCTGTCTCTAAGAACAGTGATCAGGGTCAGGATCAGTATGGAGAGTTGGGGGCGTCCCAGGTCAGATGGCGGGGCGGGGGGCGGTGCGGGGAGAGGACTGGGTGGGCCAACCTGTCTGACCAGCCGAGCTGGAGGCCCCACCTCTGATTGACTCGGCAGCTTTCTCACATTTTCTTTAGCCAGAAAGCCTAGGCTCCACCCCACACCAATGCATACCAGTGTCACAGCCAGGGTGCAAGCATTCTTTAATTTATTTTTCATTCAACAAATATTTATTTACTGCCTGCCTATTTTGCACCAAGCACTGGGAATAGTTTAGTGAATAAAACATCCCCAGTGCTTACCTCGCAGAGCTCACAGTTCTCAACGTGGGGCTCCTGGACCAGCCGCATCCACGTTCCCTGAGAACTTGTTAGAAACACCAATTCGAAAGCCCCACCTCCACCTCTGAGGTACTTAACCAGGAATGCTTCAGACTGTCCAGCAATTTCCATTTTAAAAGCCTTCCAGAAGATTCTGAAGCATGCTCTACTAGTCTAGTGCAGAATCCAGGCTTTAGGGACCTAATTAAAAGTCAAACCAAAATTTTAGTTCATTGAAACCATGTTCATGATGACACCAAGGTACTGAGAAAGTGCGTGTCAAACGGGGAAGGTGACTGGCTCTGCAGTTTCCTGGTAGACGCTTCTCAGAAAATGAGAATCGTTAGAAATAAACGTGCAGTATGTATGTACTGATACTAAACAACAGCCAGGATATATGTTCAACAAAGAACAAAAAGAGGTGGAGAAGAATGTATGCACTATATTCTTATTTGTGTGTGTGAAGCAGATGAGTGTTTAAAATTATGTTTGCCTTTCCATGACCTATTTATAGAAGGATACATGAGAAATTGGTTAATGGTGGTTGTGTCTAGGAAAGAGACATGGGAGTAAGATGTAGAAGGGAAACTGACTTTGCTCAGCTATCATTTAATATATACTTTATTTATTTCAGAACAATAATACAGCTGGTCGCGTTAGCGCCTGCCCTGTCTGCACGCGGCAAGGTGACAAAGTAGACAACTTGAAGGCCACACAGCCTTTTCTTTTCTTTTCTTTTTTAATTGAAGTACACCTGACACACAGTATCGTGTTAGTTTCGGGTGTACGACCTAGTGATTCGATAATTCTGTATATTACGCAATGCTCACCAAGGTAAGTGTGGTCACCATCCGTCACCATTCGGTTACTTCAATATTATTGACTATGGAACTTTGTACGTCTTAATGCCCCTCACCTATTTCTGATGGCCAGCCCCCTTTATTCCTTCCTGCAGTTCACAGTCTTTGGCATCCAGTCTTCTCCAAACCCCTGCCCTGGAGAGGCTTCCAATCTGGTGGGTAAGAGAGACAAGGCAAGGAGGAGACAGTTATAGGGAGGCAGGGTGAACAGGGCAGAGTGGAATGAGCCATGGCAGAGTGGAATCCTCTGGGTGAGGCCCCGGTGACTCGGGAGGAGAGAGTGTTGGATGACAGTTTTGCAGAAAGGGTGAAACGTCATCTTAAAGGCCAAGGCGGTATTCAGGTAGGGAATCAGGCTGTTTCAGAAGCTGCAGGTGTTTTCATGGCAGGGGGGCGCTAGCAGGGGGACAGGGCTACCAACTGTCCCACTTTGCCAGGACTGAGGGTGCTCCCCAGGATTAGAGACATTCAGTGCTACAACTGGGATAGCTGGTCACCCTAGAGCAGGCGCTGCTGGTACGTGGCCAGAGGTGAGGCAGGACAGAGAGGCAGTGTGTTGGGTTTGGGCAGAGATTGTCTCAGGGAGGGGTTTGGCCAATGAGCTGGCCTGGCTGAGTCAGGTGGCCTGATACAGTCACAGACTCTATGCCCACCCCCACCCCCCCACCCCCCATGACTCACACTACCCATCTTCAAAAGGAAACATCCAGAATACCTAAGACTTGAATATATACCCTCAGGTTACTTGCATATCCTACGACCAGGTTTACACAAGACAGCATCTTTAACCATTGGAGTCGATTCATTTTTCAAGGGCAGATGAGAGTTTGGTGTGCAAATTTGGCATAGTCGGCAGTAGTGGTCCTGGAGCCCTCTCCCCCACTGTAATGGCCAGTATTCAGAGAGCCCGAGATAAAATCACAGTTGTGACCAGGGCGATACGGGTATCAGCTCAGGCACTGGATGCGTCAGAGGACGGTGAGATAGGAGACCTTTCCCCCATGGCCTCTGGCTTAAACTGGGTGTAGCGAGCACAGGTGATTAAAGCTATTGCCCGGCCCATAGCTTTTTGATGACCTAAGTGGAAAGGGTGGGTGACCTAATTCCGCATCCCTGGGGCTCTAGCCCAGCCTCAGGGCAGCCCGCCGATGGGTCCCCAGCGACCGAGTCTAGGCTGGGGTCCTCTGCGCCCAACTCAGCAGAGTGCTCGGCCATGGAGATTGGGAGGTTGTCTGTTGGGGCCTCCCCAAGCCAATGATGAGGATCCCCATGGGGAAGTATGCCCTGGTTGTAAATCTCTTTCTAAGGCAGTTTCCAGCCTCACGTGCCCGGCTGTAAATTGGAGTCCGTGTCCGTTTCTGCAGCCTTTGGGGCAAGCCTGGGTCCAGAGGCTGAGATTGCTTTGGCCTACATAGGGCTTTAGGGCTGAAAAGCCCTTGGAGGTTATTTCATTACATCTTATTTTGCAGATCGATAAAGAGAGCTCAGAGGCAGGAAGCCACCTGCCCAAGGTCACTGTTATGTGTTGAACTGTGTCCCTGTCAAAAAAAATTCAAATGTTGAAATCCTAACCCCAGGCCCTCAGAATGGGACCTTATGTGACAAGAAGGTCTTTACAGAAGTAATCAAGTTAACATGAGGACGTTAGGGTAGCCTCTAATGCAAACATGACTGGCGTCTTTATACAAAGGGGAAATGTGAGCGCAGACATGCACACAGCAGGACGTCATGTGAAGATGGAGATGGAGATCAAGGTGATACTTTTAGGAGCCAAAGAATGCCAAAGGTCGCCAGAACACCACCTGTAGCCGGAGGGGGGGGGGGGGGGACGCATGGACCAGACCCAGAAGGAACCAACCCTGCCAACACCCGGACCTTGGACTTCTGGCCTCCAGACAGTGAGGCAGTCCATTTCTGCTGTTTAAGCCACCTAGTTTGTGGTCCTTTTTGGGAGGACAATAGTCAAATGGGGTTAGGGCCCACCCTAACGTCTTCATTTTAATTTGATTTCCCCTGAAAAACTCCTATCTCTAAATAAGGTCCCCTTCTGAGGTTTTGGGGGTGAGGGCTTCAACCTAGAGCTCTGGCAAGGGGATGCAATTCAACCTGTGACAGTCAGCCAGCCAGCAAACTGGCAGCGTGGAGAAAGCAAGAACCCAGCCCACGCTCGACTTCTCACGAGGCCCCTCCTCCCGCCTGCACTTGCGGGCGCTCTCCCTGAGGAGAAGGGTTCCATCGGCCTGAGTTCTTCTCTAGACCTGGTTAAAGATGTGACCCGGCGACTCCTTTCCTTCCATATAAACAACGTCTCATTTCCTCTCTATCTGGACACAGAGGCCTGGCAGGCGGCTCTCAGGGCGATCACCCAACACCCCGCCCCACCCCCACCTTCTGCCCCAGGTTCTTGGCAGGACACAGGAAGTCCCGACTAGTCCCCAGCTCCCTTCAAAGCATTTTTCTCCTACCTTTGATTTTTATTGGTTTGTGTCTTAAATGCTTTGTCTGCAATTACACAGTTTGCTGCATGTCCTATTTCCTAATGACTAATACGAACTGCATGTACCAGCAAAGGGAAGCACAGAGCTAAATGGACATTTAATAATTAGTATTCATTAAGACAATTATTTTAATAAATTAGACTCAGTTAAATATAACCATTTTGCCCTGATTTCAAAACAAAACAAAACAAACACCTGCTTTACTTGAACATGGCAGCAAGAGCAGAGAAGGGGGTAAGAGGGAGGATTCCAAGACCAGGACAGAAACAGGAAGGGCTTGGGGGCGCAAAGCAGGTGCAGATATGTTGGTGGGACTTTGGGAAGTCTAGCTGATCGTGTGTTTTATGTCAGTAATGAGAGAGAAACCTACAAAGGACTCACTAAATGTCAAGGCCTTCGCCTGCATTATCTTAGGCTGTTGTCACAGCAAATCAAAGAGGGAAGACCTGTACTATTATTGTCATTTTACAGTTGAGGAAACTGAGGTTTTTCCAAGCTCACACAGCTGGTGAGTAGGTAATGGAGCCGGAGGTGGGACCTAAGCAGCCTTCCTCCAGAACCAGCCCTTGAAGTCCCGCACATCACAGGTGTCAGAAAATGGGAGTAAGGAGATGGGCAGTCAAGCATGCAAAGTGTGGAATTTGTCTAGGGTCAAGTGTAAGGTGGTGATGAAGCCTCTAAGCTCCCAAGGGAAACTGCTGGGGCTTGAATCCTAGGGTCATCACTCATCAGTAGGGCCTCAGTTTCCCAGTTTGCAAAATGCAATGAGAACAGTACCTTCCTCATAGCATTGCTCAGAAGAGAGTGTAACTGCTGGGTCGTGGAGGAAGGTCTCGGGAAGCTGCCAGATCAGTACGCTCGTCCAGCCAGCTGATGATAGGACCACACTGAGGTTTGGCCTGAGGTCCATCCACGGTAACCACGGAGACCTGTGGCATTTGTCAGCTCTGATTTATAATCTAGGCAGTTGCATTCTCCTGCTTTGCCCCAGATGTAGAAAGGAGCAAACTCTAAAACTTTCCTGAGAGATAGTAAGCCCCGGACCCCTACCAATAGGGCAGGTCAGCCAAGGTCCCTGGTCTGGTTCGTTCCTGACCATGGTGCATGTGCTATGCTACAAAATGATCAAAAGCATGGCTCCTTCCGACCACCAAAAGGGACCCAGTATGGATGATCCAACCCCTGGGCGTCAACTGAGTTCCCACCTGTCCTGGGGCACAGGCAGGGGCAGCTTCCCGGGCATGTGCCCTGAGCAGTTGCACAGATCCCTGTGCTTAAAACGGGTCTGCCCTGGATAAGAATCTGCTGTCCCTGTCTTGAAATTCCTACCAATTTTTGAGCCGGGACCCCACATTTTCATCCTGCACTGGGCCCTGCAAATGACGTAGCCAATACTCTGTACTAGTTTAGCTGCTATAACAAAGAGATCCAGAGACACAGTAGCTTAAATAAGACTGAAGCTGATCTCTATCTTACATAACAGCCTGCAGGTAGGCAGTTCAGACCCCAGGGTGGCTTTTCCATCTTCAATGTGGGGGGGGTTCTTTTTTTTTAAGATTTATTTATTAATTTTTAAGGGTGGGGGATTGAGTGGGGTGGGGGCAGAGGGAGAGAGAGTCTTAAACAGACTCTGTGCTGAGCACGAGCCTGACATAGGGCTTGATCTCACAATCCTGAGATCACGACCTGAGCTAAAACCAAGAGTCAGACACTGAACCGACTGTACCGCTGAGGCCGCCCCAATGTGTGGTTTCTATCTTTGAGTCCAAGGTGACTGACTATCCCATTCTTGCCATCCTTTAGTCAATGGAAAGGAGAAAGAAGCCAGGCTAGCGCATACCCAGTTATAAGAGGCAGGGCCTTGACATGGTACCTACCACTTCTAGTCTTATCCCAATAGTCAGAACAAGATCACATGGGTTCAGTTAGCCACCAGGGGCGATGGGACATACGCTCAATAGCTATGGGGTTTTGTGCTGAGATAAAACTCTGCAATAACTAGCACACTGGAGCACTACCAAATTTTCTTCAGGCTCTGATGTTCTCAGACTGATGTTCTCATGATAACCACCTCTGCAGTTTCTGGAAGAGCAAGATGCATTCCTGGAGTTCTTAAGGATGAAGAGATTCTGTGTCTACAAAACCCCCTATAATTGGGTACAAAATCGCACATACATTTGTGTTTTCTTTCGGAGAGGGTTTATGGGTTCTCAGTGGGCTCCCTCTCTTCATCTCTCACCCCCCACCAAAGTGTAAGAACCATTAGTATAAGGGCCTCGGTGTTGAGATGTGTTTCAGGCAAAATGTGAGGAATATATTGAGGTTAAGTCAGAAAAAGGTCACTTACAGATGTAGAGCTAAGTATAGCAGGGGTGGCAAACTATGGCATGTCACCTATTTCTGCAAATAAAATCGTACTGGCCAAATAGCCATCAATGCATGAAAGGATAAAGAAGATGTGTTACACACACACACACACACACACACACACACACACACACACAGAGGAATATTACTCAGCCATCAAAAAGAACGAAATCTTGCCATTTGCAACAACACGGTTGGAGCTAGAGTGCATTATGCTAAGCAAAGTAAGCCAGTCAGAGAAAGACAAATACCATACAATTTCACTCGTATGTGGAATTTAAGAAACAAAACAAATGAACAAAGGAAAAAAAGAAAGAGAGAGAGAGAGAAACTAAGAAACCAGCTCTTAACTATAGAGAACAAATGGATGGTTACCAGAGGGGAGATGGGAGGAGCAGATGACATAGGTGATGGGGAGTAAGGAGTGCCCTTGTTGTGACGCGCGCCCAGTGTTGTGCGAAGTGTCGAACCACTATATTGTACCCTTGAAACTAATATAACAATGAATGAATGAATGAACGAATGAATGAATGAATGGGAATCGTACTGGAGCACAGCCACCGTCTATGGCTGCCTCTCCCGTACAACTGAAGAACAGCATAGTGACAACATCAGAGGCTACAAAGCCAAGAAAACTGACTACTGGGCCCTTTACAGACAAGGTTTGCCGTCTCCTGAACTACACAGCACTGCACAGGTGAGGGCGAGCTGCCTGCACTGTTTCTTATTCCTGCTGCCATTTTACAGAGAAGGAGACCGAGGCTCAGTAAGCTCACACGGCTGCTATGTCAGTAATGGAGCCTGAGGCGGGACGTAGGCAGCTTCCCTCCAGAACCTGCCCTCTTAGCCTCTTGACTTTAAAGGCCTTCATATTACAGGTGTTGGGACCTGGGAAGAATATCCCATATGGAACCTGGCAACGGAAAGGCCTGTGTTCCGAGTTGACACCCGGTGAGAACTGGCAAGTTTCCGAATGATGAAGATGTTGGTAATGGCAGCTAATGTCGTACGGACACTCTCCCACCTACCTAGAACACGAGAGAGGGAAGCATTGCTGGGCCACGGGAAGTCGTGTGCCCTGGATTACAGTCCAGCCTCAATTACTCCCTAGCTAGCAAATGTTCTTTGCTTTGAACCCGAGTCGCCTGGTCTTAAAAATGTGCCTGCTAAGTCAGGCCGTGCAGGCCAACAGATGCAAGATGGAGCGCGGAGGGTTTGGCACGATGACTATTAGCTCCTGAAGGGAACCCTTTGGAGGCCATCCTGGCGTTTGGCTGGAGGTGAGTATATAAAGTCTCAGTGGTCAATGGAAGCTTCCACAATTCTCTTCTTGGCTTTTCTTTTCATCCAATGTCTTACGGCAAGAGTGCTGGATCTCAGCCCAGCTCTCCATCAGCTCACTGTGTCACCTTAGACAACTGTCTTAACCCTCCTGGGCCTGTTTCCTCCCTGGTGTCACGGGGTGGGAAGGTCATTTAGCTGGTTCCTAACACTGACATCTCCTTTGATTCCCTCCCTGTGGTCACAGGGGCTGCTGCTTTTCTAAACTCTGTCCAAGTTGCCTCCCTCCCATATGTCCTGGTGCCTGAAAAAGGGCCTGGCCAGGCACAGAGTTAGAGGGCATGTTACTCCACGGGTCCCCAGGGCCTGTTCCTGTCCATGAACACAGCAGTGGAGCCAGCCCTCTGACTCACAGGACTGCACTGCCCAGACATTAAGGGATTTCAAATTAGAGGACGAGGCACTGCTGGTTTAATAGGATGAAAGAATAATGTGGCCTTGTTAGTAATACAGTAAAACTCAGCTTTCCTAGTGCTCAGGGTGCATTGCGTAATTGGACATCCAAAGTGTCTGAGAGTCAGCATAGTGGCTAAAAACAGAGACATGCTCTCAGACTGATTCCAGTTCATTCCCTCCTCTCTCACTAACTCACTGCACGATGTTGCTCTTTACTGATCTTCAGTTTGCTCCAGAGTAAAAGGGAGAGAGTAATAGTACCTAGCGAGGAGTGTTGCTGCCAGAATTAGATTAAAAAGAATTAAATGTTGGGGCGCCTGGGTGGCACAGCGGTTAAGCGTCTGCCTTCGGCTCAGGGCGTGACCCCGGCGTTATGGGATCAAGCCCCACATCAGGCTCCTCCGCTATGAGCCTGCTTCTTCCTCTCCCATTCCCCCTGCTTGTGTTCCCTCTCTCGCTGGCTGTCTCTATCTCTGTCGAATAAATAAATAAAATCTTTAAAAAAAAAAAAAGAATTAAATGTTGCAAGCACAGAGAAATCCAGAAGTTCCCAAACTTTCTCTTTCACAGTGCCCTGGGCATTTCAGTAATTTTTTCATGGTGGCCTCAGCAAATAGAAATACCTAACCTTCCATTTTTTTAAGCAGTGAGTGCCAACAGTTTAATCAGTATCTGTTCTAAGAAACTAGCAGTCGCTTGGGGGAAATGGCACACAGAAATTAGTTCTTAAATAGCCACAGCTGCTCGGAACGGGCTGTGCCTGTGGGGTACCATACCACTTCTCAAAGCTTGGAAGGCACGGGGGACGATGCCGCCCTCACTTCCCGTTCCGTGTGCATTTCCATGCTGTACTTGTATTTTATTAAGCAGCTGCTGCAAACCAAAACTAGGACATCAACACACAGAATATAGCACGTTCTGATGCTGCTGCTGAAAACTCTCTGCAGCTATGAGTCTGCATGGTGTCCTACAGATACCAAGCATCCCTATGCTTCTTTTCTTGCACGGAACACTCACTACATTCCTCTCCTGCTCCCCCCAAATTTTCCGCATGGGACCAGGTCTCCCCAGCCTCTGCACCCTGACACAGGCTGTACCCCCCCCCCGGGCTCTTCTGCCCTCCCATCCTGCCCCTCCCACCTGCACTACCTGAAAACCTGGGGGGCACCCTCACCAGCCCTGTTCACCTCTCACTCACTGTTGGAGAGTCACAGGTGGATATGCCCTCTTGGAAAGGCAACTTGGAAATACCTATCAAAATTGGCCAGGCATACACACTTCGCCCTAACAATTCTACTTCCGGAATTTGCTATATATTTACTGTGCATGGGTCACACAAGGGCTCAAAGAAATTTTACAAAGATATTCATTGAAACACACTCAATGTAGCAGGGAAGAAAGGAAGGGAGGGAGGGGGGAAGAAGGGAGGGAGGGAAGAGGGAGGGAAGAGGGATGGAGGGAGGGAAGGAAGGAAGGGAGGAAGGAAGGAAAGGAGGGAGGGAGGGAGGGAGGGAGGGAGGGAGGGAGGGAGGGAGGGAGGAAGGAAGGGAGGGAGGAAGGAAGGGAGGAAGGAAAAGAAAGAAAGGAAAAGAAACAGCCATTCTGTCCATCAATAGGGGGCTGATTACATACAAGTAATTATCATAATAACAATAAAGATCAACGTGTGCCCCCACATAGCACGGTCCTCAAGCTATACAACGAAGTAAAACAGTGTACAGTACGCTGTGGGGTAAGTTTACGAATGCAAGATCCGAGCTTATACATGCAGGTAAAACCTGAAAACGGTATGGGCCTCCGAGTGGGATACTGAAGGGTTGGGAGGAAGACTGATTTGCACTCTGAACTTTTTTGGAAACGTCTCAATTTTTTCTATTTGCACGTTTTGCTTATTAAACGAATAACACACAGCATGTTTGATAAACCCTGTACAGGCATCAACTTCTCTGAGTTTTCTTTCACGCCCCGGGCTAGAATCAATCCCTCCGTAGTCTGTACCTTACACACCCATTCACCGGTAAGTGCCCCGCAAGACTTTATCTGGGCTCTTTCCCTCTAATTCCAGGGACCCCAAAAGTTCTGTGTCCAACCTGTTCCTATGTGCACAGCACCCAGCCCGGGCCAGAGTGGGTCTCAGTACAAGTCACTGGAATGAACTGGGCCCTTGTGCTCTTACTGGGTGAAGAAAGGAAGCAGCAGGACCACCTTCCCTGCCGTCGAGTTGCTTGCAGCCTTGACCTAGAGGAAAGGCTGGCACAAACGGACAGTTAAGACTCACCCCCAGAAGGAATGCAAAGGTCTTAGATGTGGGAATCAGAAGGCAACACTCTGGGCCAAACACACAAGAATAGAGATTGAAGATGGGCACCTGGGTGACTCAGTCGGTTAAGCATCTGCCTTTGGCTCGGGTCATGATCCCAGGGTCCTGGGACCGAGTCCCTCGGCAGGCTCCCTGCTGAGCGGGGAGCCTGCTTCTCCCTCTCCCTTTGCCCCTCCGCTCTGCTTGTGCTCTCTCTCACTCTCTGTCAAAATAAATAAAATCCTAAAAGAAAGAAAGAAAGAGAGAAAGAAAGAAAGAAAGAAAGAAAGAAAGAAAGAAAGAAAGAAAGAAA
>NW_024423897.1:2228178-2286170 GCF_017311325.1 Ursus maritimus | reverse complement strand
GGAGGGAGGGAGGGAGGGAGGGAGGGAGGGAGGGAGGGAGGAAGGAAGGGAGGGAGGAAGGAAGGGAGGAAGGAAAAGAAAGAAAGGAAAAGAAACAGCCATTCTGTCCATCAATAGGGGGCTGATTACATACAAGTAATTATCATAATAACAATAAAGATCAACGTGTGCCCCCACATAGCACGGTCCTCAAGCTATACAACGAAGTAAAACAGTGTACAGTACGCTGTGGGGTAAGTTTACGAATGCAAGATCCGAGCTTATACATGCAGGTAAAACCTGAAAACGGTATGGGCCTCCGAGTGGGATACTGAAGGGTTGGGAGGAAGACTGATTTGCACTCTGAACTTTTTTGGAAACGTCTCAATTTTTTCTATTTGCACGTTTTGCTTATTAAACGAATAACACACAGCATGTTTGATAAACCCTGTACAGGCATCAACTTCTCTGAGTTTTCTTTCACGCCCCGGGCTAGAATCAATCCCTCCGTAGTCTGTACCTTACACACCCATTCACCGGTAAGTGCCCCGCAAGACTTTATCTGGGCTCTTTCCCTCTAATTCCAGGGACCCCAAAAGTTCTGTGTCCAACCTGTTCCTATGTGCACAGCACCCAGCCCGGGCCAGAGTGGGTCTCAGTACAAGTCACTGGAATGAACTGGGCCCTTGTGCTCTTACTGGGTGAAGAAAGGAAGCAGCAGGACCACCTTCCCTGCCGTCGAGTTGCTTGCAGCCTTGACCTAGAGGAAAGGCTGGCACAAACGGACAGTTAAGACTCACCCCCAGAAGGAATGCAAAGGTCTTAGATGTGGGAATCAGAAGGCAACACTCTGGGCCAAACACACAAGAATAGAGATTGAAGATGGGCACCTGGGTGACTCAGTCGGTTAAGCATCTGCCTTTGGCTCGGGTCATGATCCCAGGGTCCTGGGACCGAGTCCCTCGGCAGGCTCCCTGCTGAGCGGGGAGCCTGCTTCTCCCTCTCCCTTTGCCCCTCCGCTCTGCTTGTGCTCTCTCTCACTCTCTGTCAAAATAAATAAAATCCTAAAAGAAAGAAAGAAAGAGAGAAAGAAAGAAAGAAAGAAAGAAAGAAAGAAAGAAAGAAAGAAAGAAAGAAAGAAAGAAAGAAAGAAAGAAAGAAAGAAAGAAAGAAAGAAAGAAAAAGAAAGAACAGAAGGCGAAGAGCAGAACCATAGTCACTTGGATGACGAGAACCCTCAGCAAATTAGCTCCTCAGAGGGTCACGGAATGAGCCTGGGGGCTTCTGGAGCCCTCAGCTCTGTCTCCAATGTGAAAGCAACAGTAGTAATTAACGCGCGAGCACTTGTCACGTGCCAGGCAGTGCTAAGAATGTCCATGCACGTCTCGTTTACTCCCCAGAACCATCCTTATAAAGTCCAGACTGTTATTATCCTCGCTTTGCAGATCAGGAACTGCTTAGGGGCTGGAGAACGGGCGGAGGCTCAGAAATGGTCAGCGGCAGTGCGGGGCAAGGAGCACAGGTTGCAACCACGCCTGACACAGGGACATGCGCAGAGAAGCCCCTCAGTGTGGGCAAAAGCATTCTGCCGCACCTTTCCTTGTGGTCCCGGGGCACAGGTGAGAGCTGAGGGCCACAAAGAGACAGTGGCATGGTGACGGTGGCCCATCCCGCTGCCCCGCAGCAAGGGGAGCGAGGGCAGCAGGTCAGAGGGACTGTCAATCCTATTCACAGTTTCCTGTTACACTTAGGATAAAGTCAAACCTCAGCACTGAGAGCAATGCCATTCCCTGGTGTTGTACTAATCCCAAATCTGGGCGTACTTTTCTGTCCATTTTTAAGCAAAACTGAGAATAAGCAAGATAACTCAGCTGTGTGTTCTAAAAAAACACCTGCTACTAGACGGTGAGTCTGAGCCAAGTGGAGTAGCGTACGTATGAAGATTAACATTAACAGCAGGACTCACTTTCAGACCCTGTCTTCACTGTGTTCACACATCCGAGGCCCCATCAAGCCTATGTCATTAACTTGGCCTAATCCCAACTAATTCTCTGCCTGGTGAAACCAACTTTAAAATCATCAAGCCTGGGCCCTAAAATTCCATGAATAGATTCCCCTGACCTCCACCTTCTGAGACATTACTAAATGTTGTCAAGGTAGCGCTCTCCTTTATTGTAGTAGTTTTAATAAATTTAGCTCTGTTTTTTGTTTTGTTGGTGTGTGTGTGGTTTTTTGTTGTTGTTGGGGGCTTGCGGTGTGTTTTTCTGGGGAAGTCAAGAGTGAACATTTCCTTGCCATGGTCCTTAAAGTCAAGTGCCCTCTAGCCTCTAGTCACCTCACTGGCTTCTCTCCCTCTTGTTCTCTGAGCTCCAGCCGCAAAGGCCCTTGATCACTTTGATCCTGCCATGCTCCCTCCAACCACAGGGCCTTTGCTCATATCATTCTTTCTTTCTGAAATACTTCTGCTGACCTTCTTTATCTGGTTAATTCCTATACAGCTTTCAAATCACCTCCCTTGTCATTTCTCCGGTGAAGCCTCCTTCCCTGTCACTATGAATAAGCTAAACCCCCTGTTATTTGTGCTTACAGCCCTTTATCTTGGCTTTACAGCACTTACCCCCATTGTAGTTTCACCTTCCATTTTTAGTTATTTGCTTACTGTGTCTATCCCACTTAGAATGTAAGGTCAATGAGGGCAGGCACTGTGTCTATTTTAACCATTCACCCAGTTCTTTGCCCTTCACCTGGAGTAGGTCCTCAGCAAAGAGTTCCTGGATAAATGAATGGATGGCTGAATGAAGAATAGCCAGATTTTGCTTCTAATAAAAACTCATGGTCGTGTGTCTCTACCAGCCTGCGTGCATACGTGTGTGCCTCCTGTGTCTGTAGCATCAAGTTAGAGAGGCGGACGTGGGCCAGGCTGTAGGAATGGTGCCACCAATGACAGCAGAGAGAAGGCAGGATTCTGGAGGACACCTCAGTCTCTCCGCACTGAGCTACCCCATGTCGAACCCACTTCCTCTGACCAGCCACGCGGTGAGAGCTGAAGAGGTTTGGGGAGCACTCCGACAAGTTTCCCCTCCACTTCAGGCTAAGTTGGACTATTACTAGCTCTCCCGCATACCCAAAGCCAAGGACTGCGCAGACAGACAAGAACCCCTGGCCTTGGAAAGATTGAGACACATAAGGATTTTGTTCTTGTTGTTCGGTTGCTCGGTTGTAAGACTTTATTTTTTAAAGCAGTTTTAGTTTAGCAAAATGGAGAGGAAAGCACAGGGCGTTCCCATACACCTCCAGCCTTCACACATGCCCAGCCTCCCCCGCCATCATCACCCCCCCAGAGCGGAAACACTCGTTACAGTCAATGACCCTGCAGTAACACGTCATTATCACCCAAAGTCCACACTTCACCTTGCGTTCGCTCTTGGTGGTGTACATTTTATGGGTTTTGACAAATGGGTAATGACATGTCTCCATCATTATAGAATCACACAGAGTATTTTCACTGCCCCTAATACTCTTCCGGGCTGTACCTGTTCATCCCATCCCCCTCCTCAGCCTCTGGCAACCACTGATCTCACTGCCTTTGTAGGGTTGCCTTTTCCAGAATGTCCTATAGTATGGCAGAATCCTACAGTATGTAGCCTTTTGAGATCAATTTCTTTCACTTAGTAATCTGCACTGAAGTCTCCTCCCTGTCTTTTCATGGCCTGACAGCTCACTTCTCTTTAGGCCTGAATGATATTCCAGTGGCTGAACGTGCCTCGGTTTATTGATCCCCGCACGTCCTCAAGGACATGTTGGTTGCTTTCAGAGACACATAGGTTTTAACCAGAATGCCTAGCTGCCTTTTTTTCTCAGCTAAAGACCTATTTCATATTCTTACTTTTCAACCTGGGAGCACTGAAGCCATTTCATTTTAAAAAGGTATTATTTAAAAAACAAAGAAAGTAATTTATTTTGTTTTACAACTTCATTGAAGCATAACCTGACAGCTAGTAAACTACACATATTTAAAGACTACAATTTGACAAGTTTTGACAGATGTAAACACCTGTGAAACCACCAATATCGTGATAATGAACATATCCACTCCCCCCAAAGTTTCCTCATGCTCCTTCTCTTTCCCCCATCTGCACACGATCACTGATCTGCTTTCTCCCAACACAGATTAATTTGCATTTATTACAGTTTCTATTTTTTAAATAGATTTTCTAGAACTTCTCTCCTTCTCTCTCCCTCTCTCTGTCTCTCTCACTCCCGCAATTACAAAGAGTGCAACAGAAAACAGCCAAGGTCACACACCTTTTAGCCTGCAATCTTGATTCTTTGGGCAGCAGCAAGGTAACCCACCAGCTTCTCCTGATGCAGAGTTCGAAGCCCAGTAAGCACTGCTGGGGAACAAGGCACGCCATCGGAACCGTGTTGGTTTCTGTGAGTAAATGATCCCTATGAAAACGTGGACCCAAGAAGTTAAGCCAGAGAGTGGACTTAATAAACTCTCTCTCATGCAACAGAACTCCACAAGATTACTTAGAAAATTCTGAGTTTGACCCACTTTCAGATGCTGGGCTGATTTGAAAGAATGGAGGCAGATGTGCCATTTGGAAGAATAACCAACAAAGATGAGATGGAATAGATCCTTCTAGAATGAGTCTTTTCTTTTTAAAAAAAAGTTAATAATTTTCAATTTAATAATAATGACTTTCACATCTCATTTCAAAAGCTCGCTAAAAATTGTGGGAGGGAGGCTTATCCTAACGTTACTCTGGCAACTGGCAGCAGCGCCATTTGCAGGCAATTTGCAGCTGTGTATCTGCACGACGTTCACACGGAAAAGAAGGTGTTGACTGTTGACACACGTCCTTGGTGAAGACTCTTCGAACTCATTCCCTTCCAAACAGCTCCCAGGAGCTTCCAGACCCCAAGGATGAGCCACGACCTGCCAGATGCCAATTGGGTTTGTAACTAGGCTCCTCTTAAAAATGTCCTCGCTCTACCTACACGAATATATGTCTTAGGGTTACCCGGTGAGGAAACATCGCTTTGCGCCCCAGAGGAATAAGCAAACCTTCACCAAAAGATCGGAGCACCAGTCGGGCAGAACCCTGCCCAGCTTTGGGCTTGTTGGGACAGAAGCAGCAGTGGCAAGAACTATAATTATAATGGCCAACATGAGGACTCACTCAGGGCCAGGCATTGTGCTAAGCCCTTTCACTTGTACTGTCTCGTTAAATCCTGACAACAATTCTGGAAGGTAAAAGCTAATATTATCCCCATTTCACAGCAGAGGAAATCAAGGCTGTGTGAGGTGAAGTGACTTGCGTGAGATCACCTTGCTGTGTGTGGAAGAGCTGGAATTCGGAACCGGGTCTATCCGCTGACATGTAACCTTCCAGATATCTGCCTCCTGTTGGCTGCAAACGTGTACAGCAGAGGCTGGGTCCCAGGGCTAACCCGAGCTGCCTCCGAGGCTCACCCCCAGCTACCTTCATGGTCCTATATCTGCTCTCAGCCATGACTGATGGGAAGCCTTACAGTCCTGCCCCTTGCCTTTGTGCCACTCACACTCCAGAGCTCCTCGAGGGATCTGGACGGAGTCAGACACCTGCAGAAACTGCACGTGTGCCTATCTTTCCCTGCCCTACCCCCCCGCCCTTGCCCCTTCCAGGTTTCCCACCAATCACCCACAGCAGAGCCCCACCTCGGGGTCCACAGCCAAGGCACCAACCCAAGACAGTTTCCCAGGGAGTGGCAGGTTTATGATAAAGGGAGGTAGGGAAGGTCACTTCTCTGGAAGTAGCTCTTGTCTCTGCCCCAGTCGTGGCCTCAGAAGCCGCGGGGGCCTGTGGGCACTCATAGGGCTGGTTTATACGGTGCGGTAGAGCAGGGCCATCGCCCTGGCCCTCACCTTCCAGAGAGGCAAGAAATGCTAATGCATGGAAAACACTTGGGGACAATCCTGTCCCAGAGAACTCACTGAGTAAAAGAGAGATGTGTTCAGGAATTCCAGTGGAGAAAGGGACATTTCCTGTCTCTCTTCTTCCCACCCCCCCACCTCCAGCATGGAGCAGAATTAGTAAAATCATCCCCCACAAGTGGGAAAGAATAACATGGTAGATAACGATTGATCCCTTTGGCTGCCAACATCTAAAGCTTGGCTGGTAGGCTTGAATCAGGGAATGTCTGAGATCACCTTTTGAATACAAATGGCCCAGAACCCCTTGCCCAGCTGAAAAATGCCCAAGGAGGTGAGGTGTTTCTGAGATTCAACTGGAACATCCCAGGGGTTGGATTTGGGATCTTTTCGGATCCTTATGACAGAGTCTATGTGATTCTCAGTTTAGGCTAAAGCAAGAGCCTGTCCACACACGCTCACCCAACCCACCCAACCTTATTATCACTACAGATTCCAAACCACCCTAATTCTGTCCCTTTTTCCCCATCGTCAGCCTCAGCGGGCAAAGACGTTTGAGCTTGATTCAACTCCTTGTCTAAGCCACAGCTGGAGTGTCATCCCTTCATGTCCTGATTTAGCAGACATTTACTCAATGTCTACTCCATGCTAATTACTCTTCTAGATTCTGGGGATACAGGGCAAATAAGATGGAGCCTGCAGTCTAGTGAGGGGGCTGCACCTATGTCTCAGCTTTGCTCTCGTATCCGCGCATACTGTTCCCTCTACTTCTCAACACCTGTCCCTTTGTTTGTGGCTGACCAACTACACTCACCCTTTAAGTCCCGCTTACACATCAGTGCTTCCTTCTCAAAGCCTCTGCTGACCTTTCCCCCACCTAGAACTCCTTCCTGTCATTTCTACAGTCCCTTGTGCTTCCCTTTTTGTAGTCCTTATCACAGGGCATTGTAATGATGTGTTTACAGATGGTGAGCTCCTTCAGGGCAGAGGTCATGCCACTCATTCATTTAATCTATGCTGAGCCAGGTACTATGCTAGACGCTAGGGTTTAGCAACGGTTCCTTACAGACAAGCTCTCGTCCTGTCCTGTCTTCATGGCACTCACCTCCCATGGGGGCAGGCAGAAGAAACGTAACTCATTCTCAGTTTCCCACACTTTAGCAGGGGGCTTGATGGAGAATGGCTCCTCATTAAGTCCATAAAGTGAATAGATGAGAAGGCCAGGTATTTCCTTTCTGTTGGGCTAGGGCTTGGGTACTAGGACTATGTCACCATGGAATGAAACCAACTCAAGTAGAAATCTGACAATTGTCCCCCCAAATCCAAAAGTCCCTGGAAGAGTGATTTGTGTTGTATAGACCAGGGGTCTAAAACTCACTCACCTACAGGAAACCAGAAGGTCAAATGCATGTGTGACTTATTTCAGGTACAAGACCATTGTCCGCCCATTTCTGGAGGCCGCGGTCAACGGGAGAGTGAACCCCAGGAGATGTGAAGCTTCCCTTCTCAGCTGATTCACTGGTTTCCCTGTAGGAATGTGAACCAAGTCTATCCCACTTTCTCAACAGAAGCCAAAAATTTAAAATCTGATGCTAAATCTTCAACATTTTCCCAAATTTTTGCCTCCAAACCTGGTCTCCAGATTTTCAGTACTTCAGTTGTTTTAAATGACTAGACATAAGAGTCTGTAGACAATCACCTGCAGCTTCTGGTACTGATCCGGCCTCCAATCAAAATCCCACCTAGAAAGACTTCTTTACCATGAATGCTTCTTGTCTGAATAAGCCCAGAAGGGAAACGAAAAAAACAAAAACAAAAACACAGGAATACCTGGGGAAGGCTGAGAAATGAGCGCTCTTACCTCGGATGTGCTTAGTAAGACATGCCCACCCCTACCCTGTAAAAGCCCCGGGTTAGGGGGCTGCGGTCTAAAGGGAGGGGTCAGGTCTGGCATCCGTGATCTCCCCAGGAGGCCACTCACAGCCATTGGAGCAAGGGCAAGTCCCCGTGCCTCTGCTATAGGTTGTCTCAACGAAGAGGGGCCTGCCGGGGTGCAACCGGATAGCTTCCTGGTCCAAAGGCCTGCTGGCCTCCCCCCTGTGTTTCTGGACAGTATTAACTTACACAGGCCTACAAACAAGCCAGGCACTCTCCGGCCTATTGGGTTACATACAAAGCACAAATGAACTTCCTGGGATAACTAATAGAGGAAATTGGAAAGGAAGGAGCAATCTATCAATTATCAATAGGCAGCTCACAGGAACTCGGCAAATTAAGTAGTTACAATGGCTAATAGAGATGAAAAGAAAACTGTAGAATTAAAAATATATATCTTCCTCCAGGATGTAACCGTTGAAAGGAACGGGCTGCTTTTCTCACTCCCACAATAACAAGCCCCATCAGGTAAGGTTGGAGAGAAGGAGAGGAGAGTAAAGATCTTTCTGTGTGACTGTGTGTATCCTTACCCCGACCTGGGGGATGGTTCTCTGCCTCAGAAGCTGCTGGAGGCAGGAGAGCGTGGGCAGTACTTCCCCAACTTCAGAGGCAGGTGAGGTATTTTAAAAGGTATACTCAGGAAAAAGTACTTACTTACAGGGAGGTGATCAGGAGATTCGAAACCCCTACAAATTCATACAACTTTTAGAAATGGCTTCGGATTTCCCCCGAATACATCATTATATTAAGAGCTGACATTGACCCCCAAGGACCAAGCAGAGGGACTCTGCATTAGTAAATACATTGTTTCATTTATTTTTTCCAATTCCTGTGCAAGATAAGTATTACTTTGGGAGCCCTTTTTATAAATGGGGGAACTGAGGCACATGCCCCAGGACAGTTGGATATGAAAATGTGGAGTCTAGATTTTTCCCAAGGCCTCCAAGTGACTCAGAACAGAAGAGGCAGGGTAACCGGGCTGCTTTCTGAGTTACGAGGATGTTTCCCACCCTCAGGGTTCTTCCAAGGACTAAATGAGATAACGCGGGGAAAGCCCTTGGCTCAGTGTCCTGGCACATAGCATTTGTCTAGTAAGTTTTCTCCCCTTCCCATGGACATGCGTGGGGCTTTAGGACAGTATACGCCTGGTTAGTCTGTTTAACAGCTGCTCACTGCTTTCCTACCTCCCCATCCTCCTCCCTAAACGATCTCCACGTGACTGCTGCATTAGGCTGCCTAAATCCCAATTCTGACGTCACACGGAGCTCTTAAACCTTCAGGGACTCCGCACGGCCCAGAAGGTGAGAGGTAAGAGCCTCAGCCTGGCAGTCAGAACCTCTAGGTGATGCCTTCAACATAACTCTCCAGCCTTTTACCTGGCCCCATTCCCAGGACGAGAGCCAGGGTTTCCCACCACATTACCCTCATCTGTGATGATCTGTGGGGCTCCTAGTGTCTTCTTTATGGACACCCCCAACCCACCATTTCCCAAAGCCTGCGCCGAATGCCTCCTCTCCCCTGAAGCCTTCTCATTACCTTCCATCCCTTCTATCGTCCACCTACAGCACTCTGGTTCAAACTTCAGTAAGAACCCTCACGCTTCCCTCCCTACATCAGAGCCACGTTGGGTCCTTTCTTATGTTCCCGACGTGAGTACAAGTTCGTCAGGGTCGGGTGGAGACGTGAACGTTTTATCCATTTTTGCGCTGTTCATTGATCGCATAATATAACACTGTGTCCCGTAAGCATGAATTGAATCCTGTTGGTGCTAAAGGGCAGGCTAGAGATATGGGTTATACTCAAGCAATCAAAGATAAATTAATTATCCTTTGTCTGAAAATAACTCTTATCTCTACCCTACCCTTCTACATCAACTGAACTCGATTCATGATTATCGAACCACGTCGGGGAAAGCCAGGATGGAGAGTGAAGGAGACATGGCCCTTGTGCTCGAAGAGATAAAGGCCCGAGCACATACTTACTGCCAGGGTGACGCGCACGGCCGTGGAGATAAGGACCCTGCCAGCTGGCCCTCCCTCCGTGCTTCGCACGTGCCGGGGCGGTGGCGGGCTCTTTACACGCATTTTCGTATTCGACCCTCGGGCCAATCCCATGGGTTAGGTTCTCCTTATTTCTGGGTTACAGATCAGGAAACGAGCTAATAAAGGTTAAGCCGCCTTGCCCAGGATCCTAGTTAGGGATCACATTCAAGGGCATGTGACTGAAGCCCCCCAACCAGCAGCCTGGGGCAGGGAGTCGCAGGCTGTGCCTTCAAAGGCCAGGAGCCTCCTGTCTTTCAGCTCCAAGTGTGACCTTTCTCCTCTCGCTTGTCACCTTGTGGTTGCAAGATGTCAGCTCCACAGCCAGCCTAGCATCTGAGATCTAAACAAGGAGTGGGGAAAGGACAAGGAGGAAAGTCACAGGCAGTGAGTCTGACCCCTTTTAAAGTGTTTCTGGGAAGCCTTACCAGTAAACTTCATCTCCACGCCATTGGCCAAAGCCATGTCATATGAGCACCCTTAACTCTAAGGGAGGCAGGAAATGCAGTTATATAAAAGGACTCATTGCCAGGCTAAACAAAACCGGAATTCCTCGAGTAAGAAACAAGGAGAATGGATCCTGGGTGAGCAGTGAGCAGTGTCTGCTCTCCTACTTTCAAGCCAGGGCTTGAGTTAGTGGTGTCCTAGCAAACACTTCACTGGCTGGGGGTGCGCCGGGGGCGGGGGTGCAGTAGAGCTCTGATGTGAGGCATTTGCCCATTTCTGTGGTATAAATACTCTCATTCTGGATCACATTAATCTACAAACGTGACTGCAAATGGCTCACAGGATTCCTGAAGATTTAACAGTCCACTTTCACGAGCTGGTGTGAGCCAATTCCACAACACCATTGACTTGCACCTGCCTGACTCCGGGGAAACACTCTTTACCATGAGCCTTTTCTAAAGGCCACGGGACGTAGGGAAGGGAGAAGCAAGTGCGCATCCAGGGACCGCGCAATTCTTGAACTTCGGAAAACTGTTGGGGCAGAGGGACCCCCATGAGATCAGATGTACCACGTGTTTAAGCAGTCGGACATGACCGAGAGCTGCCCCTTTCCAGGCAGACAGGCCCGAAGCCCCTGGGGAGAAAAGGGGGTTGCAAGGAGTGACCCACGGAAAGTTCTTCTCCAGGGACACCTGTGGAATTTTAGGACCATGAGACCAAGCCTCAAGGCAGAAGGCCCTGATAAGGCAGCTAATGCCTAAAACTGAGAGAAAAGGAAGGAATTTCCTTGCACCCTCTTCTTTTCTACCTTTATGGGAGCGGTTCTCAACTAGGGTGATCCCGCCCCCGGGAAACAAGAGGCAATGTCAGGAGACATCTCTGGTTGTCAAAACTGGAGCAGAGTAGGGGTGCTACTAGCACCTACTAGGGAGAGGCCAGGGATGCCACTGAACATCCTACAAGGTACAGGACAGTCCCCTCACCCCACGAGAATCACCCGACCCAAAATGTCAGTGCCGAGGTGGAGAAATTAGCCAACAAATGTTGCCCCATGAGTTTTGTGAGCAGCAGAGAAGATTTATTTTCTTACTTTTTCTTTTTCTTTTTCTTTTTTTCTTTTTTTTTTTTTTTTGGTATTGGTGACAGTGGGGGCGAGGGGAGAGGGAGGGGGGAGTGGAGAAGGGAAGACGCTGTTTATTATTCAACTCCCACTTCCACAGCAGGGAAAACACTGTTTATACAACACATCAAAGGTCGCTGCCACAGATATCAATTCCATATTGCATGAGCCTTTGCCAAATCAAATTAGCTTATTTTCCTTGATATTAAGTTTGACAAGCAAAGAGACTGTGAAAACCAGAATTCCAACTGGGCGTGCCCCTGTAATTCAGTAAATTTTTTTAGCATGGAGATTCCAACAGTAGCCTTATTCTTCCCGTAAGGATTATATTACTGTCTGTATTTATCTTGTCTGGAAATTTACCTCATTGTATCCTCAATTCCGTCTAATATTCAAATTCTTCAGGAACGTGACAGAGGCAGCAGACGCTGTTTGGACTGGCCGTGGATACCAAGGGCGGTCGGCCGGGTGGTGCCCCAGGAAGAGAGGGGCCCCTGCTCCGCGGGAAACCCACTATTAAGACGATTTGGTGCGGGGCAGTGGTGTGTCAGCATTTGTGTCAGTCAAAAGAAAAAGAAAGAAAGAAAATATCCCCAGGCCAGTTACTCTTAATGGTTTTTGGTTCCGGATAGCTTTGAAAATCTGATGAAAGCTGGGACCTCTCTTCTGCAGACGTGTGCACACAGACCCACATTCTGCACGGAATCCGGAGCGCTCACTGGCTTCCTGACGCTCCACCACGGAGCCCCGGGCCCGGATTAAAGCCCTCTGCTCTGGGTCAAAGTGTGTCAGGACAAGAGGCTGACCGCGGCACCAGGTGGCCCCGGTCGTGTCCCGGCCCTTCCATAGCATGACCTTCCATCTGTGACCTCAGGCCTCAGCTCCCGGAGCCCGGCTTTCCTCTGCTGTAAAGTAGATCTGGGCACCTCCTTCGCCAGGTGGCCCTGTCCTGGAGGACGAGCTGGCCCCAGGTCAGCATGGAGAGGGGCCCAGATGGGGATGCAGGGGGAGGCAGGGAAACCCCCTACTCGCTAAACTAGTGTTTATGGGGTATCTCCGACCTGCGGCCCCTCGCAGAGTGCTGGGAACTCAGAGACAGACAGGAGCCCCTGCCCTCCAGGAGCTCACGAAACATTTCCAGTTTCCCAGGAGAGCCGAGGAGGCTTCCGCGGTGCCATGGCCTGGGTGGACAGGAATGAAGTCAGGAGCCATGAAGGGCTGAGGGCTTGGGGAATGAGACTGGCTTGGGTGCCAAGGGTGGGACAAGAGGAAACCCAGGTGTCATTCTCTGGCTGCACGCAAGGCCTGGCCTCAGGATCATGCATTTTTTATACCAGCCCAGAACACAGCAGCTTCTAGGTCTGGGAAGAGTACCCAGAATCCCTAGAGGAGGGTTGAGCCTCAACTGTAATCTTCCACAATTGACTCTGATTGGTGCACTTTGGGGTCTGTGATATCAGGTACGCCTGTGAGCCCTGCTTCCCGCTGGAGCCACACAGTGTGGGACATAGCTTCTCAGCTCCACCAAGCCTTCTTGTTCATGAATGGGGCCTGACGCACAGGAAGTGCTTGCTTAGCATTTGCTAGAAAGAACGAATAAATGGGCTCCTCTAGGGGGAGGCACATGCAAGGGGATAGGGCGGGGGAGCTGAGAACTCTTGGTTGGGAGGCCTTGAGGACACGGTCTTGTGGGGAGACATGAGCAGGAGTTAATGAGGTAGAGAGGGGAGACAGAGGGAACAGATCGGGGAGGGCTGACAGCAGGCAGGAGATTGGCAAAGTCAAGAAACTGAGAGGGTCCAGGAGGCTGGAGCACTGAGCATGTGAGGGAAGGCTTCAAAGGGTGGCTGGAGGGGCAGATCACACAGGGTCCTTGTCATAGTTTGCGGTCTGTCTGTCCTCTGAGCAGTGGGAGGCCAC
This sequence comes from Ursus maritimus, assembly GCF_017311325.1. NCBI lineage: Eukaryota > Metazoa > Chordata > Mammalia > Carnivora > Ursidae > Ursus > Ursus maritimus. The sequence continues at coordinate 2,272,813 of NW_024423897.1, read as the reverse complement.
TGAACGGCTTCAAACACCTTGGGCAATTTTCTTCCCTTCTCTGTTTTTCAATCCAGACAATGGCAGCATGAGGGAGCATTTCTATACACTTGTCATTTGCCTTCCCAGACTCATCTCTTTCTTTTCTCCCTGGACACGGTGCCCCGAATTTCCCTTGACAATCTACACTCCATCTCCTCGGCTGTGAGATCCGACTGGGATTTGTTCCACACCAGCTCCAGAATGGCCCTCATCGCCCTAAGCCAATGAATATATGTCCTCCTCTTGTCTATAGGAATTGATTTGCTGATGGTCACAAAACACAATTGACACAAATGAGGTGAGAGAACACACTGGCTATGGACTTCCAGGATGTGAGGCTCTCTCTCTTCCACAGGAACTGCCAAGAGAAACTCTTCTTCTCCTGGATAGTTTGATCTGAAACTCCCCTCCTGCATCAGAAGCTGAAGCCAGGGAGGAGCCTGGAACTTCTATAGGCCACCATGTGGGACTTCAAGATGAAGCTGACATCTTGAAAGATAGAGCCAGGAAATATAGCTAAATGAGCCTTGATGATACTCGGTAAGCGCCTGAATCAAGCCTCACCTGATGGCAGCTACTTCTGGACCTTTCAACTTCCCAAGCCAACTGTTCTTCTTTGTTTTTAAAGTCATCTTTGAATTGGGCTTTGGACATAGAGATACTAATTGATGCAGGCAGTTGAACCACTGCTCTCATGTTGCTGATTCTGCAGAACCGTTTTTACAAAGACTTGTCGAAAGACGGGGGCATCTGGGAGGTAGAAGCTATGTGGAAACAGTAATCTGAAAGCATGAAATCTCATATTTGACCAAAGTATTATGATGGGCCATCAGTCCAAAACTTCACACCACAGTACAACCAAATTCACAGTGAGCGGTCTGAAATGCATGCGGACACGGTTGCAAAGATTCGGGATTCAGTTTCCATTTGGAGGAGAGCCTAGAATTTTTGGATGTTTCCCTGAGGATTCAAGCTGGTGGATCTGAAAAGCCAGCAGGGGGATCTCCTGAGAGGCGTTTTTACAACTCTCCAGGATACTTCCTCCCTGAGGATAAGAAGGCACTTTTCTTCTGGTCCTTAGGCCCTTCCATGGTGGAAAGTTGGCTGGAAATCAGAAGGGATGAGTAATGAGGAAAAGCTTGCAGGCTTCAAAGAGCAGCATTTGGTTTGGGCTGGGCTTAAATAATCAGTGGAGGGCCTGGTGGGTGGGTTCGGGTTTGTGGAAGCCCATTCATGACTCCCTAGTGCTGGGCATGCTTGGCCATCTCTTCCTTTTGAACTCAAGGAAGACGACAAAGGGCCAGTGGCAGGCCTGCTGTGATGAAGCCTGAGTCTCAGCCGGCAGAATCGCCTCCGAGGAACCAGCATGGCCTCTATTCTTTCAAGGTGTCTCAAGCCTCAGGGCTCTTTCTCCTGAGCAACCTGCTCAGAGATTTTTCCAGAAACGGAATGAAGGGGGATCTTTGCATAGGGAAGAAGAGTAGAAATAACGTTTGATCTGCCTTTACATGACCTGTCGGAATTTGCCTTTTATAGACAATATTTTTCTGGCTCTTCTCTGAGTTGGGCAGTTACCTCATCTCTCTCAACTTCCATTTCTCCTTTGGCTCCATGAGGACCATGCCACCTGCTCCAACAAGTTGCTCTAAAATTAAATCAAATCTCCTATGGAAATTGCTCGGCGCAGGCCAACACATTAAGGAGCTCGATAAAGATCGGCTGTACCGGGCGCATTACAACACGAGAATGCTACAGCAAGAACAAACTGTAGTCCAGCGTCATGAAATGTCGTGATGCCATGAAAAGGAAAAATAAAAATCTAACTAAATAAAAGCTAACGGCTTTCCAGCGCTTGTTTGCATGAAAACACAGTGATATACTTTCGCTTCGGCAGCGGAGGGGTCGCAGAGTTCAGCCCGTTGCGTTGGCATGTGAACTTGTGGTTTCTGCACAATGAATCAGTCCACGATGGGAAAATTAACTTAGTGGAGCACGGTGATGTCAATGTCACTCTGAGGAAGGTGCTGGTACAATGTACAGCCACTACAAACGTTCGACGCTAGCACACTAAATAATGTCGTCTGGGGGTCTTGCTGACATGCCGTTCACATTTACAACCCTAATGTTAATCTAAAACATTTTGGTTTGACATTGGGGGAGACGGAGGGGGCAGAAAGTGGAGGATTCCTATGTTCCTGTCGATGCCAAGTCGGGCCTGAGTGTCTCCCATGCTCGATCCTTGGGGCACCGGTTTGGGGGTGAGTCATTCCGCCAACTGCACAGTGGCCGTGTGAGTCGGACAAAGCCAACTCAGGGTCCCTCCTTTCCAGTTGGTCCAGTTTGCTCCTGAGCACGGGCCCATCCGCCAGTCTCAGAACCGATGAACCGGAAACGCTGCTTAGACATGGATTGTTCTCTCTTTTACTTCTAATGGGAAACTTCCTTCCCCCAGAGGGGATCTCTCGGGCGACTTCTGCTGATTTCTCATTGCAGAGTTGTCTGAGCCAGAGAAGCAAGTGCAACTTGAAAACAGGCAAAGTCAGCCAGGCTTCTCTGTAACCCTCTAATAGCCTAGATTGACTTTCGTGGTTTGGAGGAAGTTCACATTTTTCCAAACCAGCTTCTCCATCACTGTAACAGCCAGGGTGTCCGGGAAAACTGCCTGTCTTTTTGCAGGGGCCCTTATGTTAAAAGATAGATTAAAAATCATAAGAAAAGGTCAGAAGCTTTTTTTTCCTCTGAGCTGGGAAAAGAAAGAGTGAGAGATGAGTGGCTAATGGCTTGGGGAGATGCAGGCAGCTGGACTGCAGTGGGTCAATGGAGCTGTTCCATCCCCAGAGCGGAACTTGTGCACATCAAAGACCCACGCGGGCCACTAACGGACTTCTCAGCAGAAGCAGCTCGTACACTAGAAGAACTCTTGTTTTTCCATTCTGAGAAGAATACTCCTGGCAAGGGATTCGTAAATGAGCTCTGAACGGGAAGAGGAGATTAGAGCAGAGAAGGAAATCTCACCACAAGAACTATTTACAAGCTATAAATCCGGTTGTTAATTTCAAGCCATCAAAACCGTTCTATCTTTAGCCCAAAACAACAACTGATGGTCATCAACACGGGCAATCCAGCAGAGGAACGCTGCGCGGGGCTGTAGCACCCCAGCCATGCCAGCCACTGCCTCTCCCAGCAGATAAAATATGACCTTAATTATAAGTCAACTCGTTCTCATTAGGAGAGGGAGAGGGGGAAGCTGGAGAAGACTGGTTGAGAAATGGAGGCTGGTGGCGGGGAGCAGAAATGTGCATGCAATTTGCAACAGGAAGAAAGCAAGGCTGACTTTTATAAAAGATGTGCCAAGAACACTCCAGGCTCCAGAAGAGACGGGAGCCCAGAGCAGGCAAAGCCTTGTTGATTACACAGAGGCAAGATCCAGCACCACCATTCCCACCAAGGGCTTCCTTTCTCATATGAAAAGTTGACTGTAAGATAAAGATTTCTCATAACTGTCCTATTTAATTAAGGGAGGAGGTGTGGTTTCACGACCCACCCTCAAGAAGGAATGATTGATAATAACTTCACAAAGTTATTACCACATCTATTACCTCTTTCCTTTGTATGGCTTACATTATCTGTGCATCTATTGTGTGCTAGATATAAGGTTAATTACAATAAGGCAGATACTGTTATCATCCCCACTTTACAGGTGAGGAAACTGACGTGTAATAAATTGCACAGACACGTAGCTAGGATACATTTCAATCAAGATCTGAACCCAGATTGTTGTGTCTCCAAGGGCTTTGCTTATATCCACTCCACTAGGGATCCAAGTGCCTTTTGCTTTTCACGACTATTTCCTCCAAACCCTGCGAAGTGTCACTTAACAGACAAGGCAACCGAGGCTAAGGGAAGTGAAGAGAGTCACCCAAAGTGACTCAAGTCTGTGTGCTGAGGCTGGAATTCCGCAGTATTCCCCCCCGAAGGGCTGGGCACGATGCTCCGTAAGCCAAACACGGACCCTATCTTGATCTGACTGAGAACAAGAGAGGAAGAGGCAAAGCATGAACACGGGTAACGTGTCCTAGAGACGTTGTCCGCTAATTGCAATCCCTTGATTCTCAAACGTTCCCTGGTTCTTACCCTTTAGAGAATCCAGTTTCTCAGTTTCTCATTCAATTCGACAAACTCCCCCAATCCTTTCAATAAATACTTTTTTAGTTTAACGTAGCCAGATTTGGGTTTCTGTTGCTTGCAACCACAGAATCCTATTCTAGGGAATACAGGGAGTATCAAGGGTCAAAGCTGGGAAACCAAATTCTAAGGTCAAGTCCAAAGGGGACACAGAGCAAGGAGAGAGCGATGAGCCAGAGGGAAATGCTAGTGGAAAAAGAGGCTTGCGGACAATGGAGGAAGTAGGCTGGGCAGCTAGAGACCTGGTTTTTAATTCACTTCTGAGCTCGTGGTGTTGCGATGGTCGACCTGGGTTAAAGACCTCCAAGGGCCTTGGCAATTAGATCACGGCAGTTCTCCACAAAGTGTGATCAGCATGCCACTGGTAGTACAAAGGCAAATCTTTCTTCAAAAAATGCATAGGTTTTTATTTTCACATTTAAATTAGGTTTCTGCTGTGACATTGCTCTCCATTTACAATAGTAATATAAAGCTCATTTTCTTAAATCAGGAAAGCTAAGGAAAAATTCGTCAATTTAAAGAAAAAATCCTATATAAGCATGGCAAAAATCATAAATGTGCCATAAAAAATAAGCTGACATTTAAGAAACTGCACAGCTCTGTTTATTACTTCGTAACACAGCTAACGGGACCTGCCCTCTGTTGAGTTAGAGCTGGATAAGCCAAGATGAGACTTTTCCATGTACGAGGACCCAGGTATGTAGGTGTGGGAGAGTTTTAACCTTAACTGCCCAGAGGTTAACTTCCCTTTTTTTTTTTTTCATTTTCACAAGGAAAGAGAAGGTACATCTGGATTGATGTCTTAGATTCAGAAACAACGGGTGCTCTTGAATCAAGCACAAAACAGAAACACCAGAGGTAAAGAAAAGAAAATTATAAAACTAAGTGTAGCAACTTGCCAGTCACGGGAGCACACAGCAGGGGTGAGATACAGGGAGTTGTTCTCAGTAAGTTCTAGAGGCGGGCTGCTCCTGCTGGCGAGTCTCACTTAGCACTGGAGGGTGGCACTCTGGAGATGATGGAGTTAGGCCCCAGGTCTGAACACAGTTGATTAAAGCAAGTTCTGTTGTCATGTTTCAGGAAGTCTCCAGTTATGCCCACAAAGGGTCTGAGACATAAGGGTCCCTCAAAATCCATCAGATTTAACTGTTTGGAGCCAACCGTGGTGACACAGGCATTAGGTTTTAAGCCTAGGCAAATCCTGCTCTAAGTGCAAGTTCTGCTCCTCTTATTTCTCCCTCCTCTGGAGGTAAGGTAGAAAAGTTATCACTTGTTTCGGTCCACACCACCATCATGGTTTCAGTGCCATTCCCATGGTGTTTACTGAACTCACTTAAGTCTCCTTTGGACATAGAATGATCCAATGTATGCGACAATAGGAGCGTGACTGTGCAACAGCGTTTAAGACCTTGTTAACAATATACTTGACAACAGCTACAATTAGGCACAACACAACTAACATTAAGGTACCCTTTAATCAGACCTTTATATAGACAAGTCATGAGGAAAGATTCTATTGGCTGGTTCATCCCACCTTGGACAAGGAATCTCTTGTTCTTGAATTTTATATAGGAACCTCTTGACTTATCCTGAAACATTAATCCAAATGCCACAGGCGGGGTGGGGGTGGTTAGCCAGTACACAAAAGCTGCCTTGTTTGGTCAGTAAATAACCCAAAGTGACTTGATTGTCCAACGTCATTGCAAGTGAGCAAGGGAATAAGGCTGTCACCATTGAGCTTGACCAGCAGACACCTTCTGGACAATTTCCTTTGGTGTGATTGCCATTTTGAGGGACAATTTCTAATGCAGTGTTCGAATCAAGAACCCCAAACGTAGGGATAAGCCCATGTCCAAGGTGAGAGAGCCCATTATCTCTCCCTCTTCTGGGACATTTGCTCTTACACAGGCAGGTCCTTTGGTGAAACCCCAGCATGGGTACAAACCCAACCAACTCTACCAAGATGGTAGATTCTTCCCAAGGCCCACTTTGGGTGGCAATATCACCTTAGCAGAAACACATGAAGTCACAAAGGGCATCACTCCGCACTTTAGTAAATAGGGTAAGGAAACTTCTCAGGCATCTAAGTGCCATTATAACCAAACATACCTCAAGTTTAACAAAAAATTGTGTATTGAGTTCAACAAGCACATGGACATTTTCTTTGGTCTCTCAAAAAGAGTTAAGGGGGGGGAAAAAGCTTTGTTAATTATTTCCTGTGAAATAATGATTTACCATCAGCAAAATCACACATTACACTGCTTTAAAATTTTTTTGACATTAAAGCCAGTGTTGTTGTTCCTAAAACTGGTTGCTGAATATTAACCAGGAGGATATCATTCAGACCCATAAGGGTATTAACTGTAGACCAATCAGAAACAAATGCATTTCTGTGAATACCTTTTATCATAATTGCAGCTAGTAACATTTGCAGTACAGAACCTTAACAGAAGGGAACTCCATAGAATTCCATGAGAAAAAATAACAGGCTCAAACAGTTTGGTGAAAAAAAAAATAAGGTCTCATAATAATTTTGAGTTACTTAGAATCTGAAGAATGCTAGACAAATCTAATTATTTTTTTTAAGATTTTATTTATTTATTTATTTGAGAGAGAGAGAGAGAGAGTGGGGACAGCTCAGAGGCAGAGGGAGAGGGAGAGAAGCAGACTCTGGGCTGAGCACAGAGCCCGACTCGGGGCCAATCCCACGACCCTGAGCTCATGACCCGAGCCGAAACCCAAGAGTCTGCCGCGCCACCGACGGAACCACCCAGGCGCCCCCAAATCTAATTATTGTATTGCGTTTCCTTTTTAGAAAGTAAAAAAAGCCAATCTTTGTGTTTACCCAATGGCTAGCCAGGAAAACCCAAAGATACTTTAAATTTCAAAGACATCCTTAAGAGTTTTATGAGTCTAAATTTGGGGCCTTATTTTGGGGAAAGGGCTATCAAAAAGAGTCGTGAGAATGGACCAGTCACAGAGCAAGGGAAAGTTGTCTTTTTGGCCACCTAAGTAAACAGAGGGACAGAGGCACAGAAGTTAACATAAGAACCAGTAGGATGTCAATGAAGAGCCCTTATTGCGTCATTAAAAACAACCTGCAGGTGTGATAGAAGGGAATAAAAAGGCAAAACAAAAACAAAAACAAACAAACAAAAAACCCCTAAACTAAACTCAAGAATGGAGTCTTCGGCAGACAGGAATAAGTCTTCATTCCCTCAGGCAGAAAGAACATACAGAGTGCAAGATCATGATTTGCCTTTATCAGACCTCTCCTTTCTGTCCTATTTAAGGTTTTTACTTATTGATTTTTACACCATTACATTTAGATATTAAAACATATATAAATAGGCATACTACACAATCTTTTACGTTATTAATCTTATTAACATGAAGACAATGTGTATGTTATCCTGACTTTACCATTTTTACTTAAATGTTATAAAAAGGCGAATGTGTTCATGTACCGGCAAGAATCTAAGTTTAAGTGATTGCATGGATGGTGGGCTGATTAAGAGCCCCTTAAAGATAATCCACATCCCGGTCCAGGAACCTGCGCCAGTGTTAATGCTCATAGCAATAGGGCCTTTGCAAATGCGATTAAGCTGAGGATGTTGAGATTATCCTGTATTATTTAGGTGTGCCTGATGTAATCACAGCGTTCTTATAAGAGGGAGGGAGGAGGTCAGAGAGGAGAAAAGATGCTTAGCTGCTAGCTTTGAAGCTTGGAGGAAGGAGCCAAGGGATGCAGGTGGCCTCTGAAAGCTGAAAACAGCAAGGAAGTGTATTCTCCCCTAAAAACTCCAGAAGGAGGGAAGACTTGCCAACACCTTGATTTTAGACTTTTGACTTCCAGAACTATAAGAGAATACGTTTTTCTGAAGATAGTAAGTTCGTAGTAATTTGTTACAGCAACGATAGGACGCTAATACACATTCCCACTCTGCACCTATTTTCCTCTCTGCTTCAGGATTAGAAATAAAAATTATTCTCATTGCTGACTCTCAAGGTTTCAAATCCATTAGAGATCTTAGAAATCAAAGTCATCCTTCAAAACAGTACCATCACCAGCGATATTAAAAATTTCAGAAAAATGCCGTCTTAGGAGTCACATCAATAGTTTAAGTAATTCTGAAGACTCGTGTAATTTGTGGCTTGGCTGAAGTCATGAAAATCAACCTTTTCTATGAGGGCATCAGTTAATCATCAAGCTAACCGAACACACACCTTTACATGTTTGTAATTTTAAACCCGAGAACAATGTTAGCTTAAGAAAAGTATAGGAAATTCAGAAAATCCAGATTAAATATGCTTTCTAGCATGAACTAGAATATTATGCTAACGTTATTTTTACACTGTGATTGAATCAGAGAGAAGTCATCAAAATAGGCTGATTTTCAGAGATTCACCTTGATTATATATATTTCTCTAATTTTACATTATTAGCAAGAATTAAGCCCTTAGGTTGTTTAAAAGCACTAAATGAACTACTTTGCATCTTAGTATGGTAACCTGCTAACCAAGATCACGGCTTCCAGGTACATCTTTCCTTGTCAGAGCTGCAGTCTCAGCAAGAGAATAGGCCAAAGGAGCTAAAATATTTAGAGCATTAGCAATTAAATTGTTTTGCTTTTTGGAAACTCTTGAGTTCTCTGTTGAATTCATGTAAGTGCTTTTAAGTCTTTATAAACCAATTAATTTCAGGGCTCCCGTAGAATTGGAGAATCTGGAATCTGATTCATTAGTTTCCTCCTTTCTGGATCAGATAAGCTGGCGTGTGGCATTAAGAACAGAGTTTATGGCCAACTGCAAGAGTGACCATTGTGGAATTGAAATAGTTTATGTCGGGAGCCTGGGGGGTGGGGGCAGATGTAGTAAGTGTTTTTGAACTTGGCAGTCTCTATATTTAACAAAAAACAGACATAGAAGGGGTTCCTTCCCTAGCCAAAAGACAGATTTAGGTCAGGTCGAGGAATGGCAGTATTTGCTTCTCTTCTCCAGACAAACCGTAGACAAATAAACACAACAACCCAAGACTGGAAACTGTTGCTGAGCAAACCCTAGTGTTAAAAGCTAGTCTCGCAGGAGGCTGCAGGCCAGAATGACAAAGCAAGTCAAGAGTAGGGTCGGTCAGACAACCTCGATTAGACAAAGGAAACTCAGCGAGAATGCAAAGAACATGGCCACACGTTCGGAGCTCCATCATTAACGGAGGGACTCAGCCACAGTGCGGAAAGACCAAACCAAGCAGAACGGGGCTCGGATTTTCCAGTTTGCAGGTTACCGGGGTCGGGGAATTAAGCTGGTCAAGGCGATCTCAGGGAAACCATCATTCTTTATGCCCAAGAGTAGAACACAGACCACCAGAACTGAAAACGAACATAAAACGAAACAAAGACAATAACAAGCAAAGAAAAACGAGTCTATTCACTTGCCAAGCAAGGGAAGCCTTGCGAGTGAAGACATTTAACTGAGTAGTTCTCCAAGCAGGAGAAAGAACGTCAGGGATTTTTAAGTGCTTAGAGGGGGGGAAGTTTGTGGTGGTTGTGCTAATTAAGCATTGAAAACTAGACCCCTGGGTAGGATGCAAGGAGTCCACAGGTCTATATGGAGTTGGTTAGGAAAGAGTTCATACTTAGATCCTGTAAGGGCCTGGGATATCAGGCTCTTCCAAATCCATGGTTCTTCAACAGCTTGGACTATTAAGAATTTCTTGTGATGAAACACAACATTCAGCTTTGATAGCCCCTTGGCAAGTGCTGTAGTAACCAAGATTGTCGTTTTATAAAAGGCGTTAAAAAGAAGGGACTCCGAATATTTTCTTACACTCATCCAAATTATGGAGTAGCCCAATGACATTCTCTCAGCCAGGAAACTGTGCCATCTTTCTAAATCCCAGAGACAAAGAGATGGCAAAGTAACTGGGGAACGATAGAGGGCGCTCTTGCTGGGTCTAGCCCAGGCTGTCAGAGGAATGCAGAAAGACGGAAGTAGTATTATTCCTGGCATCTGCACTTGGTTTTTGTTTGGTTCTTTGTTTCTATGTTGTTGAGCATATAGCAGTTACCAGAAAAACATCTCTTTTTAATTAACAAAGTTATTTTTATTTGGATTGATCACAGTCCCAATAGGGGCATGCTTAGGGTTTGTTATTAATAAACCCAATAATAATCTAGCTTCTTAGAAACCTTTTATTAGGGCCATTTGGAATGAAAGCATCAACATAAACTCAGTTGCTCTAAACTATACTTGATGCTAATAAATCTATTCCTGGGTGGCTTACGTTCTAGCCAATCAAACATGTTGGGTTTCCAAGTCATAATAAACTGTGATTAAGGGGACCACTGAGAGAGGCTTTCTCGTCTTCTTCTATGTCAAGGCCAATATAGACAGCAAACTACTTTGTGTGTTCATTCATCCACTTAGTGTTGCAATACAGATTTTCAAAAGTTGAGAAGGAAACAGTGAAGAGTTGTCAAAAGAATTTGAGTTTGTCAAAACTCGGAACTATACCCTAAAAAGGATTCATTGTACTGTACGTAAATTTCACCTTAATAAACTTCATCTATAAAAAAGGAATTTGGATTATTTCCTCTGACAAAGAGAGAACTAAGGAGCTAACTGAAAAATCGCTTCCAATGTCTGTCTGTGGATAAAATGTCTGAAATTTGCTTCATAATATGCCAAGTTTGGGGAGTAGGGAAGGGGTAAAAATGAAACAAGATTGGCCAGTGAGATGATAAATGTTGGAGCTGGGTGGTGGGCATACGGGGATTCGTTATACTATTCTCTCTCATTCTTTATACGTTTGCACTTTTCCATAATAAAAAAAATGTGGACAAATAACTCACAAGTGTATAAAGGGCTTTTACTCAGAGAATGCTGAGCTAATGTTCCAGCGCCAGGCACAATGCTCGAAATATTAAACATCAGATAATGAATATTTACCACGTGCCACACTGAGCTATGTGCTTTGTGTGTGTTGGCTCACTCAGTCCCAGTAGCCCTGAAAAGTAGGTATTATTATTCCTAGTCTATAAAGAAGGAAACTCAGGCTAGGGAAATAAGGGGACTTGTCTCAAGTTCCACAGCTTGGAAATGGAGAAGCCAGGACCCAAATCCACATTGGCCTGACTCCAAAGGCTAGTTTTTGTTTTGATTTGGATTTTGGTTGTATATGTGTGTTTGCAATGCTTTAATGATAAGTACTATTTTTTCATATTGTTTTGTTCAGTTTTGAAAGAAAATTGACCAAGGGAAGATGCTCAGATTTGTTTTCCCCATGCAGGGTATCATATGTGTATGTTTTTCTGGCATGCTTTACAAATCCCACGTGAGCTCCTGTTGGAGCAGTTTGGTCAGGAAATGATGTGACTGTCCTGATTCTGTCTCGCCTCCTTAGGAAGGCTCCCATGATTACCCAGCCCTGCTCAAGAGGGAGCAGGAACTCCCTCTTGATTCCTGCATCCTTTAAGGCTTGGTGAGCAATGAGCACTGAACACGGGGTTCTGGGAGACGCCCACTTTCTGTGCCTCCTGGGGAAACCCAGCCAGACTGTGCGTGTTCCACTCCATCAAAGATCACAGCTCAGAGATTACGAGATTAGGATGATCCTAGGGAAACAACTGAAGTAGGGAAGAGACTGGACCGCCAGCAGGAAACCGCTCTACCCTGAGCACCTACTCTGTGCTTTACGACCTATTACACGTGATCAAGGGTTTTTTTTTAATTTTGTTTTTGTTTTTCATTGAAACGACCTTAACATAAAGGGATTATTATCCCCATCTTGGAAAAACTGGAGGTCTCAATGTTTGAGGGTGTCTAGGATGAATGACCCCAGTGTTCATGCTTTTTCTAGTGTGTGGTTTTACTATTTTCTAGTAGATGACTTTCTCGCTTCCCCTCTGTGAGCCTCGGTTTCTTCATGTGCAATACGGGGGTGATCATGCTAACTGGGAAAATTGTAGTGAGGATACAATAACAATGCCTAGTGCCTGAATATACACAAATACATATCCTCCCCTGGGTGGGGGTTTATCGCCCCAGATATGATGGCACAAGGTTTATTTCCCAAGGGCTTTCTGGGCAGGCACACTTTTCCAACTAGTGGTAATGTCAGGAGGCATTGGGGTTCACAGCCATGCCTCATGCCATGCCTCAGTCCTCCCCAGTTCTACAATTCCTTTCTTGCCAACTCTAGATTCTTCCCCTCCCCTTGTCACAATCCTTAGAAAAACTATACACAGGAAGGAGGTGGCCCATTCTGTCCTCACCTTGATCAAAGTCAGTGACGCCCCCAGAACAGAATATCATGGTTGAAGACCCCATCCCTGACTCAGGCACAGAGTTCTGATCTTATCTTTGCAGTTTCCTGAAGTTGTCACCTAGCTGTGCCAAGTGCCCCTGTCCACATGTCCTGGCAGTCCCCATCCTTCTGTGTAGTCTGGATCATCACTGAAATCAGATAATTAACTATATAATTGGTTGTTAAAATTCACTCTGCTGGACTATGAGGGCGAGGACCATGTCTCGTTAACCACTGGGTCCTAGCATCTTGTAAAGTAGAAGGCACAAAGTAGGAAATTCATAATATTTGTTGAATGTTAGAAGGATAAAACATTTTAAATATGTGGAGGTTTCCTCTTTGCAAAGCCAGATTCCATGTCTATCATCTTGATCCACTGTTTTGACCATAGTCGAGTTTAACTGAACTGTTTTGACTGTGCTACTTGCTCTGTGCACTGTCAATGATGTGGCCAGTTAGTAGGCAAGGTTGTGACAAGTTTATGGAACAATCAGATTAATAATGTGATGAACAATAAAATCCTGGAATCAGTGATAAGAATTACACATGGTTTTACCATACATGAGCTAAGAAATAATTACAAATCATTTTTTTTAATCCAAATCATGAAGAATATTACTAGTAGGGAAATGCCTATACAAATTAAACTTAACACCTAGATCTATACCCGCCAAAGTTGAGACTTAGAAAATATGAGGAAGAGAGCTGAATTCAATGAAGAAAACTCAAAGCTATGGCTAATAAAATGGTATAAACAAAATACCTATAGATGAGCCAGGTGTTTGTGGTAAAATACATTCACAAAAATTTTAGGGTGGCTACTAGTCCCAGTTTTCTTGGGACATTCCTGGCTTTGGCACTGTAAGTTCCACATCCCAAGAAACTCCTGGGTCCAAGACAAACTAGGATGGTTGGTCATCCTAAAAATAATTGACCCTGTTGAAAGTAATGTTGACTCTACCACTACAGCTATATCACCTGGGGTTCTTTTCTCAGTTTTCTCATTTATCAATTGAGGCTAGAGGGGCACCTGGGTGTCTCAGTTGGTTAAATGTCAGACTCTTGATTTCAGTTCAGGTCATGATCTCAGGGTTGTGAGATTGAGCCCCGTGTCAGGCTATGTGCTGGGTGTGGAGCCTGCTGAAAATTCTCTCTCCCTCTCCTTCTGCCCCTCTACCTTCTCCTCTCTTTCAAAAAAAAAAAAAATTGAGGCCAATAATAGTACCTATTTCATAGGTTCGTGTGAGGATAAACTGATACAATGCACAGAAAACATCTTATGCACAACAAAGGCTCAGAATATATTATTATTATTATTATTATTATTATTATTATTATTATTAATTCAAAAGCAAAACTAGTTAGCAGCAGAAGTGGAACTTCAGAATGAGAACTTTCTCTCCCCAAGGCTTTCATACATTCCCTTCTATAGTATGCATGTTTATGCATATTGAATTTAATAACCAAGATTTCTAAGGGTGGTGGTTTTTTCTGAGGTGCCCCGTAGTGCTCTGTGTTTAGAAGCAATACATGGCTACTGGATCGTCTTTTTTCACATAGCCAGATAGACCTGACCTCTAGGCCATGAAAGGAACTAAGTTCTAAAGCAAGTCCTAATTGCCTTAAGGTCTCCATAATGTTGAAGACGGTGGGTGTAGAATTAGCATTCAAAAACACTGGGGAAGGTTAAACTCAGACCTGTCTGAGTGCACGACTAACACACAGCCTGGCATATTCCAGGCACTTGGTAACTGGCCGCCATTTTGGGTGGGAAGTAATAGCAGCTGGCCTGCCTCAGGCAGATTCCAACTAGGATGAACAAGAGACACTGGTTTTGGAAAGAAACTCTTGTTAAAACAAATAAGCAGCCAATCAAGGTGTCAAGAAGTCTCAGATACCTTTGTGTCTTCATTTGGGCTTGAATCGTAAAGCTGTCTCCCATCTGGAGTCACGCCTTCATTAATCCCTTTCATTTCGGTCATAGCTCTACCGTCCCTTCCTTTGGTTTTTGAGACAGAAAATGGATTCTAGCCCCAAACTCATTTTGGAACCAGGGAAGAAGAAGTTGTAGGGTTGGGAGTGGGTGGGACATATAGAAATGGATGTCAAAGGGACCTTTGTCCCCTGTGTGGTCTTTGACAATGCTGCACCCTATGATCCCACCCATTCCAGCTTTTTCCTCCCTCCAACTGCACTGACCAGGCTGCCTTTGTTCTGTCATTGGAGACATTGGGCCAATACCACTGAGAAATTTCCTGTCTTTCGCCAATAGACCTTAAAGCACTCTATGCACACCCATCACTAACCTGCAGGCCAGCCTCTGAGGCAGGTGGCTCTAGTGCCAGTTCTGAGACTGTGTGGGGGCAGGGACCTGAGTTAAACTGCAAAAGGTCAGAGAGGCCAACCCAGGGTGGCCTCTAAAGGCAATGACACAAATCATCCTTCACAACAAAAGCCGGCTGACCTGACTTAACCAAGAAAGCCTGTATCCACCTACCTAGAAACCCGCCAGGGTACCCAAAATATATGTATTTTGAAGCATGGACCATCTTGGTGTCCCCTTTCCTGCTAGCAATCTCTCCTCTGCCTCCCGTGAGAGAGGTGAGCTGAATTTCAGCTACAAATAAGGAGGACAGTAGAGAAGAAAATGTCTGTAAATTGTAAATTGACTTTGCAAACAATAAGTCTGGGATACCATTAAGAAAATCAGGATGCACGGGCTGAAAAAGAAAGGGGATATTTTAAAACTGGCCAATGAGAAAGTGGGGGGCATTACATCTGTGCTTTGCTCAAAACAATGGGAACCCATCTGCCTGGGCTCTCACGGTACGGACTGGTAGATCTGGCATATGACACTGTCGTGTAGGTGGTGAGGACACTCAAATGAAATGGTGGCTGGCGGTAGTGTAAAAATGGCCCAGCCCGTTTGGAAATCAGTTTATCAGTTTAAAGGAAAAATGTAAATGGTAGGACAAGAGACACGTGAATAGACTAAAAATTGTGAAGGTATCCAGGAAGGGCAGAAGTGTGGGAAAGATTGTCTTTAGAAATTATCCATTCCCTCCATCCTGCATAATGGGATTTGAGGTCTCCTAGATAAATACTAGATAAAGTTCCACTTTAGGAATGCTTGAACTTGATTTTCACTTGATTTTCAAATCACCCCAGGCCTGTTCTCCACCTGCCTTCCCTCCCCACGGCTGTGCTAGGGAAGACCAGCCCTGCTCCTGCTAAGACAGTTTCTTTCCTCTCTCACTCCCTCACCAGCATTGTGAATCTTAAGCCTCTGATGGGGTCCCAGGAAGTCCAGTAGATGTCCCCTACCATGTCCTGATGGAATGTTCCATACAAGCTACTGTTATTAGGCGTGTTCTCTCTGTGTCTTTTCAAAATGAAGTAAAATCGCACAGGCTTAATTTTGAAACAAACCCAGCCCTCCTCCTTCCCTCTCAATCTGACTTGTGTGTCTGCATTTAATTAATTGGGCTTGTTGTTGATAGATCATCTGATTTGCACAAACAATTAAATGCAATTACTTGGGTACACCCATAATGGCTCCTAATCTATTATGCTTGGCACATTTAGCCAAACAGAACTGGAGATGTCGTTTCCAGATCTGGTTCTTCCATGTCTGCTACACTCACTCTTGGTAATAAATGTGCAAAGCAGGGCTGATTTACACGTTCAGCCTTTACTGGCACTCAGATGCTTTCTCATTTCCTCCAGTGCTAGATGCCCTTGGTTAGAGAAACCCTAAAACTGCCTTCTGTTCAGTTCCAATTCAATACATTTCAGCATCTATACAGGGCCCCTTTGAAGACCACGATTCGTTTGTTTCAAAGCCCCTTCCTCAACATTACTGTGTACTGAGCCCTCTGCGAGATGTATCGTACTCATCATCTTGCTGCAGCTTGATCACTTCTGCATGTTTATTACCCAGGAAACACTCTTCCACTCTACAGTCTTTTGAAATGAATGGATAGACAACTTTTGAAATCAAGTCTTTTGTTCCTGTTGTTGTTTAATTTTACGTGTTCTGCTCACCTTCCCAATTAATTCTTTGCAATTTCCTTGGGGTCGGAGAGAGGCATGAAAAATAGAAGAGTCTGGCTCCCCAGAGGTATGCCTATCAGACCTGTGCCAGGGAGACCGGTCTTGCCCACGTGTGTGGTGACTAGGTTAGGGTTCAGGGTGAAACAGAGAACTTGGGAGACGGAGTTGGGAATCTAGGTCTCTGGGCCATGGCCCAGAATATTGGGAGAGGAGGAGTAATTTGTAGAATTCCTTTTGCAACATTGTAGCAGATGTCAGCGTCAAAGATCTACGTTTGTAGGAAGCAGATAAAAAGGAGCAAGGGGGAGGTGGTTGCCCTCAGGGAAAGAGGAAACTTCCATGTCTCCATCATCTAAGGGAAGGGAGTCTTGGAACAAGAGGCAAAAGCCTTCATTTCAAAAAGAATTAATGGAGATCAAACTCAGACATACGGGGGCAGCTAGGGATGACCACATGTTGTCTGGTGCGGTTGGGGCCCTTCCTCTTCATCTTCCACCAGGGGACCTCCCCACATTTAGTACAAAGCACCTGTGCGCCAGTCGACCTTCATCATCTAGTAACTGTGGGAGTCTAGGCAAGTCACTTAACTTCTGCTGGGTCTCAGTTGAGTCATCCAAAAAATGGGTAACTTGGCTGCAAGTAGTTTCCAAAGCCCCTGATATCTCCCCACCTCCCAGTTCTGGTCACATTGCCCCATTTTATTTTTTATTTGAATATTTTTAAGATAGATTTATTTATTTATTTGAGAGAGAGACAGCAGGGGCGAGGGGAAGAGGGAGAGGGAGAGAATCTCCAGCAGACTCCCCACTCAGCACAGAGCCCAACACAGGGCTTGATCCTACAACCCTGAGATCATGACCTCAGCCGAAACCAAGAGTCAGATGCTTAACTGACTGAGCCACCCAGGCGCCCCTATATTTTATTTGAATTTATTTGAATTTAATATTATTTGAATTTAATATTTTTATGTTTTTAAGTTACTATGTATTTTATAATTTCCAAATAATGTGTATATGTGTTTTCCATATTGAAAAAAATGCAGATAAGGCTAAAGTCTCCTTTGATCACTGTTACTGATTTGTGTGTGTCCTTTCAATCCTTTTGTACGTGTTCAATAAACAAGTTTACACTTAAGGTATCCTTGGTATCAAATGGCACATATTGTGCAAGATGTTTTGTGTTCGTTCATCATGGCCTGGAGAGATTTCCCAGGCAGCAACCCTTTGTTTATCTCGTTCTCTTCAAGAACTGCTGAATAGAATTCGACGGCACGCTCGTACCGTGGCTTTTTCCTTCCTGCAAGTGGGCGTTTAGATTGTTTTCCACTGATTTGGATGATGTTACAAAGAAGAAACCCTGCTAGTGTGTCCAGGTGGGGAGGCTCTCTCCCGTCCACAAGACGGTAAATTTATTTCCAGAAAGTGTGTCTCAAACACATTTATTTCCCTGACAGCCCCTTTATCTGGGGACTGGCCCTTGGGTTGTACTCACTGTTCATTGAATATAACAAAAGTTAGTTTGAGTCCTTGGGAAGACCAAAGGGTCCTGCCCCTCGGAAGCATACAGTTTAAGACCTAAGAATCCATGAAAGTAATATTGTGTTAAACATCTTTAAATCTTTAGAACCTTAGAATAAACAAAGGAGACAAAGACATCAAATGATTCATTTGCACGTAGGACAGATCCTTATTAAGTTAAGGCAGGTGGAGGCAGTGGGATCTGGAGATAAGTAGGGGAAGGTCCTGCCCTCAAAAAGCTTACGGTTTGATGAAGGGGGCCATAAGGAGACAAAGTATGTAGACAGATATCTTCCAGCAAGGATGGAGGAATGGGGGAAGTTCCCTCAGAGACATAGAAGCAAACTTGCAAAGAACCTTTAAGTCAAGTTAGAAGCTGGGGGAAGAACAAGGCATGAAGATTTGGAGAGCTGGAGGAAAGTGTCCAGAAAAGAAGAAGGTGGTGAGAGTTAGCCCTTCTGCAACTTGGCCATGCACGGGCACCACCTGCGGGCTATGTCCTGCTGCTCATTCTGACTCCATCAGGCTGGGGCCCGAGCTCCCAGGTGAACATATGCTGCTGGTGGCACTGGAAAGTCCCAGGCATATTTGGAAGCCTTAGGCTCTAACAAAAAATGGTAGGAATTTCGCATTAAAACCATGATCAAATTCCAGAGGGTCTTAAACATCAGCATGACCTGATAACATTGCTTGTTTTGAACATTTCCTCACAATTTCGCTCAGCGGTGTGACTTGTTTACACTGACAACAACCAGGAATGTTTCCCTAGCTCTTAGTATTTCTAGGCACTTCCGTCCATGCTAGCAATACCCAGACAGAACAAACTCCTTGCTCTCGTGGAGGGGACATTCCACTGAGGTGGGAAGGCAATGAATAATGAAAATAATAAATAAGTGAATGATACAGCATTAGATGGTGATCAATGCCGCGGGGGAAATAGAGTGAGGGAAAGGGGATGAATTTCATTTTCATGTCAGGTTGATCAAGGTAGGCCTCGGGGACTGGAATAAAGATAGGAGGGAGATAAAGCGGTTAACTATGCAGGTGGGGGGAAAAGCATTGCAGGCAGAGGGAACAGCCAGTGCAAACGCCCTGAAATTTTACAGATAAGCTAAAACCCAGAGAGGTTAGGTAATTTACCCAAGACCTCCCACCCAAGATGAAAAACCAGGTCTAACTCAGGTTCATGATTTTAACCACTGTTCTGCCGCCTTTCTCAGTCTAGCAACATATGGTTTATGGTGTCACTGATGAGACTCTGGTAGCAAGAAGCTGTCATTCTTTTGTCAGGCACTGGTCACTTCCTCACTGTACAGTGAGCAGTGACTCTCCCTGCCCACACTGTGTGGGGTGGAGGAGCGGGGAAAGGAGGCCTGCACAGCCGGGCCGGGTATAAAAGGGCCCTGCTTCACCTGGGCAGGCTTTCACCCTCCCGTAAACAAGAAAAGCCTCTCTCTTGGTTCCTACCTGGGCTTCCTCACTATCTAGCTGTGTGACCATGGGGAAGTTAGTGAACCACTCTGAACCTCAGTTTCCTTATCTACAAGCTCTTCACAGACCTGCCAGAAAGATTGGATGAGAACATGTATATAATAATAATAACTACTATTTATTGGCCAGCTGCCATGTTCCAGGCACTGCACTAAGCCCTTTTTGTATATTCGCTTCATCCTTAAAACAACCCTGTGACTAGGTACTATTAGTGATGTCCCATTTTGATAATGATGGAACTGAGGCTCAGAGAGAAGTGACTTGCCCAAGGTCAGCAGTTAAGGAGTCATGAAACTCAGAGGGGAACCCTGAAGGCCTACCTCCACGGCCCATGTTCTTAACTATTCACGCCGTCTCACTGGCTCCACACGCTGTTGTTATGAACATACAGCTAAGAAATGCATGAAACATGAAACTTCTTGCAGAATAATCCTGATTAGTTCTAGAAATGTATTTCTAAGACTTCTCTTGGCCAATTTATACCTGAGGATTTAAGTGTGAAGAATGCGGTAAAGAGAGAGAGCTTATCTTCTAGTGGGGGAAAAACAGCTAATAAACATTTAACTAAATAAACAAATAAATTAAGATAGACCCAGAGCATCTTATCATGCCAGAAAGTAAGAAAAGCTCAGAGCTTGATAGGGACACATCAGAAGAACCTAGAAGTGAGCTTAAACGAGCCCCCACTGGCCTGACCTGGATCAACGATGGTGTCAAGGTGAATAATAACAGTAATGGATTGTAACACATTGAAAGAAATCCATGAGTTCGTGCTGATTCAAACAAATAAATACTAAATGTAAAAAAGAAAAAAAAAAGCTTTTCCTTGCAGCAGAATACCAACTAATAAATATAGAAGAAAATAAAGAGAAAAATATTATTTTTGCAGCTCTCTTACAAGACCCAATTCAGGCATAATTCTCAATGAATGTTAAGACCAGTGAGTGAAAATTTGATGAGAAACAGGACATTCGCATGGTCTCAAAGGATGTCCCTACAGACTAGTTATGAATCACCCAGAGGAGAAAAACGGTATGTTCACAATGGAGAGCTCTGGAGACGATACCACCCTTAACAAGTGGTCAAAATGAATAACAGAAACAGTAGGACAAGCTGACATCATGTGCCTCCCGACACAAGGCACCAAGAACCCATCACTAAATGGTAATCCTGCCCCAAAATGCACAACCTGAATCTAATCATCAGGAAACAGTGAGGGACATTTCTCGAAACAACTGACTTGCGCTCTTCAAAAATGCCAAGGTCACGAAAGACAAAGAAAGGCTAAGAACTGTTCCAGATTAAAGGCAAACAAGAAGACAAGACACAGTACGTGCCTTTGGATTATATCCCAGATCAGAAGAAAACATTGCTGCAGAGACATTATTGGGACAATTTGAGAACCTGAATATAGACTGTATATTGGACAATGGTATGGCATCCGTATCAGATAATAGTATTGTATCAACGTTAATGTTCTTGAGTGTGCTAATGGGGTAGAGCTAAGCTTGCTGATACAGTAGCAACTAGCTGTATGTATAGCTACTTAAAGTTTATTAAAATTCAATAAAAATTAAAATCCAGCCTTGCAGTCAGACTTGCCACATTTCAAGTGCTCAATCGTCTCGTGGGCAGTATCTACCATACTGAACAATGCAGATAAAGCACGTTTTCATCATGGCAGAAAGTTCTACCGAATAGTTCCGGCAGGAATTGCAGGGGTAGGAAGGGAAGAGGGTCAGAAGGGAAGAGCTCTCTGAGGCGATGACATTTGGCTGAGACCTGAATGATGACAAGGAGACAGTCTTGTGCAGATCTAGGGGAGGGGGGAGTATTTCAGGCAGAAGCAGCAGCAGGTGCAAACACACCGGAACAGGAACACACTCGGTTCTAGGCAAAAAGACCAGTGTGGCTGGAAGAGGGTGAACAAGAGGGAGGGCATTAAAGGATGAAGTTGGTCAGCTGAGCCAAGTGACACTTCGTGACTTGAGGCTAGATCATCAAAGGGGATACCACTTCTGCCCGGTTCCCTTAATACTCGCTCCTGGAAGCCAGACATCGTGCTGTAAGAAAGCCCCGAAGAGCAGCCCATGGCAAGATCTATAGAGAGAGGGACAGAGACCTCAACCTAGAGCTGTGTCGGCTCCCAGGTGATCCCAGCATCCAAGTGGCTTGCAAGTAGATCGTTTGGCCTCCGTGGAGCACCCCAGCTGACCCTCCGTGTAGCAAAAACAAGATGTCCCCCCTGAGCCTGGCCCCCACTGCGGGACTCATGAGCAAAAAATGATAGCAGTTGTTTCATGTTACAATTTCTTGGGGTGCTTTGGATGCACAAGAGGAGATAATTGATAGAGACAGATGTGTGCAGAGGTCACCCTGCTAGGAAGGGGTAGAGAGGAGATGTGACCCTAGCCCTATAGTTTCCAGCTACACTGAGAGTCAACCTCAGCATCCTGGCCACGTCCCAGCAGGGCAACGCCAGGCAAATCTCCGTGCACAAGAGAGTGCCCGGCACAAGCCAGGACAGCTAGAAAGTGCAAACGTTACCATCAAAGCTCCTCAGGCTCTATTTTAATGTGTAAACACACCTTCCTTTATCCATCTTGAAAGTTAGACTTATCGTGAACTTGGGGGTTCTTCTTCAGTCGGTCTCAGACTTTGTAAGAATCATTGCAGGAGCTTGTGAAACTGCAAACCCAGCTCCTCCTTCAGTTTTCCCATCCCCGAGCTTTGGGGTCCAGTCTGAAGGCTGCACTTCTAAAATGGTTTTTCAACTTTATTGAGATGTGACTGAAGTACACGAAATAGCACATATTTAAAATGTGCAGTTTGACCAGTTTTTACACCCGTGAATCTATCCCCATTATCAGAATTGCAAACATTTCCTTGACCATCAAAGATTACTTTGTACCCATTATAACCCAGCCTTCCTTCCACACTCTCACTAGGCAACCACTGATGTGTCTTCTGTCACTGTAGATTAGTCTGCATTAAAAAAAAAAAAAACCAAAAAACTACTTTATATTGAATCCTACAGCATGTACTCTTTTTTTTTTTAAGATTTTATTTATTTATTCGACAGAGATAGAGACAGCCAGCGAGAGAGGGAACACAAGCAGGGGGAGTGGGAGAGGAAGAAACAGGCTCATAGCGGAGAAGCCTGATGTGGGGCTCGATCCCATAACGCCGGGATCACAACCTGAGCCGAAGGCAGACACTTAACCACTGTGCCACCCAGGCACCCTAGCATGTACTCTTTCTTGTCTGGCTTCTTCCATTCACTACAATTTTAAGATTAATCCATATGGTTCATGTAAAATAGCTCACTCCTTTCTGTTGCCGATTAATATTCCATTGTATAAATATGCCACAGTGTGTCACCGGTGGGTGGACATTTGGGTTGTTTCCAATTTGGGGTTATTACAAATAAAGCTGCTGTGAACTTGGACATGCTTAGCTGTTGAATGAGTGTGATGTTGAATCGCAAGTTGTGTTTAATCTTTTGAAAAATTGCAAAACCCTTTTTGCTAAGTGGTTTTACCTTCTTACACCCCCAAGAGCAGGGTAGGAGAGTGCTGGCTGGCCCACAACCCCACCAACACTTAGTAGGGTCAGTTTTAAACATGTTAGCCAGCGCTGTGCCAGCTTGTGGCAGCTCGTGGGAGCCAATCGTAGGCATCAATTCCCAACTCTGGGTTTGGTAACATCTTCTTGATGGTAGCTTCAAACTGACCATGGTGGGAGGACTGACACCGTAGAAATCAGCAAACACTCCTAATCAGGCTTCCTGCACCCCCACCCCCGCCAGAGCCAGTTATTAAACATTTGCCAGCACACCACTGATTTTATCCATTCTAGTGGGGCTCCAGAATTATCTCACTGTCATTTCAGGTGCATGCCCCTGATGACTTCTTTCTCATGTCTTCTTTTGAGAAGAATCTGTTCAAATCTTTTGACCATTTTCTCATTGGGTCGTTTGGCTTCTTATTATTGAGTTGTCAGAGTTCTTTTTATTCTGAATTCAGATCCCTTTTCTGACACATACGTTGTAAACATTTCCTCTCGCTTCCTCTGTGATCTGCCTTTGTACTTTCTTCATCATGTTCTTCACAGAACGAAAAGTTCTTATTTTCATCGAAGTTTAACTTCTTTTTTTTTTCTTTCACAGTTTGTACTTGCTGGGTTCTAACTATGGAAACTTTGCCTACCTCAGGCTTGCGAGAATATTCTATGGTTTCCTTTACAAGTTTTATAATTTCAAGTTTTACATTTGGTTCCATAATCTATTTTGAATCATTTCTTAATGTATGGTGTGGGTTAAGTATCAGGGTTCACTTTCCCCCCGCATGGAACCATTTGTTGAAAAGACTTTTCTTCCCTTACAAAATTGCCTTGGCACCAGTGTCAAAACAATTGACCAAAGACATGTGGGTTTATTTATGGACTCTAATCTGTTTCATTGATCTACATGCTTGTATTTTGACTAATACCAAAACTATCTTGATCGCTGTCCCTTTATAATAAGTCTCGAAAGCAAATAGGATAAGTTATCTGACTCTTCTTGAAAAATCGATTCTGTTATTCTATACCTTTTGTATTTCCACATAAATGTTAGAATCCATTTGTCAATTTCCACTAAACAAAAACTTCGTGAATTTTTATTGGGATTGCATAGTCCATTTTAGGGAAAAGTGCCATCTTAATAATATTGAGTCTTGCAGACTAAACATGACATTTTTCCGTTTATTTAAGTTTTTCTTAATCTTTCTCAGTAATGCTTTGTAGTTTTCAATGCAGAAGTCCTGGACGTCTTATGTTAGATTTCTTCAGTATTTTTTGTTGCTACTTATACATAGGATTGCATCCTTAATTTCTTCAACTGTTTGATGCTAGTATGTAAGGGTACAATTAATGTTTGTATATTAATCTTGTATGTTGCAACACTGCTAAATTCGCTTATTTGTTCTCATAGCTGTATTTCAGACTCCCTTGGATTTTTCTCCATAAATTATAGCACCTACAAGCAGGGATAGTTATTTTTTCCTTCGTGAGTTTTATGCCTTTTATTTCTTTTTCTTGCCTTATTGCTGTGGCTAGAGCCTCTAGAATAATGTTGAACAGAAGTAGTGAAGGTAGGCATCTCTGCCTTGCTTCAGATCTCAAGGAAAACAATTCAGTCTTTCATCATTAGGTATGATGTTAGCTGTAGATTTTTTTTTTTTTTTGTAGATGCTTTTTAGCAGTTTGAGAAAGTTCCTTACTATTTCTAGTTTACTATGAGTTTTTATCTGGAATGGGAGAATTTTTTTTTTCTTCAGAAGATTTACCTGCATCTGTTGAAATAATTATATGGTTTTTCTCCTTTATTCCATTATTTTGCTGAATTTCATTTAAAGATTGATTTTCACATATAAACCAAACTTTCATTTTGGGGATGGGCCCTACTTGGTCATAATGTATTATCATCTTTATATGTTGTTGGATTCAATTTGCAATTATTTTGTTAGGGATTCTTATGTCTATATTTATTAGGAATATTGGATTGTAATTTTCTTTCTTTCTTTTTTTTTTATAATGTCTCTGTCAGATTTTGGTATTAAGGATACACGGGACTCAAAGCAGTCAAGCAGTGATCCTTCCTTCTTTATATTTTGAAATATTTGTGTAATATAGGTGTTATTTCTTCTTTGAATATATGATAGACTTTACCAGTGAAACCATTTGGACCTGATGTTTTCTTTTTAGAAAAGTTTTTAATAACAAATTCAACTTCGTTAATAGATAAGCAGCTATTTAGATTTTCTATTTCTTATATTGATTTTGGTTAGTTTTATTTTTCAAAACATTCATCTATTTCATCAGATTTAATAAATTCATTAGCATAAAGCTGTTCATAGTATTTTCTTATTATCTTTTTAATGTCTATGAGACCTGTGATGATAATCTCTTCTTTGTTTCCAATACTGATGATAGTTATACTTTTTTTCTTTATTAGTCTAGTTGGAGGTTTGTTAATTTTGTTGACAATTTTTAAAGAACAAAATTTAGACTTTGCTGATTTTTTGTAATGTCTCTTTGTCTTGTATTTTATCATTTCCTGCTGTTATCATTATTATTTCCTTCTTTAGATTTAGTTTGTTCTGTTCTTTATTCCTATTTTCTTAAGATGGAAGTTTAGGTCATTGACTTTAGATATTTCTTTGTTTCTAATATAGGCATGTAAAGCTGTAACTTTTCCTCTAAACACACTTTAACTGCATTGCACAAATTTTAAGATATCATATTTTTGTTGTATTTTTAAAATATTTTCTAACTTGCCTTGTGAGTTCATCTTCAGTCTGTGAATTATTTAGCAATGTGTTGTTTAATTTCCAGATATTTGAGGTTTTCCAAGACATCATATTATTATTGGTTTCTCATTTAATTCCATGGTGGTCAGAAAACACTTTGTGTGATTTTGATCCTTTTCAATTTATTTTTTTTTAAGATTTTATTTATTTGAGAGAGAACAAGCGGTGGGGAGGAGCAGAGGAAGAGAAAGAGTGAGTGAGAGAGGGAGAGAAGCAGACTCCTTGTTGAGCAGGAAGCCTGACACGGAGCTCAATCCCAGGACCCTGGGATCGTGACCTGAGCTGAAGGCAGATGCTTAACCGACTGAGCCACCCAGGCAGCCCAGATCCTTTTAAATTTATTGAAACTTGTTTTATGGCCCAAGATGTGGTCTATCGACAAATGTACCATGAGTCCTCAACTAGTTGGACGATTATTTAATCTCGCTGGTTTCAGTTTCCTCATCTATAAAAGAGGAAGGATAGCAACAGTCCTTACCTCAAGCAGGTTGTTACGAATATTAAGATAGGTAATGTGACAAATACTGAGCACAGTGGCAGGCACATAGTACACATTCAATAAATGTTAATTCATTGTTATCATTACTATTCTTATTAAAAGGTCAAAACTCTACTAGATGCTGGTTGAGTTTTATTCCAGGCTCTGCCAGGGTATCTTTAAGGGTGCCCCAGCAAAATAGCTTCTCTGGCCCCAGTGTCCTCCCACTGCATTTGAACAAATGCAAAAGCCCTCTCCATGGTCCTTGAGGCCCTATGTATCTAGACCCCTACCCAACTCACTAACTGCCTCGCTCCCCTCACCCTCGTGCTCACACTCCTCGGCCACACTGATCTGCTGCCCAGCCCTGAATGCCACAGGTGGAACATTCCCACCCGGGGCCTCTGCGTATGCTGTTCTCTCTGCCCAGAGCCTTGTTGTTCTCACAATCTCACCCAGCTAACCACTGTTCCTCCTTCCCATCTGTCTTCGTCTATTCAGCTGTTATGTAGCATAATACTGTATATATACACACATATGTACACATATGTATGTATTATATTACATATATATTGCATACATGTGTATATAATATATATACTAAATCCTATATATATAGCTGTTATAGCATAATACTATATATGTGCTAAATACATTTACTATTATGTATATATGTATATACATGCTGTACTATACTGCTGTACTAAATAGAATACATATTTATATATATGTAATATTTATATATAAATATATAATATTTATGTATATATATCAAATAAATACATAGTACATATGTATATGCTGTGGACTAGATGACTCATAAACAACAGAAATTATTTCTTATGCTCCTGGAGGCCAGGAGGCTAAGACCAAGAGGCTGGCAGATTCAATGTCTGCTGAGGACCCACTTCCTGACTCCTAGATGACCATCTTCTCATTCCCTCCTCACAAGGCAGAAGGGACAAGATAGCTCCCTGAGGTCTCTTTTATAAGGGTGCTAATCCCTAATCACCTTCCAGAGACCCCACTTCCAAATACCAGCACATAGGGCATTAGGTTTCCAGCATATGAATTTGGGGAGAACATAAACATTCAATCCGCGACACCGTCTTGGCTTAAATGTCTCCCTGACGGCACGATCTGTATTCAGTCCACTTGCCATTCTCTTATGACACCACAGTTGTTTCTTCAAGGCATTTCGCAGAGTCCGTACGTGTACACGAGCTCCCCCACTAGACTGTGAGCACTGAGAGAGCAGGACTTCAGTTGCCTGCTCGCCCGGTGCCTCGCACGGTGCCTGGAAAGGACAGTAGTCGTAGTCAATCAGCATCCACTAAATGAATGATTGCTCTAAATGCCAGAAATGTGACCCAGGGCAAATCACTTTACTCGTTTACTTTCTTCATCTGGAAAACAGGTGCCGTCGCCTGCCTCAAAGTGTTACAGAGAGAAGAGTTCTGCATATGCTCAGTACAGTTTTTAAAAGATATCCAGGGACTCAAACAAGCAAACCACTGCATGAGGTACACATGCCCCTTGTCCCTTGATTATCAGAGCGAAAGACTGGACGCGATCAGAAAGATCATCCACAGAGAGCTGGTGCTCAAATCACAGCTCTCACACATCGGAGTGCTGGCAGGTGCCAGAACCTCTTAGCTCCCGCCATGGGAAGCTGTGCCAGCGGGCAATGAAGCGGAGGAAGAGTGTACCTACCTCCTTTGAAAAACACACGTTCCCTAGAACAGGGGACTCAGGGCATTATTTCTTGGGGGTGAGATTGGAAATGGGGAGAGATTCACTTTTTCATTTTAAGCCGGTTTGAAAGTTTTTGCCGTGGGCTCTTATTACCCTTTATGAAGAATGAACTCGTGACTGCGGACACCCTGGCGGTGAGCGGTGGGCTGAGCAGGAGCAGAGCACAGCTCCTCCTCTGTCTGGGGGCTCAGTGCTGAGCCTCCAGCTCCCTTGGATGGCACCGTGCGGGCCCCAGAGCTGAGCGCCAAGGCGTTCACTCAACACCCTCCCCACCCCCCCCATCCCAGTCCTGTCCCCACGCCTTCCCTACACCACTGCTTCGCAGCCTGCCTGCTTTGAGAAAACAGACCAAACAAACGCAGCCCTTTCCAGGCAATGAGGGTAGCAGCGGCTGGCGGCCGGCAGCTGGGAGCTTGATTTCCTACCTCGAGCTCCCTGATGCCCGCCGGGAAGATTCTCCAGACAGGCCGGCTGCAGCCGGTGCCACGGTGCCAGGCCTAAGGACCCAGCAATAAATCATTAGCAGATTGGCCCACAGATCACTTCCCCTTTTGGGGCGCTGCCTGGCGCTTCCCAGGAGGAAGAGATTTATCAGCACTTGGCCTGCTGCCCTACCCTCACGCAATCACAGGCTTCCAGCAGGTCGGACAGAGTGGTTCCTCGTCCTCCAGACGCAGGGATGGGCCTGAGGAGGCCAAGAGAACCAAAGAAAGGGCCACGGGCTCCAGAGACACGGTGAGAAAGCTTAGTCAGCACAGTCCCTGGTCATACCCAGAGCGGGCGCCGGAGGAAAGAGTAAGTCAGCCCTCTGGTTCTGACTGTGCGGACTCCGGACAGCCCCCAAGGCCCTTCCACGCCCTCGGCTCAGCAGAGAACAGGCCGCCCATCCTTTCCCCGTAACCGATGGTTGGCCCCACTTTGATCTCTGTTTCCCCTCGCAGTGCTCACACTGGGAAGGCGCCTTCGAGAAGCTATCCCAGGGCAATTTTCCACCTTTGAAGTCCCCGGAAAGCCCTGCCAAGAGCTGTTCTGGTGTGAGGAGGCTGCTGGGGCAGGCAGCCTGGTGCCGGTGCCTCACGGGCTGCCAGAACTGGAACGTCAAGACATCAAAGAAAAAGGTGGCAGCAGAGGGATGAGTAAGCTCAGCTCTCCAGGCTCGGCCTAGGCCCACAGGCCTTCTCCCGATCCCCCAGCTGGTGGTGGAGCCGGACCAGGGAGCTTAGCCCGAAGAGCCTGGAGAGCTGCCTGGAAGGAAGGCCTGGGACGCTTCCGGGGCATCGTCCTGCTCCCCACACCTGGGGAGGAGCACCGATCACCACACAGCAAAAGCAGAGTCCAGGCCTGGCTCCAACACTCCCCGGGCCACTCAGTCTTCGGCAGCTCCCCTCCCTTCTCTGGTCCCCAGTTTCCCCATCCGTCAGACTCGAGAAGGAGGGCTAAGCCTTAAGATGGCTGGGCAGCAGTCCAGGGGGCACTACAGGTGCATAGACATGTTTTGTTTGGCCCACGTGAGTATAAAATTTTTTTTGAATTATTGTACATTTTTCCAACTTGTAAAAATTAGGAGATTTGATACTAACTTGTACACTTTTGACTCTTTTGCAAAAAAAACACACAAAACGTGGCGATGCCGGACCTGCTGTCCTATATGGCGGACAAGGGCAGAAGGCAAGTCATAGCCGCCACCTTTGCAAGACACCTAAGTTCCAGCTGTCGACCGTTGCACTCAGCCTGCTGCTTCGTGCCACATGACCATCTGAATACGGGCCCCTCGACTAGGTAATTTTACTTTATTTCAAGAGATGGGCTGCAGGAGCCCTTACCATGGGCCACTATAACCCTAGGGAAAGAAAAGTGAGGCAGGCAGACATGACATGCTTCTTCTCTCTTAACACTCACACTGTGTATAGAGGTTTCAGGGTGTGTCACGGACTTCTGGGAACAGCATCACATGGGGATGCTGGTTAAAACGCATCAATGCCTGGGTCCCAACCCAAATCTGCTAAGACAGACTATCTGGGGGTGGAATGCGGAAATCTGCCTTTTTCACAAACTCCCTAGGGGACCTCTTGCCACATGAAAGCTCTTGAAGAACTGGCGGAAAGAGTAGTCCAAGGCAATTTGCAGCTGTGAGACCCCCAAATCCAATGCACTCAGAGAAGCCTCCAGAAAGGGAATCATTTATGAGCCGCCCTCATCCTCCAGGCACTGCACGAAGCCCTGTCCATCCATCATTCCCTTTCATCTGCACAACAACCCCTAAGTTGGGTGCTATTATTACCCCCATTTAACAGGTGGAGAAGGAGGTCAAGGAATGAGTGTTAAATGACACGGCTAGGAGCGGCAGGGCTGGAATCCACACTTGGACCTGACTCCAAAGTTATTGCGTAAGAACACAGCTGCTAATGTCTTCCCTGTCCAGCTGGGACCAAGAAGGGACTTGCGTCTGAGAGCAAAACCGGGGCAGGTGAGCTATTTTTGCATAGACATGTAATAGGTAAATCTGTGCAACTGTAAGTCAGGACAACGTGGAGAACCTAGAACACACCGTGTTCCAGAATCATCTCCACCAAGGCTGGGTGCTGTAGCATGCCAGGGATTCACGGCTCTGGGAGTTCTGCACTGTTGTCATGTGACATTGAGTTTGGCGAAGTAATTTGTGCTATCATGGTCGTAGCTGAGCGCTCGGCACTGGCCTGTGGTGGCTCTGAGCAACTACTCTCCAGTCACAGAACCTGAACCACACGGCCAGAGAATCTGAAATCAGAAACGGAGCTCCGTCAGCTTCTGCTACCAAACTCAAAGGTTTTGCTATTGCTGCTGCTGCTGCTGTTTCTCTGTTTGGTCGTCCTGCTGTCACTGCATCATGGGCCTCTTTGCCACTGACCCTTTCTCTGTCTCTGTCCAGGTCCACACCATGTGCACTGTAAAAGTTGCTGACCCTTAGAAAAGCATCTTGATTCTAATAAGAGAGACAAATGACAGACAGACAAATCTAGAGCCTTAAAAAGTTGAGCGGGAAGCCAGCCTGTTGACCAACTCATCATTTGGAGAGGCAGTGGGAAGGGTGGGTAGGGAGCAGGGAAGGCCTTCCTAGCTCTCCTTCGTGGCAAAAATCAGCTTGGGTTACCTCACCCCAAAATGTGCGGGATGACATGGTACAGTTGTGAAGTAACCCCAAGGCTGGAATGGAGTCAGTTTTGTTTTCCTCAAGGCTGTGCTGTTACCTAGTCGCTGAGACCATTCTAGCTTAAACATCCTGGGGATCTAGAGCCTGGCATACACTCGTGGAAGAAGGGGAAGAGGGGAGGAAGGAAGAAATCAATCCGCGTGCAAGCTATTTTTCAGAGAGATAAGAATGAGAGTGTCTTCTGCCATCTCCCCTTCCTACCTCCAAGGACACCACTGCCGCCCTCCAGAGTATAGACTCTGAATTGAATTGTTGATGATTTAATAAGCCCTGCCTCACTCTCCCATTGGAACACCATGTTTTAGTCTGTGTTGTCACAAAAAAAAATAAAATAAAATAAGAAGAGAAAGAATAATTATTAGTCAATTAGAGGGCCTTAACACGAGTGCTTTTTAAAAGGACATGTAGACCATTAATTACAGTCAACTATACCTGTTGGCTTGGTGGCTGGATTTCCAGATAAGAGAAGGACGGGGAAATGTCTATGGGTTCCTCATCCCTGAAAGAAAGCGTTTGACGGTGGTACCCAGGAGTGTCCCAGCATCCAGCTTCCTCTCCAGGGAATCTGGTTGTTCACCACTGACCTAATCTGCAAGATTCTTTTCTCATCAAAAGGAGCAAAGTTCAGAGGCCCTTCTCCTTGCCACTGGATAGGAGAGACACAAGTCATAGTTAAATCATGGCATCGTGGAGCCGTGAAATAGCAGGAGTCATGGTTTGCAAGGAAATGAGTACGGAACATTTTGCAGAATGTTCTGGAGGAATCGACCTCTCCTAGGAATACATGTCATTTTTGAGCATTTGTTGGATAAACCCTGGGGAGTTTCTTCACATGGATGTCAGTTGGGGGCCTACCAACCTCTTCAAATGAAATTAAATTACCTTTGCATGCCCCAATCCCAGAGCTGATGAGAATCTAGATCTACCCCAGATTTCTGCTAACCCCCATGAATTGTGTCTGCTGCAAAATTCCTATGTTGAAATCCTAATCCTCAGTGTCTCAGAATGTGACCTTATTTGGGAATAGGGACGACGCAAAGTAATTAGGCCATAGTGAAGCAGGGTGGACCCCTAATCCAATGGGATAATCCAAGATGACTGGTGTTCTTATTAAAAGGGGCAATTTGGAGACAGATGCACACACTCAGGGAGGAAGCCATGTGAAGATGAAGACAGAGATTGAGGAGATGCTTCCATAAGCCAAGGAATGCCAAAAATTGTCCGCAAGCCATCAGAAGCCAGGAGAAAGGCCTGGAACAGACTGTCACTCGTGGCCTCACATGGAAGCAAGCCTGCTGATGCCGTTACCACAGATTTCCAGGCTCCGGAGCCGTGAGACACTACGCTTTGTTGTTTAGGCCAAGTTTGTGCTACTTTGTTAGGACAGCTCCAGCAAACAACGCCACCCCGCTCCACCCCTCCTGAGGATTTGGCGTTCAGGGAGCTTTTGCCTCCAGGAGCCCCTGACTCGATACTCTCCTCCATCACCGTCTCCGATCCCAAAGTGTCCTAGAAGCTCAAACACTTTTCCATGTTTGTCAAAGAGCAGTTTCCCACCTCCTCTGAGGACTTGGCACCTAATCCCACCCAGATCCTCAAGAAAGAAAGCTTCTTCCCAAGCTCTTTTAAACATACTTCTCCAGGCAAAGCTATTTTCTCCTCAATTAGCATGAACTATTAAGAAAATTATTTTTTTTTTCAATCCCATTAAAACAAGAAGGACACAGGCCAAATTTGTCTTCTATGGCTGCAGAGCACACTGCCACACACTTAGCAGCTTAAAACAACACTGACGTGGATTTCAGCCAGGTCCACCGTGTAGGGCCTCACAAGCCTGCAGTTGAGATGTCAGCCGGGCTGTGGTCTCATCTGCTGGCTTGCTGGAGAAGAATCTGCCTCTAAACTTGGGTTGTTGGCAGAATCATTTCCTTGTGATTGGAAGACTGAGGACCTTGCTTCTTGCTGGCAGTTAGAGGCTGCCTACAGTTCCCAGACACATAGGCTTTTCCACCATGGCTACCAGCAAGGAGTGTCTCATTCTAGAATGAGTCTGCCAGCAAGATGGAGTCTTACATAGTCCAATATAATCACAGGAGCGATGTCTCATCACCTTCGTCATATTCTCCTGATTGAAGATAAATCACAGGTCCTGTTTACACTCAAGGAGAGGTGCTTACACAGTGGTGTAGGGGAAGAAGTGATCATGGGGGAGCCCCCTTAAGGTCTGTCTGCACATAATAATGTTTGAAACACTAATGGTTGTTCCCCAGCATCTGTCGCAGCTCCCACCTCCAGGGGTGAGCCTGACGGGTCCAAAGATAACCCTTTGCCATGATCTGTTTGGGAGAGAGCATGTGGCCCAGCTCTGGCTACTGTGATGTGCAAAGTCTACTGAGCAACTTCTGTGAAGAATTTCCTTACTCCTAAAATGGAACTAGGGAAAGGGATGATCTCTTTTTCCTTAGGCTGTTTCAGTGTTTAGATAGAACCTTGGTTCTGCGGCAACCATCTTGCTACCAGTCTGAGGCTGAAGCTAGCCCTACAGATGGCAGACTGGAAAGATAAAAAGAACCTGAGTCTCTGATGTCATCATTTGGCTGCTGAATCAAGAGCCCATATTCTATTCTGGTTAGACCTAGAATAGGTTTGCTGTTACTTGCAGTCAAACACATCGTGATACAATATGACTGTCCCAGGACAAAATAGCATGGGCCCGTGGTGCCATTTGCACAGAAAATCTTCAACTCCACCAGCGAGTTAGAATTTAAACTGGCTGAGTTTTTCCTGAATGTTTTATGGGCAGAAACTGGAAAATAATGTCAATTCTCTACACTGTGTAATTCATAACTGCTGCATGTAATCAGGCTTGGCCACTGCTTCCGAGGAAAATGCACTTTCGTGTCTGAATCGAGCTGGATATTCTCCATTAATCCAAGGGCCAGAGAGTCATTGTAACTGCACTGGAAATTTACTGTATTGAAACATGAAGGTAAAAATCATTGGCCCAGAATAATTCTCTCTTCTCAATTCTTTTTTTTTTTTAAGATTTTTTTTATTTATTTGACAGAGACAGCCAGCGAGAGAGGGAACACAAGCAGAGGGAGTGGGAGAGGAAGAAGCAGGCTCATAGCAGAGGAGCCTGATGTGGGGCTCAATCCTAGGACTCTGGGATCACGCCCTGAGCCGAAGGCAGACGCTTAACGACTGAGCCACCCAGGTGCCCCTCTCTTCTAAATTCTTAAAAAAAAAAAAGAAAAAAATGTGGGGGGATGAGGTAACTGGGTGATGGTCATTAAGGAGGGCACGTGATGTAATGAACACTGGGTGTTACATGCAACTGATGATTCACTAAATTCTAC
This sequence comes from Ursus maritimus, assembly GCF_017311325.1. Lineage (NCBI taxonomy): Eukaryota > Metazoa > Chordata > Mammalia > Carnivora > Ursidae > Ursus > Ursus maritimus. Next base: position 2,238,109 of record NW_024423897.1, on the reverse strand, counting down.
CCCTGAAACTAATAATACAGCATATGTTAACTAAATTGAATTTAAATAAAAATTTTTTTAACTGGGGGAGAGAAACTAATGTTTATTGAATGCCTACAAAGTTCCTGCTATGTTCTGGGACCGTAGACTTCCAGTTAATCCTGACAACCCTAGACAAAGGTTATTTTGCCTATTTTGCTGATAAGGGATTGGTGGCTCAGAGATGACACCACACACATCAGTGAACTTTCATTCAGCATACATTCTTTGTTCCTTTCTGAATTCTCTGCTCTGTTTTCGACATGGTTAGCCCAGGATAGTTTATTCTGGTTAGCACTACCAAGACCGGAGGTGGAGTGAGAGTGTTCCACTCCACTGATGGCAAAGACATCTTGAGTGTCCTTACTGAGTATTTAAAAGTCATTAAAGCTCAGAGATCACGTCTGGGTGCTGTATCCCATTTGTAGTCATTAGCTCCATTTCACAGATTGGATAATGGAGGGTCAGAAATGTTATGCCACTTGTTCAAGGCCACGTAGCGACTAGAGTCAGGTTGATCCAAGATGGATTCAAACACTGTTCTCTTATTCCAGCATCCATACCTCCACCGAAGAGTCCCTTTCTCCCTTCTGAAAGATGGAAACAGAGCCCCTCTGGCAAATTCACCCCCAAGTGGCAGTAGGGGCCACAACCACCCGGAGTGGAGTAAACGCCGTGTGCTACTCAAGGCATTTCAGATTCTCAGGGAGGGTCCCAGAGAGCTAGGGGGAAACTGCTAATTGCTTGTTGGTTCAGGAGAAATGTTATCTCTGTTGAGTCATGTAAGGCCCTTGTGATGTCAGAAAATGCAAACTATGCAGTGTGGCCTGTTTGCCATTTTGTCTTTGCATCAGCAAGCTGACAGCAAAACAGATTGCACACGTGTTATAAAACTGTTTGGCTCAAGCACCAGAAAGCACTTACTCTGCTTGCTTTCTGTGGTAATTCCAATTTATTGATTTAAATGTTTATTGAGGGTCTGGCTAAGCAAATTCTATGCGTGTTCTATGGTGAATTTCAGATGGATTCTCTGTGGGGACTTTTTTGTGGTTCTTGATATTTCCTTGCTTTTTACTTGGAGGGGGGAGGGTGTCTTTCGATCTTTACTTGGTTTAATAATTCAAACGTGCATATAGTAAAAAATTCACCATTTTAAAGTATCATGATGGGTAAATCTTCCTCTCTCCTCGGAGCCTCAGGCCTCCAGTTTCCCTCCTCGGAGGCAACATCTGTGATGGTTCCAGGCTGGTTGGTACATCTACAAATCTGTATCATCCTTTACACACACGCCCTGCGGAGCGTACTAGACACACTGTTCTGCCCGAGATCGTGTTATTTGTCTTTGAATGGCCACAATATAATTTATTTAACCTGTTCCCAATTAATGGACATTTAGATGGCTTCCATCTTTTTCTCAATATATGATCCTGCAACCAATAGTCTGGTCCTAAAGCCTTTGCTCGTTTGTAAGTATACATGGAGGAGGAATTTCTAGAACCGTCGGGTTGAAGGACAGCACATTTTAATTTTAACAACTAGAACCCAGTGGCTTTGCTAAGTGGTGACACACATGTTTTCGTTGCTCACCCGGCAGCAAGCATGCCTGTTTCCCTACAAACTTACCTGCACAGGGTCTTATCAGCCCACAAATCTGCCAATCTGATAGGGGCAAAGGGCATCTCTTGTAGTTTCAATTGTGTTTTTCTCATTATGAGATTGAGCACCAGACTATCTCTTTAAAAGTCTTCTTTTGCTCTGGGTTTTAATCTTAAAATACCCTAAATCCTCTTAGAAGTAGGTAGGGTCAGATCTTAAATCTAGATGGATTTACATAATGGGTCTCAGAAAGGGATAGGAAAATACATCGGAGTGGGGGATCAAGCTAAATCGGGCCTCCCCCTCAGGGGCCCAGCCCAGCCCTTCTCCCTGCCGCTTTGTAGGGTGTGTCTGAGCCGCTGCTGCCCCGCGTTCTCCCCACGCCCCTCAGCTGCACCCCGTCCGGGCAGTGAGGCCTCGGGACCTCATCAGGCCCTGAAGTTCAGAGACCAGATCTCTGGGTTGGTGGGGGGTGCGGCCTGGGGCACAGCGTCTTGAGCAAATGGGTCAGAGGGTCCCGCATCACAAAACAACCGGTCCCTCCTGAATGCGGCACTAGGGTAGGCCTTTCCAGTGTGCCCTGGCCAGGTCTAACTGTGTGGCCTCTGCACTTTGGGGGAGCGTGGGCCCAATTTGGCAATAAGAGAAGTGACTGCTCCCTTTAGCCTGTTTTTCTAATCACAGCACCCTGTCTTGTCTGCTCTTTCAATTGACCCTTTGTAACCAGCCAATGATGTGGATGGAGATTATTAGCTTGCCCTTTACAGATGAGGAAACAGAAACCCAGAGAGGTTCGGCAACCTGTGGAAGGTAACACAGCCAATGAATGAGAGAGTTTAATTCAAACCCAGGCCTGTTTGACTCCGGAGCAGGGCTCCGGGGCTACTTCCTGACGGCTGGTCTTCATCCTAAGGCTCAGATGCTGGGTTCCGGAAGCTTCCTGGGCCACATGGGGAAGTCTGAACGACCAGCCCGGCCCTCAGAGAAACAAGAGTCAGTCCCCAGACTGAACCTACCCCCGGACAAGGTTTTTCCACACAAAGTGCATCCCTGAACCCTAACAGTACCCCAAAAAATGGGAATTCAGGCTGGCATGTTAATTAGTGTAGAGCTAGAATTGGACCTCAGGCTGACCCGATTTCAAATCTAGAGCCCCTTTTTCACCTCCCCCATCCCCCGGGAAAGTAAAAAGTCCCCCTAACAAATGAGAGTCTGATCCCAAACGCATGAGCTCTGCGACACCAGCCACTCTGCCTCTCTCCCCAAGAGAAAGGGGTCTCCTGCGAGGCCCCAGTGTTATCTGGGCAGAGAAAGTGAGTTTGAAGACCTCACACTCCATCTGGACTTTATCAGCTGCTTTCCTGGGTAGGATTACAGTAAACGATTATCTGCAGATCTGGAGCCGGCAGGAACTTTGAAGGCCCCAATTGCCAAGGGGGTGGTGAGCTGGGGGAGGGCCTGGAGACACAGAAGATGAAAAAGCAGCCCAGGCATCTTATCTCCGTCCTGAAATCAAACAGGCTGAGCCAGCGCAGGGAGAGCGAGCTCCCCTGTCTGCGAGGCAGACAGTCCCCAGCCCTCGCCGGCCACCAAACGATGAAGAGGGGGCCCCAGGAAGACTTTGCACTGTCCTCTCATCCTCTCTCCTGACTTCTCTTCATTTGCTTTCTTCATTCATTCACTCAAGGTTCTGCCCACCAGTTACCATAGCTGCGAGGCAAGGAGCTCTCACTCTGAGCTCTCACTCTGCATTCATCTTCCCATTTAATCCTCACAATGACCCTGTGGGAAAGGTGCCAGAACTAGCCCCATTTTAGAGATGAGGAAACTGAGACCCCAAGAGGTCACATGATTGGCCTAGGATCCCACGGCTAGTAGATGGCAGCATGTAGATTTTCTTACAGCTTCATGCATCCATTCCTCCATGTTCCCCTTATCCCTGTGGAATTTGTTTACTCATTCCCTTTAGTTTTCCCTTTACTTGTTCGTTTAAAACTTCCCTCTCCACTTTGTTATGCATTACCCCCTTCTTCCGTCCTTCTGTCTCTTCTCCCCTTCCATGACCATTTACTAAACACCTACTATGTGCCTGGCCACCATGACATCAGGCCATGGGGTTCCGGACAGGTGGCTTCTGGGGAAGGAGATGGGAGAGAGCACCTCATCCATGATAATTCCCTTCAGATGGGCCTGTTGGGCTGCGCCTCCTATACCTTATTCATCCCACTGTTGACTTGATTCTACGCTTGGATAATCGGATCCGGAGACGTCTTGACCAAGCAAGTCTTGAGACTGACTTGGTGAGGAAATCAAAATGGCCTAGGAAAAAGAAGGCAACTACTTGGGGTTTCAGGTGCTGCCTGAAGCTCTCCTTATTCTTATAGTTCTGACCTCCATTCCTTCAAGGAACATCCGTGAGGATCTACCCAATCTTCCCGCCGCCCAAAGCACCCAGTTCCTTTCCTTTCCTCCGGTTGTCTCTGCTTGCATGCCCCCCAGCTCTAGACCATTCACTCCTGGAGGCAGGGATTTGGCATCAAAGCTCCTGTGTTCACAACCTGGGCTCAATTACTTCCAAACCAGTCTTACTCACCAGTCCTCTAGCACCTGGTACAGGCCTTGGCAGACTAGATGCTCCTACGTGCAGCCCTGAATGGGAGCACAGCGTCATCGTCTATAACTTCCGTTCACTTACTCGCTGCAGCGGCCAGTGTCCCGAGCGCCACAGTACTGCATCCTTAGATCACTTTCATTTCTACTTAGGGAATCACCAGTCCCCCTCTAGGTACGGTCGAGATGTTGTTGTCACCCAAAGGGATCGCCTCTTGCCTCACAGTCTCAGGTACACAAGTGACCTTGGCTATGATGACCAAGTTCTCTCTCCCTGAACTTGGAGTCTTAAGCCAAGTGACATAGAGAAAGGAAAACTGAAAAGAACAGCGGAAGCATAATCCTTCCCATCACAGATGAGACTGTCCACCAGCTCCGGCTCTCAGGACCCCCAAAGCACCCACACTTTCTGTCCTTTTCCGAGTCTACCTTCCTAACCATTTTATGAACTATTCAGCATCCTTCCAACACACCCCTTCTCTGCCTCGGTCAGTGAATGTCTGTTTCTGGGCTTGCAAAGAACAAACCCGAATGATGCCCCATGGCACGGTTCCCAGTGCCAGCACTGGGGAGGTGACCAGAAATGCCCACGTCACCTCCTCGGTCTCCTCCTTTTCTGGAATTCCTCGGCCTGCTCCCTTTTCTGCCCCTGCAGCAAGGTCTCCCACTTCTGTCTCCCCACCAGGCCTCCTCAATGTATCTCATTCCCCTGCCCGTCTTCCCATGAAGACTGGGAACACTGGGGTGAGCTGCTGGCCCTCAGTGGGTGCTGCCCAACAGGTACATGATGACTTGAACTGAACCTCACTGTAACCTGGATTTTCCCCGGATTAGGATCATTTATCTACCTTGATAACATTTAGAGAAAGTTAAAAAAAAAAAAGAAAGGACTTTGAAGAGATCTTCATATGGATTCTAAATGTTACACATATTTTCCATGTCCATGGCCCGAGTTTGGTGTTTCAGACCACATTACTGTCAGGCATTCTCAGCTTTGTACATGTATTTCCTTTTCTATCTCTGCATCTTCCTACCTGGTACTTACTGTGGAATTTGAAATGTTTCTGTGGCTGCAAACGAGAAGGGAAAAAAAGCAATGCAATAAGAGGGGATGGGATGATTCAGGACTGACTGAGGAATGAGGCCATACAGAGGTACCTGTCATGAATCCTCATTTTCTACAAGCCACGTGCTGTTTCTAAGAGCACCACATTATCTCATGAACTCTCGTAACAAGCCTGTAGTAAATCAATTATCATCCCCATTTCACAGATTAGGAAACTGAGGTTTCAAGAGTCAATTGCCTAAGGATGTCCTGCTAGTGGGAAAGTTTTAAACCCAAATGGTCCTTGCACACAGGCATGCCTAATGCAAGCAGAGGGCAGGGGAGATGAGACTAGATGGGCAGACAGCCAACGAGATATAGGAGGACCTCTGGTGTGCCAGGCCCAGGGTTAGATATTCTATTGACGTGACTTCACTTACACCTCCCAGCAGCGCTATTTTACAGGTAAGGAAACTGGGCTTGGGGAGATGGAGAGGTTTGCCCAAGGTCATACAGTGAGGAAATGAATGGACTCAAACCCACACTCCGTCCTTTTCACAACTCTAGGACTCCACAAACTCCCAGTGGGACCCTCATTTTTAGAAGGATTTGAAAGATAGAGCTTTTGAAAGATAGAGCTTTCTCCCCTGAAGTGTGTACTCCTCCTTCCTCTCGCCTCTCCGTCCAGATTCCCAGTGAAGATTCGCAGCCCTGCCCAGCCTGAAATCCCACCGGGAGAATGTCAACTTAATCTGGCTCAAGGTTCACACAAGGTTTACGGAACCCGCAACGGGCACCAAACCCTCCAAAATTGAAGAGTGACTCATGAACGTGCCCTCAAGGAGCTCACGAGTCCTGGGGGCAGAAGAAGAAATCCAAGTAACTCTATGACTGTATAGAAAGTGCCAAAGGTGTCGGAGAGTGGGGGGTGGGTGGGTGCGTGTTACACGCCTGGGTTCTGGGGTCAGGACTAGGGGTGAGAATCTGTCCCAGGCCCGTCCAGCTGGGGAATCTCCACCAGAGCGTTTCATCCTTCGGTGAAATGGAGATAATGAGGGCAAACTTCCCAGAATTGCTGGCGCCTTAAATATGGACCTACCGGTAGCGCCTGGCCCACAGACAGTGCAGTCCGTGTTACATAAGTACCAGGACCAAGAGGAGGCTGGTGGCAAAAGTGGCTGCGTCTTACAGGCCCTGGGTGTGTGCCAGCAGGGAGCGCCCGCAGGGAAAAGGCAGAGCTGCAGCCAGCGGTGGGGGTACGGGGAAGGCAGGGAGGAGTGACGTTTGGGGCAACATTTCCAAATAAAGTGCAGGAAAAGGAAACAGTTGGCAAGTTGGGCCAGGACCATATCTCTGTGGTCTCTGAGCGCCGTTCCAAGGGGACTGCAGCCACCTGCCAGTTCAGCACCTGCCGGACTTCGGTCACGCGGGCTCTGCCGCCAATGTCAGATTGTCACATCCACATAGCACCTGCAAAATTATTTACTTGCTATTTCTCTTTAAGATAAATCCCTCCTTTTTCAAAAAACATTAAAAGACATCTATTCTAAAAGGATATTTTTTAAAGATTTTATTTATTTATTTTAGAGCGAGCGAGTGCATGCATGAGAGCAGGGGGAGGGGCAGAGAGCAGAGGGAGAGGCAGAGAATCCCAAGCAGACTCCCCGCTGAGTGTGGAGCCCGATGTAGGGTTCAGTCCCATGACCCATGAGATCATGAACAGAGCTGACATCACAACTTGGACCCTCAACTGACTGAGCCACCCAGGAGCCCCGGAAATTTTCTTTTAATCACTGATGGAGATGGAAATCTACCTGCCATAGGGAGAGACTAATTGTCCAAATAAACAATGTTCAAGTCTCACCGAACCCTCTTGGCAGCAGACCCTGAGCCCCTGTGCATTGGGTAAAAACCTTGACTGGTCTCCTCACCTTTCTCAGACTGGCCTGCCCGATTCTGTGAGCTGTTCAGCTTGCTTCGAGAGTAGTTCTCTAGATCTGATTCTATCCTTGCTCCAGGAGGCATTATGTCTACCTCCCTAATAGCTTCTCAAGCAATAACATTTTACTGGGTAAAAGAGCCAAGAATGGGCAAGACCTGGTGCTGATTCATAGCAAGATTCCAAACAAACCCAGGTTCTCTCTGGGTAGTCCAGACATCAACCTCCCTCCATTCTGCTCTCAGAAAGCCAGTTTCTAAGAACCACGCTATCCTATTATATCTCATTGTCTCCCACAGCACCGTTCATTCATTCATTCATTCATTCACTCATTCATTCAACAGCTATCCTTTGAGTGCCTACTATGTGCCAAGCCTTGTTCTAGGTACTGACAGTACAACAGTGAACAAAGATCAGTGGGTCTTTGTTCTCCTTGGGTAGACAGGTAATAAACTCTGAATCAAGTAAATACATGAGATCATGATGAGGTTAATGAGAAAGTAACATGGCGGCAGTGTCATGGTGACTTGATGTGGAGGCAGGTGTCAACACCAGATAGGGTGGACAGGGATGGTATCTCTGAGGAGATGAGAGGTGAGCTGAGACCTGAATGACAAGAGGAAACCAGCCAATGGAAAGTTCTGGAAGCAGAGCCTTTTTTGGTCCAACAGGGCTAGAAGAACATTTCTGTCAGAGGGAGCAGCAGGAAGGTGAAGGTGCCCTGATAGAAGGAACAGTGAGAACAACACAAGTGGCAGGGGCTGGGAAACAGGAGCTCAGTGTCAGCTACGTCCAATGTGCAGTGTCAGTCAGACGCTCAAACCTATTCCTGCTCTTCTCCACAAACACATAAGGTCAGCATTATTAGTGTGCCCCAGCTTACAGACGGGAAAAGCTGAGGCTCGGGATGGCTCCCAGAGAGTAAGGGGCAGAGCTGGGTGAGAATCTGTGATTTAGGACGCCAAAGCCTGCATTACCCCAGCTTCCCCAGGCCACAGTGCAGGTCACAGACAGAGGTTGAGACTCTCGCACCCAGATATCTTATTTACTCTACATAGGTTTTGAAAAATTAGTTTGAACTGGTGATCAGCTCTTAAAGATAAGACTTCACCCAAAAATCTGGCCCTCTGGCTTCTGAAAGTATTTGAAGATCTGATGATAGCAGGGCCATGTTTTTAATGGCAACAATGAGCCAGAGCAGTAGTCCTATCCCCTTTAGATCAGCATGGGCTCTGTTTTTCCACAGCCCCCACCTCTCCCTATTGCTTACCCCAGGACCCTTCATTCCTCTGCATTACAATCTTGGCCTCTCTGTGCTTTCGGCTTTTCAACCTCATCTCTCCATTAATGAAACAAGCAGGCAGACTCACGGAGCCCCGCAAGCAAGGGGTCACCAGCGGAATTACGTTACAACTCCTGGCTGGAACACTCTCCTGCCATTCTGATACGATCATTTTGTGCAAACAGTAGGAAATGTTCATAAGAGCTGGGACAAGGCCGTGGTGAAGAGGTCAGGCCTGGAGTTTAACCCCAGCTGTAAGCCCTCGTTGTGGGGCTCTGGGTAAGTCCTCAAGCCTCTGTCTCCTCATCTTCAAAGTGAATAAAATGACAATACCTACTTTACAAGCATGAGGAGAGGGGGGAAATATAATAATCTAGGCGACGTGGTTGGCCCACTGCTTGTTCCATGGTGAGTATCCAATAGACGGCAGGCGTGATGGTCCTTTTCATGTTACAAGGGGCCTGTTTCGTGATTGTTCTTTGGAATGAAAAATGCTCCTTTAGAAACCTCACTTTTCTCCACGTCCAGGGCACACAAAGTAACCTGGCCCCAACACTTGCTGTCTTCTTCCACAAGGGTCTGCGCCCCAGAGTCCCATTTTGCCTCATCCTACCCAGCGTTCCAGATCTTTCTCTTCACTTCAGTCTCACCGCCCTGAGACCCAGTGCTTTCTGGCTCCGTGTCTGAGGCCAGGCAGCACTGGGAACAAGAGTCTGAATCCCATTTGCATGACATGAGCGCAGTCGGGACTTTTATTCTTTCTCTGGGTGTGTGTCAGTTCGTGCTCCGCACAAAAGAACCACTCAGCATTGCTTTTTCAAGCCGAGCTTTAAAAGGCTTATTTGCCATGACATCCAGCACTTGTAATTTGAGGTCATACCCCGAGGAAGAGTTGCTAAATCTGTGTAAAACGTCCCTGACTCCTTTTCTTACAGATTCTGTCAGATTATCTCTTTAAGAATTCTAAACCTATTTTGTTTGAGGTGGTTTTAGGCTAATGTACATTCCCCAAACATTTCTTTGTTGTCGAAAATAAAGCAATTGAGAGAGTTCCCCATCGAATGAGACACTTTGTAAGAGCTCTGTACCAAAGACAACTCCCTCTATTCTGAGGAGCAGCTTTGAGAGAGAGGAAAAAACGTGCATCATGTTTAAGTTACTCGGACAATAACGAGAAACATCGACTGAGGTCCTGGGTGAGCCGCGGGGTGCTCCCGTGTTCTCCCACCTCCCCATCCTGGGCATGACATGAGAGGGATGACATTTGTCAAGAAGCAGAAAAGATGGGGGGCGCCTGGGTGGCTCAGCCGTTAAGCATCTGCCTTCGGCTAGGGTCATGATCCCAGGGTCCTGGGATCGAGCCCCGCTTCGGGCTCCCTGCTCAGCGGGGAGCCTGCTTCTCCCCCTCCCACTCCCCCTGCTTGTGTTCCCTCTCTCGCCG
>NW_024423897.1:2155769-2228168 GCF_017311325.1 Ursus maritimus | reverse complement strand
AAAAAAAAAAAAAAAGGCAGGAAAGATGGGCCAAGTCAGTCCCTGAAAGCACGGGGCTGGAACCCGGGTCTGCTGGGCTCAACCTCACGCTGGGGCGCTTATTCATTCTGCACAGGTGAGGCCTCATGCTGGGCACTGGTCTTACGGAATCAGATAAGCCAGGTCCCTGTGCTCAGAGCGCTCCTAGGCTTATTGGAGGTGAGAGTGAGGCCACAAATGTACAATTCAAGGACCACAGTGCTCCAATGGAGGCATGTGGGGGCCCTATGGGGACCGAGGCAGGGAGGCTAGCTCCTCCATGATGGTCAAGGGAGGCTTCCTGGAGGAGGTGTTCCAGCAAAGTCCTGAAGGAAGAAAGAATGGCCAGAGCAAAGTTCTGAGGTGGGAAGAGCAGGGGGCATTGGGGAAATGTGGAAAGCACGGGGAGGGCAGTGAGGGATCACCAGGGGCCAACAGACAGGCCCTGTGGGCTGTGCTCAGAAGCCTAGATTGCTACATGCAGGGTTCTGAGTGGACCCGGCCCAGGCTTGGCGATTTCATTTCATCCAGTTCTGATGGCTGTAACTCAGGCCCCACAGCTCTCTTCCTCAAGGCTGTTGTCGTGGGATGTCTTGTCCTTCTCCCCAGCTTCTTCCAAACCAGCACAAGCTCCCTGAAGGGCGCCAGCACGCAGAGGAGAAGGCAGCGCTCACACCCATGTGTCTGCTGAGGTGACCCCCGCACCCCTGCATACCGGTAGAAGATCACACACGGTCCACATGATGACAGAGGCAGAGCTAAGCAAGGGGACACACAAGCAAGCAGACACAGCCTCACAAACTCACAGCCACAGCCACACACAGAGGTACATAGATAATCGACAGACAACCATTGGATGCACAGAGACAGGCACAGAAACCCACGGGACTCTTACCCATAAACACACTGGCGACGGCCTCTCTCAGTTTTCTCTGCCTCTCTGTCTCTGTGTCTCTCTTTCTCACACACACACACACACACACACACACACACACACACAAGATACACAGTGGAAACTGGAATCAGAAGAGCCTCCAACACTCTCCCCTTTCTTCTTCCACCAGAAGATTATCCCTGCCATTCTGAAAGCTGACATGTGAATGAAACACGTAGTCCCAGACGTGGTCCCAGACGGGTAGTTACAGAAGCCTTATGTGCTTCTGGCAGAAGAGGGGCCGTTCTGGGCTGGGACACCCCAAGGGGACCGAGGTGGGGAAAAAAAGGTGGTTTTCCTATAGAAACACAGCCTGACACCCAAAACTGGAGACTTGGGGTTTGTCTCTCTAGAGGGAGGCGAGCAGAGTTAGGCTGTCTCAGGGACCCCAAATGTGTCCTATTTCCCCACCATGCCCACCACGCTGATCCCTGGTGACTTGGTTGGGGGGAAAAATTGGCCACAAGCAAGTTGGTCAATCTGATAACTGGGCAGAATGTTGATTGGTTGAAAAATGAAAATTTTCATTTGCCATTTGTCAAGTCTTATTAATTTTGGTGCAGAATTGGGTGGTTTGGCAACTGACTGAGATTCTTTAAGAATTTCAGCTATGCTACAGGGTTTGTTTTCTCTTTGCAGGGGAAGTATGTTTATATCTAATCCATTTTCAGATCATTTGTACTTTTACTATTTGTGATGAATATTAAGGTCACACTTAACTCATTTATTTTACTCATCCATTCAACACATGCTTACTGGGAGTCCAGTATGATGGGTATTCCTCTAAGGTCTGGGTGGGCATTCAAGTGTGAGCGAAGTTGACAAAGTCCATTCCATCAGGCAGCACACATTTCAGTGGAAGAGGGAAGCATCAAATAAACAGACATGTAACTATTGAATGATGTGTGTAAATGCCATGAAGAAAGAACAGCAAAAGGATCAGGAAAGGCCTAGCTAAAGGGGTGACAATTAGCAGAGACTTCAATGCACTGGGAGAGTCACACATGCATCCAGGGCAAGAGCATCTCAGCACAGCAGGTGAGATGTGCAAAGGCCCTGGGGTGGAAGAGTCTTGGTGTGTTTGACAACAGCAAGGAGAGCAGCGTGGGTAGTCCACAGTGAACAAGCAAGAACAAGGTAGGACATGAGCCTGAAGAAGCAGCCAGGGCCTAGTGGCACAAGGGCTCCTAGACCACAGTTGGCCTTGGTTTCAGCCTAAATATGTAATGGGAAGCCATTGGAGGTCTGAGAACCAATGTGATCCATTTAAATTTTAAAGGAGCAGCTCTGGCTGCTGTATGCAGAATAGCTGAAACGGGGGAGGAGGGTGGCTAGGGGTGGAGGGTTACGACTGTGATACCCAGTTAGGAGGGTATCGCAGTCATGCCAGTAAGGCTGGTAGGAGAATACCTCTACATCCACCCAGAGGAACTCTCTGCTACAATCCGTGGCAAAAGCCACAAACTAAATGCGAGAAACAAAGATCTGTTAGGACCCACCCAATGTCCATGAGAAAGACATCATTGAATTATTGCATTTTATAGACCTACTATGTGCCTAGGCGTGTGCACAGAATTTTATATAAAACATCTCCCTTAATCCTTCTAGTCACCCTTCGAGGTAGATGCTATTATTCCCACTGCACAGATGCTATTATTCCCTCAACCTCGGCGTGCACCAACTCGGAACTATATCACAAAACCAGAAAGGGCAGAATTGGCTTGAAATAAATAAAATAGGTTTAAGTAAAAAAAAAAAAAAAAGATTATTTTTCACCAGAGACTGAAAAAACGTTTGAGCTTATTCTTTTTGTTTCTTTCTTAGCATAAATATAATGCATTCTCATCTTAGAAATAGTAAAATAGAGAGAGAGAGAAGCAAAATAAACGCATAAAGAGCCCCCATAGTCTCATTTCCTTCCCACCTACTCCCTGACACAGATGTGACCACGCCCTTCTGTGCAGACACAATATTTTGCTACACAAATGAGCTCCTGCCATACCCACTATTTGGTAACATCCCATAGTTCACTTAAATCACCTTCATAGAAGAATTTACCTCAACGATTTCCTCTTTTCCTGGCCATGTGGTTTGTTCTCTTATAAATGAATATTTATTGTGTCCCCAACTTTTCCCTATTACAATGAAGGGCAAGAAAAAATTATTGAAAATAATGCAGAAATAAAATAGAAAATCCTATGGGAAAAAATCCAGAAATGCTTTGCCTAGAGGAAGACAAATTTGTAAGCGGTGTTTTAAAAGCGAACTATTGGTGGGGCACCTGAGTGGCTCAGTTGGTCGAGTATCTGACCCTCGGTTTCCACTCAGGTCATGATCTCAGAGTCATGAGATCGAGCCCCGATTCAGGCTCTGTGCTGGGTGTGGAGCCTGCTTGAGATTCTCTCTCTCCCTCTCCATCTGCCTTCCCCCCCTTCCCTCTCTTAAAAAAAAAATGCTAACTATTGGAGATATGCATTTTCAACCAGATTTTTGTTTTGATCATGTTGTCCTGTTAGCCCCTCAGCTTTCCACCAGATCTTTTCAACCAAATCACTCATTTGGTCAAATTCACTTTGGCAAAAGAGTTTTTCTGGCTGAGTCAGATGAATAATACCATTATTATGAATTATTACTATTTATTTCACTTTGCATATGTGTGCAGTAGCCCCATTGCAGAACTTGTTTTAATTAATCCTCCCAGTCACAGCTAGATGAGTCAGGATGGCCTTCCCCAACTCATGGAAATGGACTCAGAGGTTCAAGGGATAAGGTCAAAGTCCAAGGTTACCTGGCTGGGAAGTGGGAGGCGTAGAATCTGAGCTTAAACCATCCCGGTTGCCTGCACATGGGCTTCTGTCATTGCCACACACTGAGACGTGCAGCAAACACAGCACACAGTAGGTCTTCAGAAACCATCAGTCGTTCCCTGGCCCCACTCTCCCTCAGAGCATTAATTGCTAGTGAGGGAGAGCTAATACTAGGCTTCTGATAAAATCTTTACTGATTCTAAAACCTTTCTCTTCTTCAAGTACAACAGAGGTTTCCAGAAGTATAATTTCAGTTACTGAACCTAGCAACTAATTTGTCTATATTAAAAGGTGTTTATGGTAAGGCTGTGGTGCTGTGGAGAGCATCTTTTCATTTATATGCTTTTAATCTTGGTTTATAATGTGAGCTGTCATGAAACATAATAAAATTAAATATAAAGGAGAGGAGAGAGAAAGAACAGTCTCTCAGGGACGGCTGGTTTGACTGGGTCAGAGCCGGCTATTACTTCACTGGAAATCCATTCAGAGGTACACGGGGAGCCTGGGGAGATCAACAGCCTAACCGAATGCACCTGTAGAAAGGAGGGGATCCCTCAGAGGCCATGCAGGGCTGTGGTGTGTGACTGGTACTGGGCCAGGAGTCGGGACACCTGGGCATGGCCCTCAGGCAAGTCATGTCAAGGGGGTTAGATGTGGTCGTTCAATCACTCCATTTCATGGCTCATTGCACGTGTGTGCATGGGTCACAGCTCTGGAGTCCAGTTCTGCGCAGGCCAGGGGGAAGTCTGAGATACGAGGTGCATCCCCCATGGCCCAGCCCCCAGGGAGCGGGGGACCAAGGACAGAAGACAATCTGTCAACATGTCTACACAGGGCATATGCTTGCTGGAGAAGGGGGCTTGTTCCTGGGAATACAGGGCATGATGAGAATGTTGCCGTTTTAACTTTTCTTTCCATGATAAGATAAGCAATATTTTAACTGTCATAAAGGGAAAAAAATCTTCCTTTTTTGGAAACTGTGAGATCGTCAATAAGAGCATAGGAAGACTTCCCCCACAGTGGTAAGTGGCGTTTGCCAACTGGGGCTGGGCTGTACACAGCATGCCCAGAAGATGGGGACAGTTCAGGAGCCCTTTCAACAGCAGGTGGACATGAACGGGTACGAGAGGAGTAAGTGGGGGGCCAGCAGAAGGTGGGTCACTGGGAGCCTGTGTGCCAGGCTGAGGGCTGACTCTAGCCGGGGGGCAGGCAGGCCCAAACCTCTGACTCCTGCATTGCTTCCTCTGGGGAGGAGGGTCTACTCCTAGCTCTGACTGCCCCACACACAGCTAGCCCCCAAGCTGGGGACAGTAGGTGCTGGAAGAATAGAGAGGACAACCAGAAGATTGCAGGTGAAGTCACCTGGCGCGTGGTTGGCGCTCATTAAGGGCCAGCTCTCTCCTCCTTTGCCTTCCTCCGAGGGGTTTGATTTGGTCTACGATGCGCCCCAAGCTTATTAGGGATCAGTGGTCCCAGAGGTTCTCCTCAAGATGGCCCAACGTTGGCTTGCGGCGGACGGGGCTACACCCAGGGCTGCACGGGTAGGTGAGGTACAAGAAGCCGGGCGGGGGGCTCCTCCAGGGAGAAGAGGTGCAGCTGCGGGGCGGGCCTGCCTTCCCGGTTCTGTTTCTTCTCTGCAGGAATCCTGACCAACTGTCTAATGGCAATGTGTGGCTGGGACAGACCTCTCCGACGTTCCATAGCACCCATCATCTCAGCCAGCCTCTCTGCCTTCAGTCCTGCACCCTGCAGAGGCATCTGGCCATGGGACCTCTGCCCAGATCCCAAACGCTGCCTAGGGAATGTCCGTTAGGGCATCCTGAATTAATGCAAGCATCCTGCAGGCTTGGGCCAGAGTCCAAGGGCACAGGCAGAGTGGCTAGCCTGACAGCTGCTCTCCAGGAAAGCTGGGTTCGGGCCGCACATGTGCCCAAGCACGGCTCCCTAAGACCTAGTGCTTAGAGAGTCCTGTTTCAGTGTCAAACTTTTAACCCAGCACTTTTGGCGAAATAGGCTTTTTTCTCCCGTGTTGATTTTTTTCTTGGAATGGCCACAGGCTCAGTAAATCTTTGCTTTGCACATGGAAGCCATTTCCCTACATTTCCACTGATCTGTTCACTCATCCAGCCAATGCATGCTGGTTCAGCACTTACTCGATGCTGTTCCAGGAGTAAAGTCTTAGGCAGGAAGGAGGAAAAGGCCCCTGTGCTGGAATGGCTGTTCCCAAAACCTGTCACTCGTACCTTCCAGATACTGTCAGGCGTTATAAGAGGCAAGCTTTGAGGAGCTGCTTCCAACCCCAGCTGGATGAGCTCTGTACCCAAAGAGATCAAGGTGGAATCCTACTTCTACCATTTCCTGCTCTATGAGAGTCTGAGAAACACCCATATTCCCTCCCTGGGGGTGAAGCCTTCTCTTAAAGGGAAACCACCGGGATGTCCAAAGCTTGCTGCAAGGTGCATGACGTAAGGTGTGTAGGGACGTTAGTGCGGAGAAGCGTAGGAAGGGCCCGGCTGCAGCTGCTACTTTATTTGGGCAACTGCATGACCTCGACACACCTGTTTCCGGAACCCTAAAATGGTGACAGTAAGACCCATCTACCAAGCTTTAATACAGGGATGAAAGAAGATAGCATTTGTAAGAGGGATTTTGAATAATGATAACATTTGAAATAGACATAAGCAATTAACACACAGCACAATGCAGTACAACTGGTCGGAGGGAAACAAAATGGCAGGAGGCCACCCTCCTTTTGATGGTAGCAGGTAGAAGTCTCTGGGTTCCCTCCTTCCTCTGGATAGGCCACACCTGTGGCTACCAAACGAGCGCTGCGCTCAGTGCATTCCGCCGCTGTCTTCCTTAAATCTGGCGGCCACCCTGGCCAGTGGCGGTCATGATTCCCTTCTGCAGATGGCGGCGTACCAGCTCAGAGAGGTCCTAGAGCTCGCCCAAGGTCACACAGCTAACAGGTCGGGATTAGACCCAAATCCGTTTGGTTCAAAAGACCTGGCCCTTGCCACCTGACGTCCCTGACAGCCCGCAGGGGCTGTGCGCATGCTCAAATAAGAAAACAAAACCCACGCTCCTGGGGCACTGTTGGCGCAGAGGGATAGGGCAGCGGCTGTGTCCTCCTGGCTCTGGTTTCGGTCAGGAGAGGAACAGGGCACATAAAGCCTGATTGTGCTTTTATCTGGTTATACCAGGGAGGTTGGACTGGTTTCCCATATTTGCTATTTGTGTATTTTTTTGTCTTTCTTATGGACGTGAACTAACCTTACACGCGGAAGGGGTTGAGTCCGTCCTTATTTGTTACAATGCTCGTTTGCCTTTTTTAAAATTGTATGATTTTTAATGTAAAAAATAGTTTTTAATTGTATCTGATGACACTAGGTTGTATAATGTGTAGATCTTCCACCATCCTTGTCTTAAGAAAGTTGCTTCCTATTCTGAGGAGAGAAGAACCCAGATGGATCATACTTAAATAGGAAAAAGGAACATACGTGTCCGTTTTCCTTCTGGCTTTTATTTTTTACTTGTGTGCACTGTCTGTTATGTTGAACTTTGTAATCCATCTGGAATTTATTTTGAAGTATCGTGTGAGATGATGATCTCTCTTTTTTTTTTTTTTTTCCAAATAGCCGGTTTCCCCAACGCCCTTTATTGATTAAATTCAAGCGCTACCTGCCACTGCGTGCAGGTCCTCATCACACAGCAGGCTGCACCCGCCCAGGAATTGGTTTCCAAGGATCTGTTCTATTCCAATAGCCTACGTGCCTTCCCTGTTCAAACACTGCACCATTTCAGTGACTAACTTTCGAATGCGTTTCAGCAAGAGAGGAGAATCTCACTCCGTTATTCGCCTCTTACAAAATCTTCTTTGGCCATTTTTCCAAATAAACTTAGACTCATTTTGGTGCATTTTAAGAAAAAATCCCATTGAGATTTTTGACTACATTAATTTGAAAGAATTGCCATTGTTACAAGATTCAGCTTTTCCACCCAGGAACACGATACGTCTTTCACATTCATTATTTCTCGTAGTCCCAGAACACCATGGAGTTGATATAATTACCATTGTTCTACAAACGAGGACACCAAGGCTCAGAAAAGTCACCAGCCTTTCTAAAGTCACCTCTAAAATACGTCTGAGAGGCAAGCCCACTGCTTTCTTCTGGCAGCTCAAGGTTTCACTCAGCGGAACACTGAATAAATTAAAGAAATATTTTGGGATTATGTCATTTAGCAAACATTTATTAAGCACCTGCTGTGTGCCAGATACTGGGAATGATGATGAATAACATGCAATCCCTGCTCTTGGAAGCTGCTCATAGTCTTGGGGGGAGGAGAAAAGTATACGGATAATACTATACAGTATAAGTTATGTAAAAACAACAGTTTCTTGTACTGTGTGCTCACCGTGTATCAGGTGTATCCTAAGCTCTTTACCCACATCTTGTTTTAGCCTCAAAGCGTTTAGCCGCTGGTGCGTCCAGTGTACGAGAACATCAAGGCACAGAGACGTTAAGGGACTTGTCCAAGATGGTGAAGACGCCAACAGGCAGAGCGGGCACGGAAGCCAGACTCAGGCATCTGTGCTAGGTGGGCCCACTGCCGCCCACAGATGAGCATGGCCAGCTAGGTGGGCCTCAGGGAGGGGCGCTTCGGTCAGCCTTGGCAGGCTTCCTGGAGGAAGCACAGATGGCCTGAGCCGAAGGAATGAAGCAGACAGCCAAGAGGGAGAGAACAGACTCCCAGGCACAGAGAGAGCAGCACCTGCAAAGGTACGGGGCCACAAGGACTGGGGTACACTGGGGGGAATGCAGATGAAAATAATCATAACCAGAGCCGGTCACTTTTATTGAGCACCTACTGGAGGCCAGGTACTCCCCCGCACCCTTACATGCAACCGCGGATTGAATCCTCACAACAACCCTTTGAGATAGAAGTTATTGTTCCATTTTACAGATGGGAAGAGTGAGACACAGGAGGATTACGTAACTGGATCCTGACCACACAGCTGATAGGCATCAGAGCTGAAAACGCAACTGGAAAGGGGACTATGAGTCAGATCATGAAAAATCTCAAGAACCAAATAGTTTGGACGTCAAGCTGTAAAACTGAGAGTCGTGTAAGGGTTTTGAGCCAGAGTCATGGTCAAAGAATGAACTGGGCAGAGCTACGACATTCACCCTCACCTCAGCCCTTAACCAGCTCTACCATCTCACTTAAACACCACGACCAAACCACTGAGGCAGATAACCATCTAGTCCTATGTTATAGATGAGGGCACGAGTGACCTTGCCAGCCCTGGAGGGTGGTGGAGACTGAATCCAAACTCCAAGGCATCTGGCACCAAAGGCCTGCTGTCCCCATCATCAGGCAGCGGAGGGAGTAGTGGAGAAGCGGGGAGCAGGGGCCACTCCCCAGTGTGTCCTAGCTCTCACCCACACGGCGGGGTGAAAGTCCCCTGGCGGGCATGTAGGTCACCTCCTGACGATAATTAAAGTGGAGAGTTACAAAGATAAAACTTTACAAAGCATTCTTGGCATTCTTGCCCATGGCTGGAACAATATTAACTTTCGTTCGGGGGCATTGACAGACAATTCCATCAGGGTTTGAGTAACCCCGTCCATTTTTCCTTTGGCACTGGAAAATTTCCACCTTCCGAGTCCAGACACCCGTCGTTTGGATTACGGTAGGAGCCTACGTGCTGAAAGGCTGGCCCCAGCCCTGATGCTACCATGTGAGCCCTGCCCATCTGGAATACATTTGGGCACCAAAGGGCCGTAATCATTTGTGATCCTGAGAACATGCACCAGAGACAGTTCACTGGGAACTTTAAAGAAAAACCAAAAAGACAGACAGCGTCAACTATGTAAACATGTAAAACTTCTATACGAGGGGTGAAGGTGGGGGGCAGAGAAGTAACTGATATAAAATCAAAAGAGCAGACTGGAGGAGAAAACCAACCCTATGGAGAGGAGACTGTTGTCTCCATTTTACAGATAAGAAAATGGAGGCTCAGGAATGTTAAGGATCTTGCCCAAGATCAAGCGTGGGTGCGTTGGGGTTTGAATCCATATCTGTTTGACTTCAGAGCAGGAGTATTTTGCCCTAAACTATTGTGTAATTAGAATAACAAAGGAAAGTGGAGACTTGAAAGGGCTTTAAAAAGTGTAGTAAAAAATCAGTACTTATTTGGATATAAAAAGCGCATTCAACTTAATTACAAAAGAGAAAATAAAAAATCCAGACCCTAAGAGGTAAGCGAGCAAAAAAGAGTATAATGTGTACAGTTAAGGGACAAGCGTGAAAAGCTGCCCCACCTTTGAGAGCACTCAAAGAAAGGCAAAAGGAAGCAACGAGAATTTTTCTTTATTATTGAAAAAACTCAGTGGTAATGATAACATCTAATGCTGGTAAACATGAGGAGAGACTGTAAGATGTCAGCATTGCCGTCAGGCAAGTTTAATTGGCTCAGCCTTGTTGAAAAATAATTTGGCAATGTATTTCAAACATCACACACATTTTCACAGGATTTGACCAAATTTTCTCAGGCTTGGAAATTTATCTAAGTAAATAACCCAAAATGAAGACCAGGCCATCCCGCAGCCTTACCGACAATAATGCAAAACTCAGAAACCATCAAAAGTGCTCCACAAGAGAATAATTGTTGGGTCAGTTAGTGAAAGGCTTTGACACAGTCTTTATTTCTTTTACTTAACGAACATGATGTAGCATCATGGGAAATTGCTTCTGCTAGAATATCAAGAGGGAAAAAACGTTTACAAAAGGGCATCTAAGCTGTGATGGAGATGATCAAAAAATGTATCTGCAAACGGACAGAGACAGGAAAGGACTATGGACAAAAACTGGTGGGTTGGTGGGATTGTGGCTAATTTTTGATGTTACTGTTGATGCAATATTTGTGTAAGAAAGAAAAATCACACTCATAAAAGTAATAGCTCCGTGATTGTATTGGGCCAAATTCCTCCAGGGCTAAAAATATGTTAAGAACTTCTGGAAAGCTACATTAACTCTTTAAATGACCACTGTGGGACCATTGAATGTTAAAATAATAATAATAGTAGTATAAAAGAGGCCAGTAAGTCAGTGCCGCTTCCAAATTTACCAAGTTAACTGCCAAGACATAACTTAGGCATTAAGACAATCTGGTCCAACAAGCCCAAATATAGAAGAGGCAGAGAATAGCACGATGTCTCTAGCCGAGTATGGACAACCGCAGAACACCACTTGCAGGTCGGCCTTCATGCACTCACAGTTCCTCCCATAGTTCCCACAGCTCTGCGGGAGGGTACCCCCACCCTCTGACTTTTACCGTGTGAGTTTCTAAACCAGCCGACCAATCCCAGCTTAGATGCCATTCATTATACCATTCTTACCCTAGTTGCACTTGTCTCCTTGGGGCCGGGGTGGGGACGGCTTGTGGGGGGAAGCTGAAACTTCCAAAGAAAGAGCTATGTCCCTCATCTGTGATGAGTCCCCACAGCATCAGGCACCATCTCAGCCATTAGCAACGCTCACGACAGGCGTCCGTTTCCTGTGGCCACTGTGGCTGATTATCCCCAGATTGGTGGCTTAAAACAGAAATTCACCCCCTCACAGCTGTGGAGGCCAGGAGTCAGAAAGCAGTTACACGAGGATGGACCGAGGCCAGGCTTCCTCCCGAGGCTCTTCCAGCTTCTGGGGGCTCCCGGCGTGCCCAGGCTGATGGCCCCATCACTCCTCTCTCTGCCTGCGTGGTCCCATCACCTTCTCACCTTCGGGATTGAAGCTCCCTCTGCCTCCCCCTTACGAGGACATTTGTGACGGCATTTGAGGGCCCACCCAGATAATCCAGGGTCACCTCCTCATCCGAAGCTCCAAATAGGATCTCATCCACAAAGTCCCCTTCACCGGAGCAAGCAGACCTGGCGTGGGACATGTGGCCGCAAGTTCCAACATTAGTAAAAACCAAATTAGCGGTGTGACATTAAATCATGCCAAGGGTGTTTTTCGCTCTAGTTTGAGTTTTTTGTTTGCGTACAGTGGACACGCAGTGGTACATTAGTTTCAGGTGTACAATGGAGCAATGCAACTTCTCTAGTCCTTACGCTCTGCTCACCACATGTGCACCTGCCCTCTGCCACCGCACAGCGCTGTTACTATACCGTTGACTCTATTCCCTAGGCTGTGCCTTTCACCCCCTGATTCGTCGATGCCGTAGTGGCAAGCCTCTATCTCCCCCTCCTCTTCGCCCATTTTGCCCAGCCCCCAGCCCCTCCCCTCTGGCAGCCACTGTTTGTTCTCTGCATTTATAATCTTGTTTCTACTTTTTGTTTGTGTATTTTTTTTTATATTCCACATGTGAGTTGAAATCATGCCAAGATTTTAATACACTTGTCTTAAGATAGTAATAAAACATTTCAACATCAGCAGTGTGACGTGTCCCGACGGATGAAGTGTCTCCGATGTTTGCTGTGTGAGTTTTGTGTAGTTGTGTGTATTCTTTGTTCGGTGAATGGGCGGCACACTGCAGTCCTTAAACACGTGGTCCCCTTGGTCGTGTTGGCACAAGTGACTTCTACATTCAGTGACAGCATGTGAGCAACTCTTATCAGCAAGCAACATTTTTCAAGTAAGAGATCATGTTTCCTATATCATGTAGGAGGGACTTACCCTTGCTGAATGGGAAGATTGCCCCTCAAGTCACTGGAGCCTTAGTAATTGCTTATAGTAGTAGGTGCTAGCAGCGCCGTTGCTGTGCATAGTCTGGTTTTAGTAAAATAAATAGTTAAAGGGCGCCTGGGTGGCTCAGTAGGTAAAGCGTCTGCCTTTGGCTCAGATCCTGGAGTCCTGGGTTCAAGTCCTGCATCGGGCTCCCTGCTCATCGGGGAGCCTGCTTCTCCCTCTGCCCCTTGCTCATGCTGTCTCTTTCTCAAAGAAATAAATAAAATCTTTAAAAAAAATAAATAAGTAGTTAAGCAGAAAAACAACACCTGAACCTGTCATGCTCACAGGCTGCAGGGATTGGGGTGTAGGTGCCCTTTGGGGGGGCCATTGCTACGTCCACCACGGTACATGCTGTGGAAATAGAGGACAAACTTGGCCCCTTCTTCCCTAGAAGCTGGGTCAAGACAAGCACCTCTCTACTGGCTAGGAGCTCTCTAGGGACTCTCACCCGTCCCTTTCTCAGCAACCATCTGCTCAGCGTTCCCTTACCCAGGCTCAGTGTTGGGCTCCGGGGACGGAGACGTCAATAAGACCCAGACCGTCTGACCATTCAGAGCGGGGTTGTTGGTTTTTCTTTTAAGACGATTCAGAGACAGTGACATGTAACTGCTTAATTTATAAGTGGGAGCCAGACAGGCCAGTGAGAAGCAGGAGGACATTTCTGTGTGGCCTGGAAGATCTCAAAGAACTGAGATAATGGAGATGAGTCTGGCCGGGTCAAGGCATGGGGGATGCGTATCGGAGAAGGAGGCCTGATCAGGCCTGGAGAAGGAGCTCGGGCAGAGCCGTGGAGCGCTCTCAGCAAGAGGGTCCCCACAGCCACACGTCAGAGAGACAGTTCACCCTCTGACGCAGCAACCCCGCTCCCAGAAATCAGCCCAACCAAAATACAAACCCACAGAGATGCGTGTTCAAGGACGTGCATTAAGGATATGTTTGAGGAGTACTGATTAAAACAGCTAAAATGTATAAACACCTGAACGCCGTCAGCTGTGCTGGTTGAAAACTGGGATATTGGGCAGCACGAAAGGCACGAAGAGAGCCCTGCATGTGACGTGAGGAGGCGCCCGGAGGCTGGTGTCGTTCGGGGGAAACCGTACACGGTGGAACAGAATGTGTGGTGTGGTCCCACTTAGGTGTCTAAAACCCCCAAACGATGTGGGTTTGTATGAAAATATAGGCAGAGAGAAAAAAAAATCAAATACACAAAAATGAATGACAGTCAACTGAGGAGAAAGGATTCAGAGGAGGGAATTGAGAGAAATTGGAACTTTTGACCCTATTTTCAGATGCGTCTTTTGCGGTTTTTATAAAAGAAGCGTTTCTTATGTACATAATTTGTGGACACAAAAAGAGAAAAGGATAGGGCCTAAAAATAAATTGAACAGAAAAAGGTCAGTGAGTTAGCGTTCAGAAGCCCCTTAGACACATGTCCGCGCAGCACGTGTGGAAGGCAGACCGTCGGACAAGGCTGCAGTGGAGGCAGGGAGGCCAGTGAGGGCCCCCGCCAGCCCAGGGGAGGGGGAGACACAGATTCGAGCCCTGGGAACTCCAGAGGAGAGCAGAAGACAAGAGGTTTCCAGACAGAAGTAAATCAACGTGTGGCCCATGTTAAGTGGAAGATGGGGAACAGCAGGCTGAATCGTGGAGGCTGACTCCAGGGTTTATAAATCTTGTGCAGCAGAGGAAATGGGGAGACATTCACTGAGAGACCAGGTCAGAGAGAATAAGCCCTGTCCCCAGGGAGAAGTGTGAACAAACTCAGCTTTCTAGAGATCTGGGAAAGTGTTGCCTTCTTCCTGAGCGGGCCATCTTCCTGACACAACGGTCTGTCTTCCATGGAAAAAAGGGCCAGCCCATGGGAAGGGAGCTGGTCCTTGTGCTCCAATGGAATGAGCTCCAAGCACATAGGGGGTCCCTGGGTGCCAGGGCCTAGGACCTAGCAGTGTCAACAGTGTGTCTTATGGAAGAACCAACCTCTCCGAGTAGTTCTACAAGCTGCCAACAGGTGACAGTCACCAGGCCTTTCCCCTGGGAAGCACCTGGCTCGCCTGTCTGTAATTGACTCCCCAGCGCCATGACAGCCAATGCAAGGTGACGCCTCCACCCCAAGACCGCCTTCCTCGCTGCCGGCTTATCCACAGCTTAGCTCCAAGTACACTTCAAAGCTCTCTGCCCGGGCCACGCAGACCTTTGACTTCATGCACAAACTTATTCTTAAGCAAGATCTAGTAGTGACAGGGGACCTCCCAACTCTTCAGCTCTCCCCTCCTGCAAGAGGCTGCCCTATAACCGGCTGGAAGGGACAGTGAGGCACAGAAGGTGGCTAATGGCTTTGCTTTTCCTAACAGTGTTTACAGGGTTTCCCCCTTTAGTTACAAGTGACATACATGTCCTTCCTTGCAGAAATAATGATAGCTTTGTGATCAGTTTTCAAATCCCAAATGTGGCCAGCCATCTATTGGTGCCTCTGCTGGGTGTTTCTCAGACACAGCCCAGGCCAGGACAATAAATAGCAGCTGCAGTGAACAGCCCTCATTGCCAAGGTCGTCAAGTGCATGTTAATGTTATGAAACTAACCAGCCCTTTGTCTCTTGGGTTCCTAGTCACATCACCCATCAGTTCCAATACTGAGGCTGCAAACAAAACTTAATCTTCCCTGAAAAACCCACAGATGATTATGTTTTGGTTAAACTGATGTGAAAGAAAGAAGGAAACCAACGATTCTGCACCCAGCAGCCCAGGCGGGTTGTGTGAACCGCTTTTTATGTTTTCTCACATTCTCAATGCTATAGGCATGCAATTCCTTGCTTTGCCTTATGGATGGGGAAGCTGAGCCTCTGGGATGGTGAAGTGACTTAACCAATAACATGGCAAGTTGATGGCACTAAAGGTGCAAGCCGGTCTATCTGACTCCCTATTCGCGCCCCCGGACTAGTCAGGATGGCAGGGAGAAGGGGTGTGCGTATGTGTACACGCGTATCGGCATCTTTATTCAGGCTCCTTGAACATGCTCTTGCCACTGGTCCTCTGCTAAGACTGGCTGCTGAAGCCGGAGCTGCCTGGACATCACACAGTTCCCTCTACGGCTCTGTGGCTTCACTGTGACTAAGGTTTTGTTTGCTGGATTTGCTGGGATACGGATCTGTATTTGGTCCTCTTATTCTGTGATTCAGACTAAGGTCCCAGGGCTACACAGGACACCCAGTCCCCCCAATACCCTAAGTCAGCAAGGTTATATTCTGCCGTATGTGTGGCCAAGGCTGCTACTTGCCCAACAGTATTTGTTCTCCCTTCTCCTTTGGTACCAGAACCTCTGATTATAGCTGGGCACATGAAATGAAGATAGTTCTCAGCTTCCCTGGCAGCTCAGTGTGACCATGTCACTAAGTTGCAGCTAATGGCACAAAAAGGAAAGTGCTCTTCCCTTTCTCTCTCCCTTTTTTTTTTTTTCTTTCCTACTGGCTGGAATGCAGATGTGATAGCAGTAGCTCTAGCAGCCATCTTGTACCATGAATGGAAGTCACAGGATGGAGATGGCAAAGAAGCAAGAACATAGAAAGCTGGGTCCCTGATGATCATGGAGTTGTCCAACCATTCTGGACTCTCTGTCTGCCTCCAGGATTCCCTCATGCAAGAGAAATAAGCTTCTATCTTGTTTAAGATACTGTGATATTGAATTTCCTGCAATGTGGAGCTGATGAACAATAATCTAATAAACAATTTTGTGTCAAGAGCTCCTGGAGGGCAGAGTCCTGGTATTCAGCACTTTGTACCCCCAGATACTAACCCAGTGCCTGCCCCGCAATCAAGGATCGGTGATAGAAATGTAGAGTTGGAGGGGGCCTTGGGAAGCCCCTGGACCATCTTCTACCCATTGCCTGAAGCTGATCTTGTCATCTCCCCCTTAGAACATGCTGTCCGCCCTGGGGACCCTGAGTTGGTAAGTGGCTTCCCCGCCCTTATCAAGGTACCAAGTCCTGGTGATTCCACCCCTCAAATATCTCTAGAGTCCCTCTCCTTTCATTCCTCATTCCTTGCCTCCATTTCTCTTTGGAGAGCTATCTGAGGAGCTTGTCAAATCTCAGGTCTGTACCAGCCCCTCTTCTTTTTACAAATCCACTCATAGCCCCACTCCCACAACCCAATATACACACTAACTGCCCAAGGGCTAACACTGGAAAAAAGAAAAAAGTGTGCTTTCATATGATTGCAGATTTCATGATTCCTTAAAAAATCAGAAGATGGGACGGATTAGGGCCTGTATTCCCACTTGGTCCTGATTAGCTGGCGCTGAGCCGTGTGTCTGCTGCTGAAGCTGGGGCCTGTGTCCCTCTACTGCAGTGGCTGTCACCTACTCCCCTCACTCACATTTGTGACCTACTAAACCCCAGGAGGCATTTTAGTGTGCCATCCCTCCTGGCAATAGTGACAATAATTACAGCACAACATCTGGGCGGCCATGGGAACAGGTATGGGAATATTTACATTCAAGGATGACATTTAAATTGCACCTGAAGGAGGCATGGAATTTTCCAGATGGAGTCAAGAGAGAGGCAACAACATGAGGAAAGACATGGAGATGCAAAAGGAAGTGACAATTTTCAGGAATAGAAAGAAGCCACCAGCTCCGCTTACTTATTCGTGGGGTGCCCCTGGATGGGTGGGACGTTCCTCTTTTGCCCGTGATACTTCACTCTGCTTCTTTAGTCATTTGTGTTCTCTGCACTGTCCCTAGAGGGACTTGGACATTTGGATTTTTTGGATCACAAAATCAATCCTACATTCCTGAGTTGGGCAGACGGATCAGGCAGGCTGGGCCCCATCATGCTGTGATAACAAACAGTCCCAAAATGTCAGTGAACACAGCAAGCTTATCCTTACACAGGCCACTGGCCCACTGCAGGCTGATTGGGGGGGGGGGGGGGCTCTTCTCATCAGAGTCACCCAGAGGCCCAGGCTGACAAAGCTCTATCGCCTCGTGTGCCCACCTGACACC
Source organism: Ursus maritimus (assembly GCF_017311325.1). Lineage (NCBI taxonomy): Eukaryota > Metazoa > Chordata > Mammalia > Carnivora > Ursidae > Ursus > Ursus maritimus. The sequence continues at coordinate 2,210,677 of NW_024423897.1, read as the reverse complement.
GAGGCAGGAAAAGGGAATGTAGTGAATTGGGCACTGATTCAAAACTGACTCTGAAACAACATGTGTTACTTCCATCACATTCCATGAGTCAAACAGAGTGCTGTGACCACCCGATGTCCAAGGGGGCAGGAAAGAACAATCCTACCACGTGCCTGGAAAAAGGAGGAGAGCCCCAGAATTCGTGAGCCTCCCCCACGACGGTTCTAGCACCCAAGGTCCTTTGTCATCAACTCTTCCCCATTCTCCAGGCTCAGTGTCCATATTCTCCCCCTTCTCCTGGCCTCGACCATCCTAGACTACTTGAAGTTCTAAGAACTTCCTACGTATGTTATTTCTATGACTGTTTGCCTATGCTGCCCTGTCTTCTCAGGGGGTTGTCCCTGACTTTTCCAGGAAAGTTCATTACATCTCTCAAGACTCCATTCAAAGGCATCCTCATCTGGAAGGCTGACACCTCTCCCCACACCCGCCATGTACCAGGGTCAGTTAGGGATGGAAATTTCCATAACACCAGCCATATCGTTCAGATTGCTGAATTCATCTCCTGCCCCATAAGTGACTTTATAGGTCTATCCCCCAGTTACACTGCGAAATGCTTGAGCACAGCCTAGAACCTAACTCAGAGAGATAAGTGAATGATGGAAGCAACAAGAGTGCCCAAAGCAGAAAGAGGGCTGATGGGAGCAGGCAAGCTGGAAAGTATGTGTCCCCTAGAATGGGGGAGCAGCCACTCACTTTCAATTGTTAGTTTTCACAAAGGGGTGGGGCCTAGGTTGCTGCATCTTTCAATTTTTCAAGAGAGATTAGACACCTGTATTTTCATGTGGGAACTCCCAATTTCTTACTATCTGGATTTGTCTCCATGCAACACCCATCGGGCAGCTCTGCTACAGAAACTCCCTGGGTCGGCTCTAGGGAGCAGGCGGTTTTCACACTAATCCTGACTCTGCTACTAACTCGTTGCACAACTTCAGGCTAGTTGAGTAACCCCTCTGAGACTCAGTTTCCTCTTCTGTAAAATAACAATAATAATAGTACTTCATCGTATTGTCATGAGGACTAGATAGTGACGAACTCAGGATTAAAGCATTTTGCACAGTGCTGGGTGCCTAGTAAGTACTCATTAAATGCTAGTTATTAATATCATTAGATAATTGCACATATAACTATATAATTACACCTGCAATAAGTGCCAGGGGAGGGGGAGGGAACACAGGGAGTTCTGAGAAGAGCTAACAGGGGGGCCCTGCGTAAACGAGAGGGTCGGGAGGGATTCCCTGGAAAAGTCACGTGGCGGTGAGAATGGGTTAGCCCAACGAACAGTCAGGGGGCCATGAGTTCCAGGGAGAGTCTGCAGCAAGTACAAAAGCCCTAAAGTAGAAAGAAACTGAAGTCAAGAAGGGTCATAGAATAGGTTTCATAATTCTCAATGTCTGATAGCAGGAAGGATAACATCCGAGGGAAATTTTTCTGCTTCTTAAATTCTTGAAAAGATTTATTTATATTCAGAGCTAAGTCTGTGGCCGGCACTGGGGCTGGCTAGACTCTGTTGAATCTCCTACAAAGATATTAATTATCCCAACGCCCTGTACCTTCATTGGTTCACTTGAGAAACATCTACGTTTCCCATGTACCCAGCGCGTCCCTGAGTGCTGAACAGATATGAAGAAGAGCCAGTCAACGGCCATTTGACATCGAACGGTCTGATATCTGGACCCAGCATGTAGGAGAAATGACTAAGAACGCTTCAGAAGTCACAGTTCCCCGGGGGGCTGAGCTGAGCTCTGCCCAGGTCTTACCCGTCCAGTGGCCTCACTGGGCCCAAACAGAGACCCCAGCACGTCCAGGGGGAGGATGCAGACTCTAGCACTCGCCTCCCTTCATTGTTTTCAGGCAGACGTGTCGTACAACCTGAACAGCAGGTGGTCTGAGCACACCTTCTTAGACTAAGAGCCGGACTTGGAGGACCCCAAGGGGTCCCTCAAGGGGGATCCAACTGATTTACCAGCCAGGAGAACGGGCATAGGGGTGTCATCTTTGGTGAAGACCCAGGAGGTCATGTAGGCCCCTCACCAGATGGAGGGCCTGGGCCACCACATGGAGCCCTTCCTCACCATGAAAAGGACTGTCTCCAGAAATCCACAGTGTGAAGATTCTCTTTAATTTTTTTACTTTCTCCATGTTAAAAATGTAATTATATATATTTTATAGAAAAAAACAAAAAAGCACAGGTAAAACTACAAGAGAAAGAAACCCTTCTAATTCTGCAAGCCAACAATGACACCGGTAGGTACAACTCCAAGCCTTTTCTAGATGTTTCTACATAATGGACCACTGGGTAGCCTACTCTTTCCCTCAAATATTGTCCTCTGCAATCCAACACAGATTGGGTGTATGCTGGCCATAAAGGGCTCCGTAACTTATTCAACCACTCCTTGACTTTGAATTGTTAGGATTCTTTCCAAGTTTTCCCTGTTATCAATAATGCCTATCTGGGGAGTTGGGCATGAGAACAAAGCTGAGGCCAAGTTAAGACTTGGGGTCTTGTTAACAAATGAAAAGTTTGTCATCCCATGCTAAAGCATGCCTTATGAACAGAGCTGAGATTGCCCCCACGAGTATCCATATTGGTGCTTGGAGTTGGGAGAGTGAAAAAAAAATTATTCTTTTAATGTATAAAGCACAAACAGACACCCAGTACATAAAACACACAGACAGTGTATGTAAGATATTTAAATTTCCTAGGGGTAGCAGGTTCAGAGATTAGGGGGGAAAAATCTCCGTAAGTCTCACCAGGGGGAGAGTAATGGAGAAAAGTTGAGAAACGCTGTGTTATAGGGATGTTCTAGTTCACTCAGACGAAACCTATTCTACTCCTAAGTAGCTGTATTATTTCATACTGACCAATGATTTCTGGCCTCCAAGTGCCAGGCCGGGAGAGGCAAATTTTGACTGAGGCAAGCAATGTGTAACTTTTCTCATCATTTAATGATGAAAGATTAAGTAAGTCGATGTGAGACAAGACTCAGAAGACAGAAAATGTGTAATCTTTTCCCTTGGGGGGCACCTCTGGTTTTTTTCTCTCCCTGCTACAGAAACAGTCCTTCTCCTGGAGAGCACCATGGCGATCGAAGCAGGTCCGATGCACCGCCACATACTGAGGACCGGGACAGGCGTGCTCCTTCTCATCTGAAACCACTCCATAAACAAGCAAATGAGGTGGCGAATTTACACTCATAATATCCTCATTAGGTCCTTTGAGTTATGATTATGTTTTTCTATTTGGATTTTTTTCCCACAGATGATAGAAGTCTTAATATGCCAATAAAATACATCTGAAGAGACTTTGAGAGGGAGATCTCAAAGCACTTTATAAACATTAACTCATTAATTCTCCTCTTACCCTGACAGATGGGCAGCTGTCACGTCCTATTATCCCATTATCATCGAGAGAAACTGAGACCGGGAGATTAAACGCTTCCCTGCAGGCCTGCGGGAGGGAGCGGCACGAACAAAGGCCTCGCCCTGCCTTTGTCCAGCTCACTCAACCTGCTGGGGGAGAGGGAAGCAATGGAAAGTGTGGGGCATCTACCGTGCGCCGGACACCGGCTCCCATCAGTCAGTGCTTACTCTTGTTCATCAAAACCCCGTGGTTGAAAGGATCCGCCTGGAGTGGCTGACCCCGTCAGAGACAAAAGTGGGATTCAGCCCCAGGTGTGTCCACACGCAGCCAGACAGCTCAGTCTCAAGCTGGGGAGCTGAACATGTAGGAGCCAACTCCGTTTCGTAAAAAGAGGTGACGTTTACTGTAATGTGTTTTGCATCAAGAATCCCCACTTGGGGAGGTATACCAGATGTCAAATGGGCTGGGGGTGTGGTTATTAGACTTTGGTTCCTAGTAACATAGGAACTGTGTGTCACTGCTTCTCAGCGAGCTTCAAGGAGCATCAGCACATGGCAATCTCTACTCCAAGACACCCTCCCTTCCTCTTGTACCCCGGCAGACATGTCAGCCCCTTTCATGAGATTGCCATTACTACCATTACTATTACCATTGTTGTCACCATCGTGATGCTTCTGCATGGATATTGTGGCACCATCCCTCCCTGTAAATGAGCCTGTTCACCTTCTTACGGGGAAACAGGAGGAAGAAGGAGAGGGGAAAAAAAATGCAACCAATTGCCAAGCTCCTAGGTTAGAGCAGTTTCCAGCAGGAAGACATGCTTCAAGCACCTATGTAAACTGATCATCTCAAGTTACTTTGGTATTCATCTATAGAAGTTTTCAATTATGTATGACTAATTTTGCACAAAGTCATTATTTAAAGCAATTTGTCTCCATGTGAGAGGCAACACCTTCTCCTTCCTGAAAGGTGGGTGGGGAAAATGTCATAATCCACCGTGCTCCAGCTTGAATTATTAAGCGGTCACAGGAGTTCAAAAGAGAAAAATAATGAACAGGTAAGTCATCACATGTAAAAATTCCTCCTCTATATTATCAAAATACAAATTAATTACAGATAAGATCAAACGAGTTCTCTTTAATGTATGGTTTTCCCAGAGAAGGTAATGAAAATAGTGCACTGCCTGTGGGAGGGGAGCTGAGGGGTATATAGAGGGATCTTTTATTAATGTTGGCGGTGTTTCATTGGAGACACGGTGCCTGTGAAGGCTGCAGAAGGGGCCTCTGGAGAGCTCTGGGACATGCAAATAAAACCTGCTTTATTGCACTAGGTGCTAACTCCCGTATGATCTCATCCCCATAGGGTCACTCACAAGGTAATGGTAAAACCACCCCGTACAATTACCCCACCAGCCTGTGCAATCAACAGGTTGAGAAGCTGGCAGCCAACAGTCTTGCCAGTGGAGCTTGGCAAAGGCCGAGGAATTGCGGTCATGGCCTTCACAGGGCTTTCATTCTTGATCTTCCAAGCAAGGACCACAGCCGAAGTAAGCCCATGATTCACCTTCCTTGGGGGAGCGGGGGGTGGGGAGGGCGGGGGAGTGGAGAAGAGAAGAGAGGACCTCCTCCTCTCCACCTTCCCCACCCCCAGCCCCTTCCCAGTTGTATGTAATGCTAATATTCGCATGACAGCAAACATTTTCAAAATAATAGTCCTATATACTTAAGGTTAATCAGAACGGGCGCCATCCAACTTGCAAAGGTAGCAATTTTCCTTCATTAAAGCCAAATCAAGAAAGAGAACTTTGGGATTCCTTAGGGCTAATTACAAGGTGTTAATAATAACAATATAATGGCAGCAATTTTCCAGCTTTGCTCAAACCCATAATCTGCTTGAGTGCCTTATAGGATTGTCTGTGAGTTTATATAAAGCCAAGTGTTAGTCCAAAAATGTTTTCAGTAATTTCATTTTTACATCATGTCTCTCCCGAGTGTTTATGATGATGTGGTAATTGTTGGTGAAGAAGGTTCTCTTCGGGCAAAGAACGAGTCGCAACTTGACACCTCACAGGACCCTCCTTTTGTTTCTCTTGAAGGGCATCCTGGGAAGGAGTGATGGGTCAGCAGGAATGAACCCGGTCACCCCTGAATGCTCAGAGACTCTAGGAAGCGAGGATGTGGACATGTCCCTTGGGGTCACCCACGCTGCTCCCCCCACCATGACCCAGTGAAAGGAAAAAAAAAAAAAAAAAGAGCCGACGACATCTTTGGAAAGGAACGAGCAGGAGCGATTTGGACAGCTGTCTGTGGACAGGCAGGGGACAGGCCACGGTGTCTCAATGCAATGGTATTTCCTCAAAACCCATCTGTGGTTGGTAGGAATCGGCTGCCCCAGGAAGGATAACGAAGGCTCAGCTTTGCTCAGTGTGACCATTCTTTTCATTACCCGGTCCTCCTGACTCGCTGGACGCACAGGACCTTTCGTCTCAGGATCTTGACTCCACAGGCATGGGATCATGCATCTTCAAACTCAAAAAGCCAGCGGGCGAAGCTGGTGAGGGCCACTTTATTTTTCCCTTCTGTTCATTTAGTCACCTCTCTTCAGTACCAAGGGAACTACCGCATCCTCGCTTCGAAAAGAAAGGCCTTTTAAAGGCCAAGAAACTTAGCATCTCACTCATTCTCTTTCGCTCTTTAGACTGCCTAGGGGGGAATTCTTCTAAATTCTGGACAGGAAAGAACTGAATTGTCTGATATTGCCAAGTTGGGGTCTGAAGCCAGTTTTTTACAACCAATTTCTAAATCCGATCATAAAAGTTGCTGATGGAAAAGCTGAAACAATGCAAACTTCATGCGGTTTTTGTTGACTGTTTAAGGATGCCCAGGAGACACATCAAACCAAAGAAATGATAATTTGTCCTAATTGGGTTAGAACCACAGATAAACAGGCACCATCTGGCGTTCTGTTCATTTGGGAGTTTACGAGCAGGGACAGTAGGGTCTACGCTATTCTGGAATGTATAACTTTCTTCCCTCTAGGTCCTCCAGGGTGGAGGCCAGTAACGAAGTGGGGCAGACGGGATGCAGGGAAAACGGCAGGCAGCTGCTTGAGTTTCCAAGTCCTTCTCTGGAAAATAGAGACCGGTCCTACGCTACAGCGTCTTCCTGTCATTTGATGAAATCATCGACATTAATCTGTACCATTTAGGTTATGAAAACTCGACACTCTCACAGACCAGAGATGTCTTCTTCTCTCACTGGGGCAGGCTGAGATGGGGAGAGCTCAGGGAACTAGAGCACGGAGAAAGGAACAGACTTGCTCAAGACCACAGTTTACACATTTGAAGAAGAGGCACAGAATTTTTTTTTTCCAGGAGTAGAATACCCCTCGTTTGTTTTAAAAGCCTCTAAGGGAAACACACAAGCTTGAGAAGCAGTAGAAGTGTCTAAGAGGGGAAGGTTGAGTAATCCATTGCCAGCGGCAGCCTCTGAGAGCTAAAGACACAGGTCTTTAGAAAAGGAGATGTCTGCTCATTGGCAGACACCCTTAGTCATCTCCCAACAGCCATTCCCTGACTTCCTTGTTCATAGAACCCTAATTTTGTTTGCGTAGCAATACATCCATCCCCAGGGGTTGAATCATGAATGGTCTAAGCCAAGGATCAGCAAACTACTGACCACAGTCCAAACTCGTCCCCCTGCCTGTTTTTGTACAGCCTGGGAGCTAAAAATGTTTGTAATACTTTGAAATGGTTGAAAGAATCTAAAGAAGAATGATTATGAAATGAACTTGAGATTTATATGGAAAACTAGAGGAAAATCATATTAAATTAAATTAAATTATGTTATATTCAAATTGCAGTGTCCACGAAGTTTTATTGGTAGGTTGACCAACTGTCCCGGTTTGCCAGGGAATGAGAGAGTTCCCAAACTCTGGAGTTTGGGTACTGAAAATAGGAATGCTTCTAGCAAACCAACATGACCTGGTCACTGTGATAGCCGCCTCAGTTAAATCTGAATTTCAGATAAACAATGAATACTTTAGTATTTATTATTGTTAGGATAAGTGTGTCCAAGACATTGTATGGCACACGGTCATACTAAAAAAGCATGTGTTGTTTACATGAATCTTAAATGTATTGAGCTTCCTGTATTTTTGTTTGGTAAACCTGACAACCCTAGCCACGCTTATGTTTACATATTGTCTATGGTCGCTTTCCTGCTCCTGTGGCAGAGTGAGAAGTTGCAGCACAGACCATCCGGCCCATAAAGCCTAAGATATTTGCTATCTGGCCCTTTACGAAAAAGGTTTGCTGATCCCTGGCCTAAGCCAATCACAGTAACTTAATTCCCTTTTGCCAGCAGTCGCATACCAGGCTGAGCATGCGACCCAAGAGACAAAAGAGGAGGTCTACTGAGTACTTCCAGGAAAGATTTCACCCCTCGATGACAGGTAAAACACCTCACAGAAAAAGTCCTTTCATCTTGTTTCCCTTCATCCTTCCTTCTTTCCTTCCAGCTTGGGAGGCTGGTATATGAAAATGTGATGGTTGGAGTTGCAGCAGCCATCTTGTGGCGTGAGGGAAAACTTGGTCTATTCACCCAATGATGGGATAGCAAAAAGAACCTGGTGTCTCTGAGGGACCATCTGCTCCTAGGCAGAGATTCTTAACATGAGAGTTTATGAAGTTGGTTGGGGAAAAAATTACATCATGACTTTCATAAACTTCTACTTTCTTCAATAATGAACATATGCAACAAGCTACAGTAGCACTGCTACTGGAATTTATCACTGTATTATCCATCCTTTGCCCCCCCAAGAGTCACCTCCATCCCACATGTGTTTATTCAACCCATCCCAATAACCCCGAATGGCTCAAGCCATTGCAGGATCAACTCAAAGTTCAAAAAATCTCATCTAAATCTTATCGACTTAAAAGTCTCAAATTTCATCATCTAAATCAGGTATGGGAGAGATTGTGAGTATGATTTATCCTGGAGCAAAATTCCTCTCCAATTCTGGACCCGTGAAACTAGAAAACAACTTATCTGCTCCAAAAATGCAAGGATGAACCATGAAAGGGATACCAGTTATAGACACTCCCATTCAAAAAGGGGGAAAAAATGGAAAAGAAAAAGGAGTGGCCAATCCCAAGCAATTTTGAAATCAGGCTAGGAATATATCAGGTTTTAAGGTCTGGGAATATCCCTTGTGGTTCAAGGTTTCCCCTCTGAATTGGGGAATCACTCTCCCTTTTTCTTGAAGGGGAGCAAGTATTTGCAACTGAGAATTTTTATCACCCTGTTTTCTGCCTGTAACATTGTTGGGAGTCTGACGGTCTCCTTTTGTTTCATCCTTGGACTGCCAGCCAGAAACAGCAGCGTTTCTGCTGGTGTAGAATTCCCTGTAACCTTGTGGGTCTCCTATGTATGTCATAGCAATTCAGTCTGTTAGACAAGCGCCCCGCCCCCCCGGATCTTTCTTGGATAACTCTCTCCTCATTCCTGGCTTTTGCTGTGATGGCCGAGCTACACGCTTGATCTTTTCAAAGGCCCTTCCACATGGCTGCCCACTCTGACCTTTGGGTACTTCCAAGACAGCAGCAAAAGGCTGGAAACTTCCTTGGCTTTCTCTTCCGAGCACATTTTCCCAGCAGCAAATCCAATGGCGGTATCTTCTGAAAGCATCTTTCAGCATCTGAAGAAGCTGAGAGCTTTTCAAAAGTCAGCAAGTCCTGGGTCCCTTTCTGTGTGACAATCCTTCCCTCTCCTTCCTTTCAGAGTTGATCAGGAGCAGCAAGAAGAAACCAAGACATACCTTCACATTTGGCTAGGAAACGTCCACAGCAAAATATATAATATCTAAGTTCATCGTCTCCAAGCTCTGCTTCTAATATTCAAGGTCACCGCTTCCAAGCTCCGTGTTTAAGAGAAATGCAGGAAGTGACTCAGCTAAGCTTTCCGCCAAGATATGACAGGGACCCTGCTTTTGTGCCCTCCTTGCCTTCTGAGGCTTCACCGGGAATGCTTTTCATATCCACATTCCTACAACAGTCTGTTTATGATAATCTAAATATTCTCTAAACCATATAGTTCTTCTCCCCCATGCCCTTCACTTTCTTCTGAGTCCTTACTAACATCCGTATCTCTACTCACAGTCTTCACAAGGCCATTTAGGCTTTCTCTATCACACTGTAAAAATTCCTACAGCCTCTGCCACTGCCCAATCCCAAAACCACATCTCCATTTTTAGGTGTTTGTTACAGCTTGTACTAAAATAGGTACCAGTGTTCTATTTGTGCTATAAAAATTATCACAGACTAGGGTGCCTGGGTGGCACAGTCAGTTCAACGTCTGATTCTTGATTTCGGCTCCGGTCATGATCTCAGGGTCATGAGATCGAGCCCCACGTCAGGCTCTGTGATCAGCACAGAGTCTCTGCTTAAGACTCTCTCTTCTTCTCCCTCTGCCTCTCCCCTCTGTGTTCAATCTCCCTCTAAAATAAATAAATCTTTAATAATAATAATAACAATAAAATCAAAATTGCTTTAAAAAGATTATCACAGACTTAGTGGCTGAAAACAACACAAATCCACAGTCTTGCGGTCAGAAACCCAAAGTGCGTCAGTGGGGCTGCACTGCCGGAGAGCGAGAGGGGATCTATTTTCTTGCTTTCTCCAGCTTCCTAGAAGCTGCCCGCACTCCTCATCCTGTGATCCCAGTCACTCAGGCCTCTGCTCCTGCCATCATAGCTCTTACTCTGACTCTGTCCCTCAGCCCTGCCTTCTTCTGTCCTTTATAAAGACCCTGTGATAACATTGAGCCCATCCCTGGAACCCAGGGCTCTCTCCCCACATCTCAAGAGCCATTTACTTCTCCCAGTGCAGCCCCTTTCGCCATGGAAGGTAACATATTGACAGGTTCGGGGAATAGGATGCGGATGTCTTTGAGGGGCCACTATGCCGCCGGCCTCAGCTACCCATAGAAACCGTAGGTACTTTCATATTATAACTATGGTTGGAGCAGATATCTTAAAACAGCCTTTACACTCGTCATTACTACAAAGTTTTAGTAGCTATTCGACCTGCCATGAGAGTATGTTATCTAATGAGTTAACAAAGAAGCACGTATCTATGACATGATAAATTAATTTTTAATATATTGATGAATCTATTTTCATATAATTGGTGTCTTTGTAATTGTGTGTGTTTTATTTTAGCAGTAATTCTTTTTTCCCAAGAAGAAGTTCATAGGCTTCATTGGACTGCCATGGTATAAAAAGGGTTAAGAATGCCAGTGTTGAGTGTATAATAGATATTTTTACAACTTAAGCCATTGGTAGTCAACTCTTCTGTTACTTGCAGCCAAAGGCAATCCTAAGTCATATACAACTACAAGTGTCCTGACTCACAGGGCAGTGTGGACCCACCATCTGGCTTTCTGGGCCTGGACCTGGACTCATAATAGCCCAGCTAATGAAGCTGCAAAGTCTAATTTTTTTAATGCCCAACCTCGTACATTATGTGATTATATGATTATCATTATCTTTCCATGTATGCGTGGACTACTCTGTACCAGGACTACAAAATCCACACCTCCCGATGGTTTAGTTCCTTATTATATGTCTTCTTGCAGAAGGTCTTTCCTCACCACCTTTGCTAAATGAGTACCCTCCCCCATTCTCATGTCATCATTCATCACATCTTGCTTTACGTAATTGGCAGACCTTAAGCCTCCCTGAAATAAACCTATGCCCTTCTTGATCGACATCCTCCCATCAAAATATAAGCTCCACAACAGGGACTTGTTCACCACTAGGGCTGACATCTGGGACCTACACATTGTAGAAACTTGGCACAGTCTGTGGAATGAATAAGAAGCCTGGCTCCTCCCCACACAGGGCTCAGGGCTAGAAGAGAAACAAATCCATATACTAATAGTGGGAGGGAGTAATATGGTGCCCTGGGAGTGAGATGTACAGAGGAGTGGGGAGACAGCCTTCCAGGGGAGAGGTGAGCCTTGAGCAGAGCTACTCATGAGTGCCGAGGGAGAAGGGGCAGAGGGGGCAGCGTGAGTAGAAGCATATAGGTGCGAAAGACCACAGTGGTTCAGTGTGACCAGGACATAGACAATGAACCGAGAGAAAAGATGCTGCAAAGGTCAGCTGGAGTGAGGTTAGGTTGGGGCACAACCTCTGATACTTACAAGGATCCCGATGGGCAGCAAAAGGAATGGAGGGTATCAGGTGTCAAGTGATTAATAGAATCTGTATCTAGCCCTGTGTCCGTGGACGAGGCTAACCAGCTCCAGATGCTGGCCCAGTGTTGCCAGACCTTAGAAGTTTTCAAAAAAAAAGCTGGAAATCTGAAGCTTTGGGTGACATCTCCCAATATGTAAGCAGCAGTAACCAATTCATAGCTTAAATACCTTGTAGGGCAACACTGCGCATCAAACAAAATCTGTCTATTGGAAGATACAGGCCTTATGCCACTTGTTTGCACCCTCTCTATTCATTGTAAAGGACTAAAAGTTTAGACTTGATTGCATTGGCAAATAGGCAGCCATTGGCCATTTTAAACTGGGCAATGATATGATCAGATTTGAATACTACGAAGATTCCTTTTGAGAATAGGTTGGAAGGCAGAATTCAAGAGGATCTGAGCCCAGCAAGGATGTATTGTAACAGCCTAGACAATGAAAGCAGAACTCTGACAATGGCATTGGAAATGGAGAAAAAAGAACGGCAAAGAAGCATATTTAAGGGCAGAATAACTAGAAGGCATGTTTCTCCTCTTAGAGTGAGAGTCCCATGAGGATAAGTTTGTGTTCTGCCTCATTCTCTCCTGTATCCCAGTGTCTGGGAGTAAGCACTCTATAAGCACTTGTCAGTTTCACGGTTGCTTCTGTTCCCAGTGACCAGATGGATGGTGGTGCCAATTACTGAGATGCGGAGAGAAGGTGATGAGCTCACCAGCTGGAGATACCCAGGAGACAGCCAGATAAATCAAAAGAGAGATCAGTTCTGGCTTGGATACTTGCCTTTGAATCTCATGGTTGTGGGTGACATTGTCTTCCTGTCTAGTCTCTCTGGAACTTAGAGGCCACCAAAGAGGAGTATGACTAATGCTCCTTCTCCCAAAGCTAGTGGAGATGCAGCAATGTGCGGGCCGCTGTTGATAGCATTAGGGTGTAGTTCCCAGGCTAAGGGCATGAGCGTGGCAACATCCCCATCAGACTCCACTGGCTAGTATATTCTCTGCTCCAATGCACTTACCTCAATGCATTTCTCACAACTCCCGCTTAGAACCAATTTTAGAGGGACTCTGTCTTTTGTTTTGTTGTGTTTTGTTTAATATCCCCCAAAGACCAGAACCATATAAATGTAAGATGAATTGAGAATCACCTTCTAATCAATCAGTAAACATTTAATGAGTACCTACAAGGTGCAAAGCATTGTGAAAGGCCCCAGGACCCAAAGTAGTGCAAGGCAGCCACGTTGTAATGGTTGGAAAGGGGAACACATTCATTCAAATGCCTGCCTTCTGCAAAGGGTACCCAGAGCTAGGCATCTCCAGACGTCCTTAAAGGACAAAAATTCTTCATGATACCTATGATTCATGTTTTCCAGAGGAGATAACTGAGCCTTAGGGAGATTCAGAAGCCTCCAGAAGGTCACATAGATAGGAAGCTCGCAGGATTCGAACCCACATCTGCTTTACTCCAAATCCCTGGCATTCCTGTGCACTGTGCTTCTTCCCACCCAACTATGTTCTAACTGACGTGTATTGGCCTTTGGGGTCTGTGGTCAAAGCATGTCAGGTTTTAGGAACTACTTCTCCTCTCTGGCCTCTTTCTCCCCTATTAGACTTGGTCACAATCTCTTTCTTCCCAATCAACACATGATCATGACACTGATTTATGTTCCCTTTGTGGGGGCAGCTGGCACTTGACACTGTCACAGCTAAAAGCCTTCCTTAAAATGTCTCTTCCCATCATGGGGTTTTGGGAGAAAAACAAGCAGAGGCGATGCCCACCTCCCCCTCCCCTCCCCCCCCCGCCCAGTCCCTGACTCAGACCATCTCTGGATCACTGACGTCAGCACCAGAAGCTCTAAGAAGTTCACCCACGTTAGCACCAGGATTGGAAATCAAAGGTAGCTATTTTTGGACCTGACTTCAATCGCTTTCCCTTGGAACCCCCTCAAGGCCAAGAGAGCAAATAATTTAATATGATTAGATTGAAACAATCCCAGAAATTGGTCTGTTTATACACCTTGGCACCATTTTTGACAAGGGTATGAGAGTATTCCAAATAAATGGGCTTGGCTGAGCGGGTGTGAAGTGTTCCATTCACTGGGGCCTGGAATGACGTCCCAGGGCTGGGGACAAAGGCTCCTTGCTGAGAAGGAACGGCAAAGGAAAATTCCCAGTGTGGGCAGGAGGGACAACTCCTGTCCACTGCGCTCTCCCCTCACCTGCCTTGGATCTGGTTTGGGTACAGAGGACAGGAATCTAGCCGAGCTGCCTCTTCTAGGCCATGTGTGTGCTTCCCATTCGGTGGGTTTTTTCTGGCTTTTTTGCTCCTGGTGATCTTGTCCCCACTGACCTCCCAGATCTCTGTTAACTTGCCTCCTTCCCTCCCTCTCTGTCTCCCTCCAGGGTCACTGGGGACAAGCGGATCTTGGGAAGGTTCAGAGGGGACCCCTCTTTTCCACTCCTCCTGTAGCTGCCACAGTTCTTGGCCCCCCATCTCGGGCCCAGACCACCACCAGAGCTTTCCCATCACAGCCTCCAGTCGTCTCCCTTCCAGCCCCTTCCTGACCAGAGGGACTACCTTCTTCCGGCTGACGGCCGAGCTCCTTAGTGCATCTCTGCACTCAAGCCCAGAGAGGAGTAAGACCTGGGGGTTGGGAGTCCTTGCACATTGAAGCTCTGAGGAGTGGCCTTGCCCACATGTCCCGCCTGAGTCCCGAGGTTCTCCAGCACTTGCTCCTCCCCCTCAGAACCTGAGCTCTACACAAAGGCTCTCTCGCCATGCCCCAGGTGTGGCAGGCCTGAGCTCAAGCAGCTCTTGTTTTGTTCTGGAAAGTGTTTAAAAACACATAAAGAACAATATGTTCACTAACTGGAATTTAAAGAAAAGCTTGAAACAAACAAAAGAATAGTATGAAAGCATCCCCCACCCCATAATATTTTGTGCTTGCTTTCAGTCTTTTTCTTAAAAGAAATGAATCATGACAGATGACACTTAGGCTCCCCTTAACCATCTTACGACCACTGCAATCTCTTCCTTCCGGGAAGTAAAACCCAGCCTTGCGGTTCTTTTCTTAAAGTTTCGCGTATATGTGTGCGCAACGGAATCCATCGTCGCATACACGTGCGCGCAGAGAGCACATGTCCTGTATTTGTAATGTGGGTTTACCAAGTCCTACACATGCTTATTGTCCAAAATTTAAGACACAGGAGAGCATGTAGAGAAGTGAGGAAGTTTCGTCCCGGCCCTGTCCCCGAGGCGGCTGCCGTCCTGAGATCATCTGTTTGGCACTTTCTGTTGCCTGGATTCCGAAGACTCCTTTTGGGGCCACCTCATTTGCCCTGCCTCTGGGTGCCCCCCTACACTCACCAGAGGACTCTCTCAGCCACTCCCGCACGCACGTCCTCACCGCACTCTGCGCCCCTGCTCGCTTGCATCCTGCCCTTCCCACGCCCACCCCTGGGCTGGCGCTGGAGAGGGGCTGATTCGTGAATGGGGCAGGAAAAGGCCGGTCCTCTCAGTCAGCCTCTCCCCTGCCTCTACCAAAGCTCTTTCTGACACTGGCTTTGAACCCCTTTGCCAAAAGCCATTCATTAGTTTTAGCAAATTGCTTTGCTGACACTTTTCCTGAGTGTGTCTCAAATCCAAATGGCATATGTCTGTATTTGTGCCTTCATTAAATCTGGATCAAAGATTAGTTTAATCCCAGCAAAGTTTTTGAGCTCAACTTGGAGCAAGTAAAGAAATCATTTTTAAGAAATTTGTTTGTGCTGCTGCTCCCACCCAGGAACGGGCAGGCAGCTTTCCATCGGGAGCATGTGGGAGTCCGCTGGAGGCATGACTTTTGGTGGGGAAATATCTAGGAGGACTTGCCAAGGCAGATCCCCTTCCCTGTCCCCACTCCTGTCCTCCTACGTCACTCTGGATCTTGAGAGAGAGATTGGTTCTCCCCTTTAATGCCAAAGGGGGAAGACTGTCCTATTATATCAGATGTGCCAGAGCAGGACTTGGTAGCACTGCCACGGGGCTCTTTGGCTAATGAAAGTTGTTACTCATTCAGACTTTCAATGAGCACCTACTATATGTCAGACTCTGTGACACATTCCTCATAACAACCTGACAAGAGTATTAATATTACTGTCACTACCACCACTCCTATGGTTACTGTTACTATTACTGTTACCATTACTATTACGTTGCTAGACACCAACGGTATAGTCAAGAGTCCGGGCCAATCACTTCCTGTCTGTGACTCTTCACTTCCTTCACCAGGGTTAAGCAGTGTGGACATGATTCAGTTGGGCCCACCCAGCTCCCTTAGGCTCTCTTCTGTTAATGGCACCTTGATTTTTTCTTTCAGACACTCTACTGTCTACCCGCAGTCCGCATGGTATGGGTCTCAGGAGTGACCCGGGCCTGTCCAATCAGAGCATCATCTCCGTCCCATGACCATGGACATTAGTTCCTCAATGGACACAGATGTCCTGAGGCAGTCGAGGAGAACCATATCCTGGGGACAGCCATGCCTGAAGCCAGAGCCTGTAGTTTTAATTACAGGCACCAATAATTTCTCCTCTTATTTTTCCCCTAAGCTGGTTTGAATTGGGTTCTGTGGTTGCAACCAAAAGAGACCTAAGAGTGGGCATACCCAGCCCACAGGTGGTGAGGCTGTTAGCCAGGTATGACGCCATGAGAGGGCCCTGAGAATCGCTTGGAGAAGATTCCTTTCTTTACCATTCCTTTTGCAGGTTAAACACGGGTTCACAAGCCAGCCTACCCACCGGCCTTCTGTCAGCAGTGTAACCTTCCGCGACTTACTTAATCTCTCAATACCTCTACTGCTTCGTCAGGACAATGAGAATAAAATAGCATCTCCTTCAGGTTGTTGTAAGGGTTAAATGCGTAGACACATGTTAATGCATTTATCACGGTTTCTTGCACATGGTAAATACTCAGCATATATTGGCACTTATTATATAACTATAATTATATATAATATATTATACAGAAAATATAATATGTGTATAATATATATATATAATTACCCGGGGAGGGGGTCGGAGAACTCCAGCCCTCTGCCTAAAAGCCTGGAGTTTTTCCGAACATGTCACAGTGGCTTATGCGGGGCCAATCCGGGTTGAGGAAACCCACCTACCACTTTCTGTGTCCTCCTGAAGCCAGACGGGGTGTCGAGCTGATACTCCTCCCGCGGAGCTGCTGACGGCGGCAATNGGCTGGTGAGTGACTCCAGTATCCACTACGTTTCCCGGCCTTTGATAATTCTGCTCCAGAGATCACGAGCCTGAGATCACTTTCATTTTCCAAACGATACTTCTGCGCAGACGGACATTTCCAAGTTCCCTGCGCACCAAGGGAACTGCCGTTTCAAATCTGTGGGGTTAGTTACGGAGGGAAAGAAATGATTTTAGAATGCCCTTTCTAACAAAAAAATAAATGAAATGAAGGACGTAATCTCTCACCAGCGGTGGCTTATGGCACCTCACCCTCGCGGTGAGCTTCCAGAGGCATCCGCTCCGAATTCCGATTCAGAACCCCGTTCCTCGCTTGACCCGCCTTAACCTTCCCGGCCCGGCAGACCGCGCGGTAGGCGTGAGAGCGGACGGGCACCCCGGCGGGGGGATGCCGTTCATCGGTGAGAAAGCGGGCCGGAGTTCAGGTTTGGTATATGTCAGGGTGCTAGGCAAACAGGCGCCAGAGGCCCCCAAGCCATCCTCTACAGCCTGCTGAGGGTAACCTACCCTCCCCCAGACTGGAATGCAAGCATGGGTTGGCCGTTTGTGTTCGTCCCACACGTCACCGTGGAAGAGTTTGATGAAATGTGAGCCGACAAAGTCCTCTCTTGCCCTCGCGGACGTCGGCCTCCAGCTCGCTCTAGAAATTAACTCATGTAAAAATGACTGAGTCAGCTTTTGGGTTCATCCCTAGAGGAAGGAGCCTGGGATTTGAGGGCAGTGTGCACGTACGAAGTGACGGGTGAAATGGAGCAATTATCCGGTGAATCTGATTAATGCCGACAGCTGGGGGCAGAAACCAGGCCTCTTGGCCTAATGAGTAGCGAGGACGCGGGGAGTATGAGATGGGAGTCACACCTGGACACTTCGTACTGTGTTCCTTCCAAAGCCCTGCAGGACTCTCCTTCCCGTGTACAATTTCACCGTGTCCATTTGGCAGTTTCACCATCATTACCGTGATTACTGAGAACCTTCCACGGTCCAGGCCTTGGGCTAGGTAATTTGCACACATTATTTCCAGGCCGATTCCAGCCATGCCGGGCAGGCAGGCCCTGTTTTCTGCAGCCTATGGATCGGGAAACTGAGAGCAACACCCGTCGTGAGACCGTGCAAAGTGGGTGATAGGCTGCAGATCCGTTCTGGTTTGTTTCTACCTTGTGCTTTCATGTTATTTTTTTAAAAATAATACATACATCCATTTCTTTTAAAGTATAAAAGCGTCCATCTCCTCCTCGCTCCTGCCTTTCCTTCCAAAGTATTCTATGCCTCTACCCGCATGTAGCCTGTGTGTCTGCATACACTGCCATAGGGCCCTTCCTTTTATACAAACGGCAACGTTCCTTACAAACTGTTCTGCCTCTTGCGTTTCAAAAAACGTGTAATTATGGAAATTTGCCAAGCATCTACAAAGGTAGACAGATAATAATGTGAATTCCCGTGTGTCCATCAGTCAGCCTCAACAAGCACCAATTCTTAGCCGGATCTTGCTTATTCTGTACCTCCACCCAGCTCCCACCCACCCCACCCTGTTCCAGACTACGTTGAAGCAAATACCAAACATCGCATTATTTTACCTGTAAACAGTTCGGGTTGTATATCTGAAAGATAAAGATTCCTTTAAAGTATACACATAATTCTATTATCAGACCTTAGAAAAACAGCGAGCCCCTAACAGGTTGTGGAGATAATGCTAGAGCCCCTGTTGCGTAAAGCGAACTCAGCCACGCGGACGCCGCTTTCCTACTGCTCAGCATTTAGGTCGTGGCCAATCCTTTGCCCACTAGTAAGTTGAACCTGTGAAATTATCTGTATTTGGTCATCTTTTACTACGAGCTTTCCTAGGACTTGGATCACCGAGGGATGAACAGAACAAAACTTCCTGCACTCCTTGTCTTGGCCTGACCTATCTTCCTGCTTCCAAACTCTGCGTCCAGCCACTCTGCCTGTCCCTGTGACCATCTCTGCAGTGCAAATCACACTATATCCCCTCCCTGCTTAAAACCTTCCATGGCCCTCATTACCCTCAAACTAAAAAGCTGAACCTCCTTAACCTGGCATTCGAGAACTTTCACAACCTGGCCTAACCTGTCTTTCCAGCCTATTCCAGGCACTTCCCCATATTTCAGCCATCCAGTTGAATCACCCATCACTCAATTAAACAAACCTCACTTTGAGATGTTTGTGTCTTTGCCCTGGCTATTCCCCTTACTTGAAAGGCCCTTCCCCTAGTCTCTGGCTGGAAAACTCCTATTCATCCTTCAAAACCCAACTCCATTGCGCCTTCCTCTGTGAAAACTGTTCTGAGCCTTCCAGGTCAAATCGGGCACATTCCCCTCTGTACATAACTCTGTTCAAGAGACGACCCTACATGAGGTTTGAGGTTTGCATGTCTGTGATTTCCAGTGAAGCGTTGATCTCTCTCCTGAACATACACCCAACACTGGAACTAGAAGGTGGTCTATATCTGCCAGCCGACAGATAAAGAATTGTGGGTCCTGGGTTCAAAGAGGAAATCTAGGAGCTTAAGGGGTCATCGAGTTATTAAGAACATCCTCATTCCCTCAGGCTGGGCACTCAGAGGGATAGGAGACAGGGACAGAATGGAGCTCACCGGAGAGTTTTCGAGATTTTGGTTTGTTGGAGTTTGTTTTACCCACTCAGTGGCTGTTTGGGCCTTCTGTAACTCTTTGTTTTGTATCTCAGTATCTCTCCTTGGTAATTAAACCCCTGACTCCTGCCATCCTGCTTTTCCATTTTCCTTCTTTTGCCTTATTTTTAAAAGTACAATATGATACTTGTTGATAGGGAAAGAATACTACGGATGGCCTAAATGAGCATGAAGAGGAGACAACATAAATAAACTGTGACACATCTATGGAATATCACGTAGCCGTTACAAGGAATAAGGCAGCATGAAGTTCTGCATAAGTGCATATGGTATGATACAATTGTGTTAAAACGCACACACATAATGTATGTATTTTTATTATGTTTCGAAATATTTGAAGATTACACACACACAAAAGCTGTCTAGTATATTTTAGGTCTGTAGACTAAGAATGGTGCATCTGAAGAGAGGAGAATTCTATTGTTCATTTAATGCTCTTTGGCTGTGTACTTTGAATATATGGAAAAGCACAATATCTTTATTGTATTGACTTTTGAAAACATAAAAAAATAAAAAGAAGTTTCTACAAATCTCATAATCCCAGCATTGATTGCCACTGTTAATATTCTACTGAAATAATGAGGTCGCTACACTGTAACTTGCGTTTTTTCAATTGCAAATGGTTCACGGCCCTCTGACGTTGCTCTGTATTCTTCCATGGCATCGCTTTTATTGGCTGCTAAGAATTCCATAGTTTCTCTCCTCCCTCCCACGCCTGCAGCCTTTATTCCTCCCAATACCCAAGTTGAGCTGCAGGGGGTACAGCCAGCTGACACAAGAGGATGCTATTCCTAATCAGAAGAGCGGACCCTACATGCTCGCATGCACATCAGCTCACAAACACCCCCATGAGCAGAGGGTTCGGTAAACATCCCCGGAAACATTGGGGCAAATGCTTATGAAGTACGGTGCTTCAGGAGTCCCACAGGGCTGACGGTGGGATTATGCATCCTGGCTGGACCAGGAGGCTTGCGGACAGCATTCGCCATGCAAACATAAGGAGTAACCACAAAATACCCCCAAATGGCATTCAATCCACAAAAAAAAATGGAGAATCATTCTTGCTCTTCTATTAAAAAGCCCGCACCTGGAGGAGGGATTCCCATCTTTCAAAGGAAGAGCTCTGCCTCCGCGTCCTTCTAAAAGATTTTGGAGGGCTCCACTGGGTGGGGGAGGGGGTGGCGTTTCTCTCTACAGGTCTTAGGGAAGACCTCAGCTTCTGAAGCTATGGAAGGATGGAGTCAGAATAAAGAAAAGGGGGGGCCCAGGGGCAAGCAATTGGTTAGGATTAGCCCGGTGATGGACCCTTTCAAGCCTGCTGCCAGAGGCAAACGAGCTTTGACCAGGGCTCAAGTCCTAACGTCAAACCCAAGGAAAAAGGGCAAGTCACGTGACAAGAGACACAAGCCTGAGGGTCTGGGGAGACAGCCTGGCTCACAGGACCTGCAGGTTCTTCTAGTTGAGTTTGGAATGTAAGTATGCCAATCCTCGAACCCTCTTCCTTCAGCCTCCCAGACCAGGCACCCGAGAAACCTTCTTGCAAACCTATTCTCCCCGATAAAACATTTGGGCTGCATTAAGGCCAGTCACTACTAACTGCTGGCCATGTGGCTCCTTGTCACACACACCCACTGAACTCCTACTGCATGCCTTGCCCTGGCACTTACCTGGTGTGGCAAGTCTTCACTGTGTGTCTGCTGCACGCCTAGCCCCTAAGGGTAAGCAGAAATCATAATGAGCGCCTACTGGATGCTTAGAATTAGGAAACACCAGCCAGTGAAATAAGCCTGAATTGGGTGCCTCCGAAGCGCCAGGCAATCTCGGACCGTGCTCAGCACACTGACCATGCCCACATGGAACTGCGGCTAATGACAAGCAGCTCCCTCTTCCAGACAGGGTTTTTCGCTTTGGAGCTGATTCTGTGGACCCCCAGCATCAGAATCTCCGGGGTTACTTACTAAAACTGCAGACCCCCAGAGCCCACCGCGGTTCCGCTAACTCAAAATCTCAGTGGGCGGGTCCAGGCATGTTTCAGTTAAATAAGCTCCCCAGTGAATCGTGTGCACTGCGAAGTGTGAGAATCAGCTCTCCGGGGCCAGAGCAGAACTCCGGATTCACGTTAGTGAGCACAGAGAGCTCAAGCCTTCTGTACAGTCATTCACCCCCCTTTAGGCTCAGTGATCTTCCTACAAAAGGGAGAAGCTGAGATCCCAACCGGTAAGTGGGGAAGGGCAACAACTGGGGATTACGGCAAGGGGAAATCCACCTGACTGACCCTTAGATGGGATAATAATCAGTATCTTGAGGACACATAAAATATAACCAGAAGGAAAAGATTATTGCTACCCACCCAAATCCAAGATATTTTAAAAATGAAACCTAGTACAGGCCATGTGATGTAATCAGAACACACCCGCCTTGTTGCTGACCTAAGGGGGTGGGTGCCGACTTTTTGAAGAACAAGTTGGCATTACGTATCAAGGGCCTTGATACGTATGAAAAACGTTCCTCTGGTGTTCCTACACCCTTTTTAGGACTCTATTTTGAGAAAAATTAGATTAATCATAGATTAAAAAAAAAGAACCCTTTCTGAATGATGATAACCATTGCAAGGTTAGTTGTAATAATGAAAAGCGGACAAGAGGAAGGAGTGGTTAATAAGACCGTGGGGTATGCTCTGCATTGTACCTTACATCGGCGTGGGTGGAGAGGTTATAAAGGCGTGAAGAATGCGTGTATTATAATATGATCCCAGCCAGAGCAGAAAGAATCTACACTCGGGTAAGATTAGAAAGAAATCCACTCAACTTTAACTGTGCTTATTTTGAGGGAGTGAGGATTGGGGTGATTTTCTTTCTCCTAGTTTGTTTTCCAAACACTTGCTAAAGAGCACAGATCATTCTTACAAGCAACGGTACAAGGAAATATATATTTTTTAAGGATGGAAAGCAAAATCAGTTTTGCTGATTGGATAATAATGACGGTTATTTGAACCCCACCCATTACACGCAGCACTGTGGGCCCCCAGCGGGAAGGAAAGCCTGATTTGGTGGGATGAGGCCGCTGACCTCCCTCCTGTGGCACCTGTCCGAGGTATCTCCCCACAGTTTTTGTCCCCACGTTCTCAGAACCAGCACCAAATGCATCTTTCTATTCCCCAGCGGGGGGAGAAGACTCTTGATCAGCTCTTCAACAACCTTTCAGTTACCTTCGACATGTTTCCCTCCTATGACAGAGACAACATTTATCTAGAGGCTACCGTGTGCTAGTTAGTTTCCAATCAACCTGCGAAATGGGTCATTTTTTTAAATCAACTTTATTCGGACTGTGAATTACACAATAAAAATGCACTTGTTTTAAGAGTACGGTTGGAGGAGTTTGACAAATGTATGCACCGGTGAAACCCACCAACACAGTCAAGTTCTAGAACATTTCCATGACCCCAGTAGAAGCCTTCGTGCCCCCCCAGTCGTACCACACCCTGCCACCACCCATATCAAAATAATCACTGTTCAGATTTCTTTCACCAAAGGTTCATTTTGCTTATTTTTGAATTTTCTGAAACTGGAGTCCTGCAGTGCGTACTCTTTTGAGTGCGGCTCCTGTCGCTCGCTGTAACGCTCTTGCGACTCACCTGCGCCGTTGCCTACGTCACTAGTTTATTTCTTTTTATTGCTGGGATGTGTCCACGGTGTGGCAATACCAGTTTATCCATTCACCTTCTGACGGATGTTTGGGTTGTTCCCAGGGTTTGGCTATTATGAAGAAAGCTGCTGTAAATGTTCACATATAGTTCTCATTTTTTTCTTGAGTAAAAAGTTAGAAATCGAACTGCTAGGTCCTATACTAGGTATCTGTTTAATCTTATGAAAAGAAACTGCCAAATTGTTTTTCTAGGTGGTCGTACCATAATACATCGCCCATTGTTACGTGCCGCTTTGCATTGCTTCCTGCTCCGGCCGACGTGGGTGTCGTTAGCCTTTTGGATTTAAGCCGTTTTCGTGTGTGTGTAGTGGTGTGTCGTTGTAGTCTGAATTTGCAATCCTCTGCTGATGGGTCACACGGAGCATCTTTTCATGGACTTGCTGGCCATTCGGAGAACTTCGGTGAAAAGTCCAGCTCTTTGGTTGATTTTTTAATTGGGCCATCTGTGTTATTATTATTGAGTTGAAAGAGCTCTTTATATATTCTGATTACAAATCCTATGTCAAACACATGTGTCATGAGTATTTTCTTCCAGTCTGACTGCCTTTTCACCTTCTTCACAGTCTCTTTTGTCCAGTGTTTTTGTTTGTTTTTATTGGTTTGTTTGTTTTTTAAGGAAGCTCATTTTTTTATTATAATTATTAACCAGCTCCTGCACAGTTTTTGTTTTAAGAAACGAGTATATGGAATCCCCATTTTACAGATAAGAAAAGTGAGGCCGGCCCAGAGAGGGCGAATGCCTTCCCAAACCCACGCACGTTTCTCTGGCAGGATGGCAGGAGCAGGATTCAATCCCACAACTCCAAAGTCCAGCGCTCCGTCCAGCTGCAGGTTCAAATTCCAACCAAACCTAGGAAACCAAAGGCAGCGCACAAGGTAGTTTGTAGGAAACATGCTTAACGCGACCAAAGAGTGCCTGGGCCTCAGGGCCAGGAGTAAGGAACCCAACCAAGGCCTCCTATACTTTGGGATGCATTCTACACGGAGAAATTGAGCTATTAAAAGAAGGGCGGGCCCTCCCCTCCTGAAAGAAATAAAAATGTGATCACTCGCTGCACTGTAATCTCTGATGAGAACATTTAATCAATTAGCATTGCTGTTGTCAAAACTTGCTTCCCACCGAGCAAGCTGGGAAGCCGCTGGCGGCACATCCTGGTGGGGCCTCGGCCTCCTTGCTCCAGGGCTGGGATCCGCCCTGGCAAGAAACGTCCTGTTTTCTCTCTCCCAGACGACGTTCCTACAGCCCTAGATGTAAAAGGCCTCTTATCTGGAGTTATTTATCTCTATGCTAATAAAATGTCAATCCCCAGGGGAAAAGTTAAAAAGAGCCCTGCTGTCTTCTCTGCTCCAGAGGGGACGGGCTCAGCGTTTACTGTGCTGTGGGCCGGACTAATATTTCGGGGCTCCCTGTGGGAATGAGCCTCTGCAGTGCGCAAGGCCATGCTGTTTATCTCTCTCACAGGGGTTCTCTGGGTTTCACGGGTGAGCAAGTGGGAAGGAGACAGAATCAGTAGTGATCCAGGGCTCCAAGCCCCGATTCCTCATAGCAGCCGGGCCCAGCGTCAGCATGGCCATTTTATTGATGAAGCAACTGAGGCCCCAAGAATAATCTCTTTTTAAAAAAAGAATTATCTCTTATCCAACAACGGCTGACATTTGTGAACCATTCTGTGCTAAGAGCTTTACGGCGTCCCATTCACGCCTCATCACAGGCCCATGAGATAAATAATGTTATTGTCCACATTTCACAGGTGGAAAAAGCCAAGGCTCAGAGTAGGTGACGCTGTTCACTTACACGCGGCAACTGTTTCCTCTTAAAAAGTCTTAGCAGGGCCAACTGAGACACGTCACATTTAACGCCCCTTGTTTTGTGATTTAAGAAAAAAAAAAAATAGCGGGAAGGTGGGTGGGGGGTGGGGTAATTGGTGATGGGCATTAAGGAGGGCATTTGATGTAATGAGAACTGGGTGTTATTATATACGACTGATGAATCACTAAATTCTACCCCTGGAACTGATAATATACCACATGTTAACTAAACTGAATTTAAATAAAAAATTCAAAAAGAAAAAAAATTAGATAAAGGGTTGAATCAATGTATAAATTCTCTATCACAGATAAATAGGAAAGATCAGGAACTTAAGCAACACACATGGTCATCATGGCCATCTGAGGCTAACGCGGACATCATCAGGGACAGTCAGCCGTCATACTCCTGAACGTCATACCCCCGTATGACAGCAGGGAATGCAAGCTGGTAAAAACGTAATCATTGGGATTCATCCTCATAATAGCAAATTAGAGATAATAAAAAGAATTCCTGGAATCAAACCAATAACAACAATATAGAAATCATTATAAGAAATGAAACAATAAACAGTAATAAATAAAATAAAACTAATAAGTGGTAATGATGAAAAATAAAACAATAATCTAAAACAAACTAAGATCAGCAATAGGACTGATAATAGCAGTTAATTCTGCGCCAGCCACTCTCCTAAGCACTTTACATGCATTTGTTCGTTTAATTCTTTAAATGGTTCTGTGAGGTCAGAAGCATTACACAGCCCCCTTTTACAGATGGGAAAACTGAGGCATCAAGAAATCCAAGGCTTGTTTTTCATCAGGCCAAACCCAAAAAGGCCCCATTTCTCAAGCCAGGCAAAGTCTGGGAAAGGCAAGACAGAGATTGAATCCCTGCAGCTAGGCAAGAGACCTTAATTTGGGGATCCTCTAGAAATGACTAGAAAACACAGAGGAGGAGCCAGCAGATGCCTACAGTGGGCTTTTAAATGCTAAGAGCAGAGAGTCCAGGCCCAGCCCAGTGGGACTTACACACTGAGGGACTGACCAGTTGCTCCTGCCAGGCCCTGGACAAGCCTGGAGGGATTGGAGGCAAATGTGTGTGGGGGGGTCCTCCTTGTTCTAGAGGAGCCTGCAGCTTCCTGTGACAGACCAGGCAGAGACAATGAGGCTGTGGCAAGCAGCAGGGATGGAAAGAGAGATCCAAGCAGGGCAGGAAAGGAAACAGAGCACCATATCATGGCCGGGACACTTTGGGAGCACGCAGGTTCTGACCTCAGACCATTCATTTTAACAATAAGCTCAGTTTCCTAAGCTGCTTCTTTCCTTAACACGACCACCTGTCCCTTTGTACTCCCACCTCCCCCCCCTTGTTTCCCTGCTGATCCCCCTCCACCTCTGCTCCCTCATTGTCCACATGCCCACCCCACATGCCCACCTCTACCCCCCTCCACTACTTACAAACTGCTGGCCGGGTTCCTTGTTTCCATTCCCTCAGTCAGTAAAGGCTTTTGGACACCTCCTCTGTTCCAGATCCTGACCCGATGATGGCCAGGGTCCCCTCTGCAGGAATTCTACGGGAGGGGGAGGCAACGGTCCTGAAGGTCCTGCCTGAGTGTCTGCCAGGCAGCAGCTTGCTGGGGGCAGGAGGATTCCCATCCCGCCCACCCCCCTCCATTTCCCCACCCCCATCACTGCTCCTGGTTCAATGTCGTCTTCGTCACTTTATAAAACCACATGGCTTGGGCTGAGCTGCACGCTGGCTGTTCCCCTCCAATGCAACGTAGGAGTATTAATTGACTTGGAGTTAAAATATCCCAATACATACAGAAGACCTGTGGAGAAATATAGCTACTGCAGAGGTCACAGCGTAAGGGCACTTAACTTACTCAAATCCGATTTCACCAGGAGGGATTTAAACAGGGTGGGGTGCCTCTGAGCATCTTGCCCTGAGGAGCAAGATTCTAGTGTTTGGAGATATAAAATATACACATAACCTGTCCTCTAGATACCAAGCAAGTGCTTCATCGGATGTCCAAAGCTAGAGAACCTGTCCAAGGCTACGCATGACTGTTTCCATGATGCTTGTGTGTGTTTATTACTATACGGTGTTATACACACATAACCACATACGCAGGGCTTATGAATGACTTAAGGGATTGCCCAGAGTAATTTGGGCTACAGGTGGTCCTCTTTCTCTGTTCAATGAAGGATGTAACACACGCGTACTCTCCACGTACACACATGTGCACACATACGGAGTTTCGACTTTGCAATGGGCATTTGCAGTTGAGGTATGCTGAGGCCCTTAATTACTTCACAAACTGTACGACAAATAAGAAGCAATATAACAACCACCTATAAACCCAGGCACGCCCTCAAATCAATCCGTGGCTAATGAATTAAAGATTAAGGCTTACCCCAAGCACAGGTTGCTGGGGCTTAAGTAAATCAAAAGGGAAATAAGATCATCGTCATTCTTCCCATTAGAGGAAGGGCTGATTATCTCTTTAAAGTATTCCTCAGACCCTAATGAGGTCATCCGGGTCACTTCCCTGAGCCCGGGACGCGTCCCACAGTGTATGGATGAGGAAACTGAGTCACAGAGAGAGAAGGCCATAGCAAGAAGTTCGCAGCTCTCATCTTTGCAGAGGTCCCAGGCCTTGGGCCAAATTGAGGTGAGAAAGTAGGAGAGGAATGCCTCAGAAGCCTTTAGATCTGCTGAGAAGGATTTGAGGACGAGGGCAAAACAAGACAAGTGTCCATGGGAACCCAGCTAGAGTGACTTCTCAGCACTGGGAAACTGCGTCAGAAAGAAAAAGAAGCTGGTCTCAATCTGTATTTCTTCCCCAAGCATGAAACTCATGATTTCCATCCAGTTCTTTTTGCCTCTGAAAGAAACAAGAAAAAGATGTTGCCGGGTAGCTCTTCCTACAGTGAGAAAAGAAAGAAAAGAGAGAAGAAAATCATTTGGGGAGTCCGAAACTTCTAGAAAGGGTCTCCTTCCCCTTTATCGATAATTTTGAAAGGGTCGCTGTAAGACACTGACTAATGACACGTGACCTTTGGATTCTCCACGAGGCAGCAGGCGCGGGCCCCAGGCCCAGCGGGGACCCCTCTGCCAGTTAGGGGTCACTCTCTCCATTCAATGCTTTATTAGCTCCCTCCAGTCTCAGGGCGAAGTCCCGCTGCTTGCAGACTTTTACAGCTTTGATTGCAGAAAGCTATTCAGGGCAGGGGAGAGGATCTGTTTGTTTTCAGGAGGAAACCTCTGTGAGTTTGCCCCCTCCCCCCTGTGTTTCCAGAGTCGCTGGAGAGATAAAAGCCATACCTCCTTTTGACCTTCATTGGACAGTAGAAGCCCCCACTCAGCATGGAGTAATAAAGGCATATCAAGCTGCATAAATTATCCCGTGATTGACGCGCTTTCTTCCAGCTCCAGCTGAAAGGGGAAAGTGGGGGGGGGGGTTGGGGGATGGTGAAGGGTTCGGTGGATGTAGTCAAGCACCTACTACGCACAAAGATGCCCCGGGAACTTCTGCGGCTTGCATTTCCTTCTCCCCGAGCAACCCCAGGAGGTAAACGCTATTGGTCCCCTGTGGGGACGTGCAGGAGGGGACAGGTCAGAAAAGTTAAGTGACTTTCCCCAAAACCCACAGGAAGCCAGGGGCAGGCACAACCTTTGGCTGCAAGAATATTTTGACAAAGGCTGAAAAGGCAGCTTTTGAAAATCACCAAGTTACCAACCAGCTTCTCCCAGTGCCTGAGCCTGACTGTGACCCCTGAGTGACAAAGGCAGGACGGGGCTGGCAGAAGGCCGCCCTTCTGCTCTCCGTGTTTTCAGCCGGATGTGTTCAAAGGTTGAGACGGACCCACAGTGTCTAGGCATGGAGGCCCGCCGTCATGAGTATTGCGTGCTGGGAGGGGGACGTAAAGAAGCGAGCTAGGAACATAATTTGGGGGGTGATGGTAAGAGCTTTGAGGAAAAGAAGACAGAGTAGCAGGATAAACCTTGTCTGGGTAGAGGGAAAAGGTACACCTTTAGAAAGAAGTCAGGGAACCCTCCCCTCCTAGGAGATGACAGTTGTCCTGAATGCTGAGAAGGAGCGGAATATGGAGGGGAACATACCCAGGGGAAGGAGGGACCGGGTGCTGGGCACGTTGATTTTATTTTTGGTGCAATGCAAAGTGATCAGGAAGTTTGCAATGCCGTGAAGCAAGAAGCAAGACGGGGATCAGGGAGAGCCGGACCTGTCTCTGGCTCCTGATTTACCAGTGTTCTGTCCTGTTGGGCTCGGCCGAAGTTTCCATGCTCAGATATTCTCTCCTTAACTGGTACAGCAGGGGCCAGTTTAAGGAATCGCCACTTGCTGTTAAATTTGTCCCCCCCCCAAAAAAAAAAACCATTTTCCCGAGCTGGGGATCAAAACCTCCAATGACTTGGGAGTCCCTGGGGAGCGTGCCCCTGCAGCAGTGCCCGGGAGCTGGGGCAAGCCCGAGGGTGGCGCTCTGTCCATCGGCGCGGCTGCTGCTTAACTCCAGTCTTTCCACCATAGGAGGTGGAGAGGCCCAGAATTGCCAGACCTTCTGATTTCGTAAGAGAAGCCAGAAATCCAGATGTGTGTGAAACCCTTTGGTTTTTAAATGTCAACATCAAATCCAAATTAAAATAACATTTTCTGAGCTCTCTCCATGAGCCCAGAGGCTAACGAGTTGCACAAAACCAGACCTCAGCCTCCAGGAGCCTCCAGGCCAGAGCCATCGCCACCTCTTGCAGACCCAAAGCAGAGGAGTAGAGATAAAAGACTCCCAAGAAACAGCTGGGGCCCACTGTGGAGTTCTAGACCTCTCCTGGGTGGTGGGCGCCTCTGGCTGCTGCTGAGGCCTGTGGACTCCTTCTAGGAAGTGTTTTTCAATGTGTGAAATCGAATAACCAAGCGCCCAATTATACTTAAGTACAGTTGTCAAAATGTTTCGAGTGTGTTAATTCGGACGCCCCTTTGCTAATGCATCAGTAACAAAATCTGGGACCGAGCCAATGACTTTCGTAATTCTAAGCGGTGATGAATAGAAAGGACATCTCAAGATATCTGTAATAATTGTAATGTGACTTGAAAACACGCGGTGTTGGGGCCCCTGGGTGGCTCAGTCGGTTAAGCCTCATGACCTGAGCCCAGGGTCCTGGGATTGAGCCCCGCGTCGGGCTCCCTGCTCAGCGGGGAAACTGCTTCTCCCTCTGCCTCCCCCCCACCTCATGCTCGTGTGCTCTCTCTCTCTCAAATAAATAAATAAACTGGTTTTTTTTTAAGGTAAAGAAAACACGTGGTGTGTACCGGTGACAAAACTACAGCTACCGATAACGTTGCTCTGGGTTGTCGCCTACATTTATAATGAAGGAAGTAACACATCTCAGTGAGAGGACAGCAAATACAAAAATGAAACGTCTTCAGAGACATTCTCCCCTCCTCGCCACCGAAGTGGTCCGTGGACCCCAGTTTAAGAACTTTTACACTCAGTGGGATTTCTTTAACAGGTGGGATGGCAGAGAGAAAGCTTCCCCACTCTCACCTCCCTATCTCAGTAAATGGCAGCTCCCCAGTCCCTCCAGCTGCCCCAGGAGCCTTCTGGAGACTTCCTCTCCCTCCAGGCAGAATGCTCAAACCTGTTGCTGTCTTGCCCCTACTTAAAAGCCTCTATGGCCTCCCACCACCTTCAGGAGGAAACCCTAATTCTAAGCATGGCCTTCAAGTCCTTGAAGGGTTTGGTCCTCTCCACTGGGCCTGCCGCACTTGCCATCACTCTGTCCCCTGCTCCCTCCAGTCTGGCTGCCCAGCACAGTCTCCCTGAACTTCCTGCTGNGTCCTCCTGTGAGGATGTGGGCTGGTAGGGAGTGCCAGCTTGGGGCCAGCCACCTTCCGGTCCCAAATCTGCAACTTATTAGCCATGAGACGGTGGGCCAGCCACTTAACTTTTTAGCCTCAATTTCCCCCAACCCCCACTTCCCACGGTTGCAAGGATTCCATGAAGCAACATTTTAAAATTGGGGGCACATTCGAAACCCTCGGGGTATAGAAGCTGCCCTCACTGGGGCTGTTATCATAACAGGGTTACGCCTCTGCTTCCCACTAAAGCACGTCAGCTCTTACTCATTCCTCAAGACCTGACACCCCTCTCGGCCCACTTTATTCAGACCTCTCCTCCTTGTCATCATGTCAGACCACCCTATCATCCTGTGTGTTAGCCCGTCCCTAAACTCATACCATCCGCCTCTCCGCTGCCTTCCCTGCTGTATTTTTCTCCTTTGCACTGAGTGCTAGCTGGTGTACTATACATTTACTTGTTTTTTTATGGTCCGTTCCTGCCACACCCAAAAGGATATATTCTCAGACAGCAAGGATTTTCTTTTGTTCACTGCTGTATTCCCTGTGTCTGAAGTTGGCCCCAGAGCCACAGCAGGCTCTGTAAACATTTGTGGAATGAATGAATGAATGAATGAATGAAATGCCTTTGCAAATATTTTTCTTAGAAAGATTCAGTGAGATACCACAGCCCAGCGTCTGACATATAAATGTTCATTTCTCATCGTTTCTCCTAATTTCTCTCCATCTTGTGTACTCATCTGTAATACGGGAATACTCAGGATATTGCTACCATGACGACGACTACTCCTACTACTAGTACTAATAATAGCACCGGGCCTGCTTGCCTCGTGGAGCTCTTGTGATGACCAAAACCAGACAGCATTTTGGAAGCTGTAAATCATAGGGACGTGAGCGACTATTGCTTTATAAGAACAGAGGCAAGTCCCTTCCTCCTCTCTGAGCCTCCATTTCCTCATCTATAAAATGGAGCCAGCCACCGCCACACTCCTGCCCAGCTGAGTTACTGTGAGGCATGGATAAGATGCTTAAGTGCTTTGTAAAGTACGAAGTACTGTGTAGAAATAAAGAGAATTATTTAGAGGCAGCGTGGGAGCAGTGGAAAAGCCCAGAGCTTGGAATCTCAAATACGTAGGTTCAAATCCCTCCTCTGCCACTTTCTAGCCCAGAAAGGATCTCGGGAGGTTGGTCTTGCCATTTGTAAAATGTGGCTATTGCCCATGCCCCATGACACCCGTTTCCGGCTTAGCGCCTATGCGGCCTGGATCAGAGCTCATTCCTGCTCACCAGCGTACGGGCAGCTCTCCGAGGGCCTTCTCCTCCCCAGGCCAACAGACTTCTGTTTCCTCTTCAGTTGAATGGCGATAATTATACCAGCCCCTCTGGGATGCTATGTCTTTTAATTAATATTTATAAGGCACTTGGAGATCCTCACCTAAAGGGGTGGGTAACGTGCTGTGATTCCAAGACTTCTGCTGGCTTCTCTGGGTGGAGCGCTCCAAATGGTCCCAGGGTCTAAATCGGGGCCTCACTTTTGGTGGTAAGGATGTCACTTTTCTGGAAAAGCTGAGCTCCACTTTCCCAGCTTTTGAGTCTGATCGCTCAGCTCTGACCCGATCGCACACACGAGAGGTCTGAACCCAGGTCCCTCTGGTTCTGTTGTGGAGGAAATCATGTAGGAGAGACAGCAAGATGCAGGTCCAGATGTGCCGTCACCTGTCTCAGCTCAGGGTCTCACTCGTGAGGCAGGTTGGGGCCTCCAAGACCAGCTGATGGTCCAGGCCAGGGAGCTGAGCTGGGAGAAGACCGGCCCAGAGGCCTGCTGACCAGCCCATGGAGCTTCAAGGCAGAGCCCCCCTGTTGCTCACAGTGGGTGGGGCCTGATGGGCAAGTGGGAAAGCCATCGCCATGCAGTCCAGTCAGGCACAGGAGGTCTCAAAGAAGAGATGTGTGGCTGAGATTACCAAAACCACTGAATGAACTCAGATTATTCCTGGAAGCAATACGTTTCCACTCACTTACATTACCATTAGGTTTTTAACCGAGAAGGTTAAGTCCCTCACTATAGGGCATAGCCAAGCTCATCTTTGCCATGAACTTGGGAGTACCCGGTAAGGGTATCTCAACGCCAGTGGTTCCCAGCACCAGCTGTAGGTGGTAAATACACAGGGAGGCAGTTTGTTTGTTTGTTTGTTTGTTTGTTTGTTTAAAAGATTAGGATTTTTTTTCATATGTAAAAAGAATTAGCTCACAATCCTTCCAGGCAGATTACACCTTCGACATTAGACATTAGTATAAATATAAGTAATGATAATATATTCATGTAAAAAGGACATGCAGATCTTGTAGCAAGTATAAAGCAAAAAGTACGCCCCTTTTCCTCCTGCACCAGAATCGAACTAAATGTAAAGTGTTAGACGTTTCCTATATTTCCTTCCAGAAAATAAGCTTGTCTCATTCTCCAGTGTCTCTTTGCCCAAGATCTGGTCCCAGCTGTCTGCTCTTACCTCCTCCCACCTTCTCTGTAACTTCCAGCTTTCCAGCTCTCTGATCCTCTGGCTATTTCTTTAATAAGCCTAGCCAGTTTTCTGCCTCAGGACCTCTGCACATGCTGTCCCATCTACCTGGCATACTCTTCCCACAGATGTGGCATATGGTTCACTCCCTCCCTTCTTTCAGGTTCCTGCTCACAGGACACCTCATCAGAGAGGACCCCGCGGCCACCCTGGCTAGAGTCACCCCCTACCCCATCTTCACACTCCTCCTACTCCTCGCATTCCTCCTGTCCCTTCACATTGTTACCACTCCTATTCCCTTACTCTGCTCTCATTTTCTTCACAGCACTTATCACTCTTTAGCATAATATTATAAGCACATTGTTTCTTTAGTATCTGATCTCCTTCATTAGACATCGGCTCCGAGGACTTGGTCTATCGGATCGTCTTCTTGATTCTTAGTACCTCTTGGGTATTTCGTACCATTCTAAGCACTCAGTGAATATCTGTAAGCAAACATCTCTTTTATTTACAACAGGGATCATTAATTACTTCCAGCTCCTTACTTCTTTTTTCATGTAATCCCAGCATTTCACTGCAGAGCTGGCTCATCGTTCATTTAACACATCCCACTAATGGGCAGTTAAATTGTTTATACTCTTTGTTATTACAAAGCTACTGCTATGAATATCCTTGGGCACATGTGTCCACATTCTTCTGTGAGTCGATCCTTCAAGGCCAATAAAGACCTCACAGGGAACTGCCGGATCAAAGAACATGCGTAGTCTACATTTGATAGATATTACCTAACTGATCTCTATTTGCACGTTCGTACTGCGGCCAGGAGAGTAAGAAAGTAAGAAAGTAACTACTCCTCCATACCTTTCTTAAAGCTTGACTGTTACTGAAGACAGAGGAGAAACTAATACGGAGTTTTGTTTCTCTTCACATTTGTTTAATCACAAAAGAGAATGAAACTATTCGTTCATATGTTTTATACCCTTGTCTTTCCATTTCTGTAAACTGCCAGATCACATTTTTTTCCCTATTTTACTATCGGATTGTTTTTTATTTATTTCAGTCTCTTATAAAACAACAACAAAAAAGTGTCCCTTTTGCCTTTATGTTGCAAATTGTCTTGCAGTTTTGTGTTGGTGTTTTGACTATTTTTTTAAGGAATTTTTCATTTGTATATGACTAGGTTCTCTATCCTTTTTGTTATGACCTCTGGCTATGTATCTTGTTTTTAAAAGGTAGCCTCAGGAAGCTCCTAAACGTAGATTCAAGAACTCTACCCATAGGACCCTGATCTAAGAGTCTGGGGGCGGGGGGGCGGGCAGGACGGTCCCTGCAGAAGTGTGGAACCACTTACACCCCCCGTAAGCTGAGCTCCCAGGCAAAGATGCAGCTTCTCCCAGTTCCCTGCAGAGCATGGTGGGGCTGAAGGACCATGCCTCTCAGAAGCAAGAGCTACAGGGAAGTCAGGGGGGACTCAGCAAGGGCTTGCATCCAAGCTGGGTATCAGGAGGGCCTGAGAGAGGGGGGAGGTGGCAGCCCAGCGCTGGGCTGGGGTTCACGGGCATTGAGTTCCCAGGGCCAAGTCTCCATGACTCATTCTAGACATACGTGCATGCCACTGTGTTTGGTCCTGCTGATGGCCCAGCCTGCTCTGATAAATGCCCACTAAGGATGGGCTCCAACAGGGTCAGCATTTAAAGGCTACTAGGGCCATGACTGAGAGAGGTTGAGTTAGGTTAGAACTGACCTTGACCTCACTCTGCCTGAACATTGCCACCTGGGAAATGGGAAAATGTGGAGACAAATACAATTCTGGTTCTTCTTGTCTCACCCATGAATTTGTGGGATTGGAGGTTGGGTTCTGCGGGGAGCCAAGCATCCATCTGGTGAAGGCATCACCTCCCTGCCAGTTCAAGAGAAGGCAAGACTGAAGGACTAGAGGAAGGAAGGACCTGAGCCCTTCTGAGGGACAATGGACTGCCACCACGAAGGACAGTGTGTTAGTCTGCTCGGGTTGTTATAACAAAGTACCATGGACTAGGTGGCTGGAATAACAGCTTTATTTTTTAGTTATGAAGTCTGGACCGTCCAAGATCAAGGTGCTCCGGACTCTGTCCTTGGCAAGAGCCCTCTTCCTGGTTTGCAGATGGCTGCCTTGTTGCTGGGGCCTGACATGGCTGACAGAGAAAGATCTCTCTCTCTTCCTCTTCTTACAAAGCCTCTAGCTCCATCACAGCCCCCCCCTCCACCGCATGACCTCATCTAGCCCTAATCACCTCCCAAATGCCTCATCTCCAGATGCCATCACATGGGGGGCTAGGGTTTCAACAAAGGAGTCTGGGACAAACACAAGTCAGTCCGTAACAGACATACACCCAGACTCTTCTTGAATCTGAGTGTCCCTCCTTCAGTGGAACAAGCCAAGGGAGATAAGGTGATGGGCCTGGGTGTGCAGTGAGGGGGACATTCAGGCCTGGAGAAGACTGTGGTTTGGCTTTCCATCAGACGTGGGATTGAATCCAACCCACCACCTACTTACCTGAGTGACCTTGGGCAAGTCACTTCACCACTTGGAGCCTCTGTGTCCTCAGCTGCCACGTCTCCCTCACAGGCTCCTTGTGACAGTAAGACAGGATGAGGTAGGTGCAGCACAGTGCCCGAGTCCCTTCTCAGTCAAGCGTTAGCTCCCCTCTGCCCAGCCCAGCTAGCTAGTAGCACCGAGCGTGAGTGGGGGATGGGAATTCACTACAGAGGCCTTTCCGGTGGTTGCATCTGCTGGACAAACTTTAGTTCCTTGACCCGTTTAGTTGCATCCATGAGGCCTTACCCAACTTTTCATCTCACTAAGTGCAGTGGACACACCTAGACCCCGGTTAGGGAGTCTGGACTGAGGTAGGGAGGGCACTGAGAGTGACATCAGAGACAGGGAGGCAGGGAGACTGGAGCTGGGGCTTGGAGACGGATGACGAGTGTCCAGGAGCAGAGGACAGCGCATTATGGGGAGAGAGGGGATTGACCATGGCAAGAGATTTGGGGAGATTTTGGGGGGACTTGGGGGGTGCCAAGAGTGCTGGAAAGCCATTGACAGGATTTGAGCAGGGGAGCGAGTTGATCAAATCTGCATTTTTAATGAATCTCTATGGCCTCCTTGTAGAGAAGTTTTTAGGTTTTACTTTTGAAGTTTTTCTCCAGCACATCCGCTTCTCCATGTGCACAGTCGGTTGCCACCCCATCCAAGCGGACCACCATCATCTCTTAGAGGCCCCCAGCCTCAACCACTTGCCTGCACTTTCTCTAAATCTACGGGCGCTTCCTGCCCTGCCTCCCAATACACATTCAATTCACATGGCAGCCGGAGTGTTCTTTTAAAAATGCAAGTCAGAGCTTCTCACTTCCTGCCTGAGACATTTCAGTCATGTCTCCAGCACATTTAGAATAAAACCTCAGCCCCTGACCATGACCAGCAGGCCCTGGGCCATCTTCCACCACGCTCTGCCTGCTTTGTCTGCTCTAAACACTGTCTCACACTCAGTTTCTCAGCACACCACGTCCTATCCTACCTCCCGGCCTTCTCCTGTTCCCTAGATCGGGAACGATCCCCCCATTCTTCTTGCTAAAGCCCTATTCAGCTGATGTGTGACTTCCCCAGAGGTGCCCTCCTGACCACCCAGCACAGTCTAATTTCTGTTCTCGGTTATTCTCTCTTAGAGGTCCCTGTTCCCTTCCTCAGGAGGCTTGGCACAGTGTAGTCTACCTGTTTACTTAACGGCTAGGTTCTCCAGCAGAGAGCAAGCCCCATGAGGGCAGGGAGGCCGGAAGTGCTCACTGAAGGAATGAGTCAATTGGCATGTGTCCAAGATGGAGTCTGTTTGTGGACAGCATGTGACGTGCTCTTCTCCTTGCACTGATCTGTGCACAGAACGTAAGGGCGCTGTCCTGCGCACTGAGGAGCCCGTCTGACCCTTACAGCAGCCCCATAAGGCAGATTCTAGTATTACTGCCATTTCAGAGAGAAGGAAACTGAGGCACAGTGAGGGAAAGTCACTTCTCCAGGGGTCGATGGTAGAGCAGGGACCAGACCCCGGGCTGGGTGATGGCAGAGCCTACACAGCTCCTGGATCTATTCTTCTTCCTCCTGTTCACTGCACAGCAGAGCTACCCTGTGGGCCAGCGCCAGAAGCTGGCAGTCCTTCTCAATCCCTTCCCTCCTTTCACCTTTCCAGTTCCTTCCCCACCTCAGGTCATGGCACCACATTCAGCCCTGACTGGTCACCTCCACCCCGGCTCCTCCCCAGCCCTCCTCCCCCCTCCCCACCCACAGGTAGGCCGTGTCCAGTTCTCCCTTCCACCACGCCGGAATCCACACCCTTCCCTGCCTCTCCTCTATCCCTGTCTCAGCCCTGCCCCCAAGAGCTCACATCCGGGCAGCCACCTGACTGTTCCTCTCACCTCCGCGGTGACCCTCTCCATCCATCGCCCACACAGGGGCCAGAAAGAAGATCTTCCAGAGACAGAGTTCTATCATTTCCTGCTCTACTGAGCCTCTTCCCCTGGCTTCCTCTTGCACTTAGGGGAAAAGCTAAAATGCCTCTTCATGATCTGCCTGGGCCCCCACGGGTGCCAGATGCTGTCTTCCGCCACACTCCAGTTCCACGCAGTCCAGAAATGGAGGCCTTCATTGCGCGCTCCCAACACACCACCCTCTTCGCAGCCTTCATATCTGCTTTCCTCTCTTCCTGACTTTCCTTCTTCCCAGACTTGACATGAGGCTCCTGTCAGCCTCAACGTCCTGGGGTGAATGTTGCCTCCTTAGAAGTCCCCCCAGGCCAGCCTGTCTAGAGTGAGAGCCCCGGCGCCTGTACCCCCGTCACCGTTTCTCCTCCACACTGAAGGTTTTATCCCCCAACCGGTCACACGTGGGGTCTGCGTGTGAGTGTGTGCGCGCGTCAGCCCCATGAGAACCTAGACCACATGGGTATTTTTGCCCACAAATCTCCAGAGCCTAAAACAGTGTCTAGGACATAGTAGGCACTCAGTAAATATTTGTTGAAGGAAGAATAGATGAATGTCTGGGATTATAGCCTCTATAACTTTGCCCCAAATATCTGGTTCGAGGAGATAAAAAATAATACAGAACAAACCAAACCAAAAAGGAAAACCCATGGGGGCAAAACCCAGAGTTTCCAACAGTAAATTCTTGACCTTTTTGTTTCTCTTTCCAAGTTTGTCTGTAAAAAGAAAAAAGGTTTTTTAAAAAAAAATCCCCACCAATTACCTCTGAGATGAGACTTAATATGCCAAGTTCTTGCCGAGAGCACATTTTTACAGCTGAGTAATAAACCCCAGAAAAACATGCCTTACGATGGAAACATTGAACGTCGTCTGTTCCAACAGGGGCCACTGCGGCCGCCGAGATGGAGGAACATTCTTGTCGAGGGAAGAGAGAAAAAAGGAAGAAGAATTGGATTAGGTAAATATTTATCTAAAGAAGCAGTGTTGTTGATAATGAGGAATTTTGGCTTTCCTTCCCAAACCAGATCTTTATTTGTTTTCTATCCGAATCACTTTTATGACACTTGGGTTTTCTCAACAAAGAAAATGCTCGGTGGCCCAAGAGTGGGAAAGAGATTGAGAGATGAGGGGTTTTTTGTGTTTGCCCCCTTCGTCAGCTGTTACAGGGGCCCCCAAATTCACGCCAGCAACACGGGTATACCTACTGCCGTCTTGATTTCCGTTTTGCCAGGGACGCTCTAGAAGGAGACTTTTTCCAAGGAAGGAAATTGTTTTGGGCTCCGAGAGAACTCGACAAACTCAGGAGACTGAAGTTGGAAACCTTCTCTACCCTTGTGGCTTCTCCCCCATTAGCCTCATTTTCCCCTCCTGTAAGTAGGGAGGATAAAGTCAAGGCCGCGAGCCGGTGGGCACACCGCCCCCACGCCTCCCCCCCACGTGTGCTGCAAGCAGCCAGCAAGGGAGCCGTCTCTGAAATAGGGACCCAGATTCGGACGTGACCTGACCACCCGGGAGGGATGAATGGAGGGACAAACAGGGGTACAAATACGGAGCGCCGCGGTCCTTTCCTGCAGTCCGCGGAAGTCTGCATCGTACAGGAAATCACACCAACAGACGAAGCTCGTCCCAGCCGAATTCAACTTCGAGTTGATTTTGTTACACTTTTTTAATTGTAAAAGTAGCGGAACATTCAAGACGATTTTGAAAACAAATTCACGGATTATCCCACGACCCCGGCACCCCCAGTTATTCTCCCGTCTACATATTTCCTCTCTGCCCATGTGTGGCCTGCATTTTCCCCTTGTAATGGGAAACATGCTCCATGAAAAACAGACAAGATCAGCCCCCAAACACTCGGAGCTGCTTCCCTGGATATATTTATTTTACTGTGTTTATAAACAAATCTGAGGACCTCCCCTCCCCTTGACACAGACCTTTTTTCGTTGTCTAACTGAATTTAATTTTTAATTTAAAAAAATTGTATTTACTTATTTCCGTTTTCATGTGACACCAACTGGCTTTGGGGGCTGCCTTTCGCCACGGGAGTGAAGCCCTTGTCCCGACAACCTCTGCCAGTCACAAGGGCTGACACTGGCGGTGTCAGGAAAGGGCCACGCCAGCTTCTTCTCGAGCCACGCACGCCGCCCCCGAGCCTCTGCCGCTGCACACGTTCTCCCGGGGCTTGGCTTCCAAGGCCTGGCATCGCCTAGGTAACCAGTAGGCAGACGCAGAGATGGACTTGGGTGGGAGCAAGGGGACAGTTCCCATCACCCCTCCTCCTCTCACAGTCAGCTGGTCTCTGTCAGTCCTTTCTGTCAGTGGTTCTGAAGTCACTTCCACTGGTGAAGGGCTTTCTCTGCGCCAAGAGCTGTGGCAGGCGCTTCCTCACCTCGTTACTCTAATCCAACAACAACCACCCCATTCTACCGATGAGGAGCCAGAGGTTCAGAGAGATCAAGCAACTTGCCCAAGGTCACACAGCCCCACATGTTGGTCTGAGTGACTCTGAGCCTGCCCTCTTCCTCCGGCGCTGTGCACCCGTGTCCTGGGCCAGTGCTGATGAACTGAAAGGTGGGCTCTGCTTCTTCCAAGCAAAGAGCTGGCTGTGGGTTGGAGGGCCCACTGTCAAAGCCAGAACGGATACTTCATTTCCATTCCTCCCCTCACACTTTAAGCCACGCCCTGGATTGCTCCATACTTCTGTTCGATGCCAGTAAGGTTGGACATCCATGTGACTGTTCAGGGATCAGTTAGGAGGTCATGCAAGGAGAGAAATCTCAGCAATTAGTCTCTAGCTGGCCCACATTCTGCTCCACGGAGAATGGGGCTAATTATGAAGTCAGATGGATCCATTGTCCAGGAAAGCTTACCACACTCTCTTGGACTACTTAGGAGCTGAGCAAACATGCTGGCTGGACAGGCTGTCCTGTACTGATGACAATCTCAGATTCTCCCGAGGCCCTGAAGCACTGCCTCAGCTCCCTGCAGGGTTGGGGAAACCCTTTAGAACAAGATGGCCCCATCCCTGGGCTTCCGGGCTTCCCTATGGGGACCTGTGAGAAAATAAGTCTGCTGTTCAGTACAAAGCCGAGGAGAAAGATGGAGACAGAGGAAACACTAGAGTGAAAGAATAAGACTAAGGGGCAGAGGGAACCGGACAGAGACTTCCAAGGGCATCCCAGGAGCATGAGCAGGTCTCCCCGCCCCAGTCTCAGCAGGCCGGGCCTTCCTGGCCCTCTTCAATGATCCAAGCCTTTGAACGCTATTGTTGTTCGTTCTAACACATCTGTTGCCAGGTGCTGCAGAGGTGAAAAGCGAATCAGTGAGGATTAGATAAAACAACACTGCCAATTATCAAGCTATGTTGTGAAGTCACCAGGGATTTCATTGGCAAGGCTGGCTCCAAGGCTTGCCCTGCAAGGAAGCGTGTCTGTCCACCCACCTGGCCCTGCCCACTCGCCCAGGCCCAGAGTAGAGAGAGGCAAGGCCACATTTCTGTTCTAAGTGGCCTGCTGCCCTGACCCAGGGCTCCAGACGCGTGAAGCTGCTGAAATTGATCTTGGAGGACAGGGGGCCTTGGAGACAGTGGGTGGCCACTAAGGAAAGAGCATGAGAAACAGCCGGAGGATAGCACGAGGGTGGGCCATACTCCATCTCCTTCCTGTGCAGTCAGACCTACGAGGCCAGCAGGGCACCCCTCCAGCGCTGGGAGGGAGTGAATAGCACGTGTACTTCTCTGCCATTCGCTTCTCTCTTCCCTCCCCACCTCTCCATTCCCAGTGCTGCACCGCACCCCTCAGCAGCCTCCCCCAGCTTCCTCACTGGTTCCGGCATACCTCTCCTTACCCCTGCTCCCCATTTTCCACAATGTGCTCCCTGAGTGTTTCCCAAAGGGGATACGGAATGCCATTAGTCCCCTGTTCGAAACTGTCCATGGCAGAAATGAATACAGAGCAGTGCTATCGAGGGCTGCAGAGCTGGGGAAGAGATCGGTGCTGCTACTGGAAACGTACCGTGGAACAGGGTTTTTAAAAAAATAATCTGGCAATATCTGTTCAGATTAGAAGTACACTCACTTGGCTCCAGCAATCTCAGTTTTAGAAAATAAACCTTTAAGATAGGAGCTTGAGTCTGAACATTTGCAAGGATTTTTTTTTTTTCCTTCAAGAATTGTTCGTGGTGGGGCGCTTGGCTGACTGAGTCAGAAGAACACGTGGCCCTTGATCTCAGAGTTGTGAGTTCGAGCCCCACATTGGGTGTAGAGATGACTAAAAAATAAAATAAAATAAAA
Source organism: Ursus maritimus (assembly GCF_017311325.1). Lineage (NCBI taxonomy): Eukaryota > Metazoa > Chordata > Mammalia > Carnivora > Ursidae > Ursus > Ursus maritimus. Next base: position 2,168,399 of record NW_024423897.1, on the reverse strand, counting down.
TAATAAATAAAATAAAATTAGTAAAAAAAAAAAAAAATTGCTGGTAGTAGTAACGCTTTGGAGAAAATTGTCTGCCAATGAGGAAATGGTTAAATGAACTGCAATGCATCCCTGCTATGGGGCATAAAAAGAATGGGTTAGATTTATAGCTACTGAAATGATTAAGTGTCTATGACATGAATTAGACAAGAAAGCAAGCGATGGATGGACGCGTAGATCGGCAGAGTCACACACACAGGAAGACGCCGTCAACTTCTACCTTCACTTGTCTAGGCTATTTCGTATTTATATCTAATGAGGAGTAGCTAAGGATTCAGATGAAATTGTTAATCCTAGTTATACTGATGAAAAGAGAATGAAGGAGATTATTAATTACTTACATATCTGGTTTGTTTTATTAGTTAGGGTGAATATTGCTTTTGATATTCTAAAAGGAGAATTTCATAAAAAGGTGACAGAAAGAAAGGAGAGAAGAGGAAGAAGAAAGACCTGTCATTGTCTCAGCCGCAAGGTGCTGGCTCTCCACACCATCACCCTTCCACTTGGCCTGTATGCACCCCGACTTCCTCCGGACTCTCTCGACCCTCAAACACACAGACTAAGTCATTTCGGTCACTCTCCCTTTTCACACACTGCCTCCTTTGTCAGCAGGTAACTTCCCTTCACAACCTGCAAGCCCTTCTCGGCTCGGTCCAAATGCCTCCTTCTCCGACAGCCTTCTCCTGCCCGCCAAGGTTGAGGGATCGGTCCCCCTCTGGGCATCCCACCATCCCACACATCCCCTGTCCCTTTGGGCCCACATTCCATTATATCCCATCGTAGGGATGCGTGTTCCATCTAAAGAGAACACACCTAGGGCCTCTCACCTGTAGACCTGACGCAGAGAAGCCAGAATTCCAGATGCCTATGGAACGTTTCCTGGTTTGTAAATGTTGGCCACTCACTCAGATGTAATAAACTGTATTCAGGCGACACCATAAGCATGAAGGGAAAGAGCTCTGCCAGCGGATGCTGGCGCTGGGGCAGTCCTTTGACATGGGTGGGGGGTACTCGGGTACTTCATTAGCTGTCTCCCCGCAGAGTGGGGGGCTCCAGAGGGCGGGTGGGTGAGGAGTACATGTTTTTCCCCAGGAAAAGCTGCCTGAGGGATAAGGGGAGAAATGAAGGGAGGAAGGGAGTGGAATAGGGAGGGACAATGAAAGAAAGGGGCAAAGGACAGACCAGGCACAGAGTTTAATCATTTTTGAAAAGGACAAGTGAAAACATTCTCTGTCCCGTTTGCAATTTACCGGTGACTTAATGTTGCCTGCAGAGCGTAGTGACGTTCCATGAAGATTCTGAAAGTGTCCTCTAGGGAAATGACAGTCTGCATAGCAGGCACTGAAGCTGAGCTCCTTAAACAGGGTAAGTGATTTCCAAACAGAACTCCCGCTTTCAGAGAATTCTTCCCCTCTTTTACAATTACTATGAGAGCCTGGTCCAGGGGAAACAAGCTAGTGTTTTGAACAAATTCTCCTATCTATTGTTTACTAATGCTACGAACAACCCCATACATCCAATGTGGTGTGGTCCGCCGTCTCCTATCTCTGTAGTGATTCTTCCCGGCAACCTTAGGAGATCGGAATGATCACAACCCCCAAAGCTTCACAGATAAGGAATCCAAGGTCCAGAGAGGGTAAGTAACTCGCCCAAGGCCATCCAGCTAGGAAGAGGTGGAGCGGCATTCCAACCAGACTTCACGCTGTTGGGAAGGCAGTGTTCCCCCCTGTAAAGCAGTGTTAACGCCAATGTCAGGCAGCCACCTACAGGATCGTTCCCTTGTCGAAGAGCAATCATTATGATCGTTGGCCTTATCCCAGCACCAACCACGGTATTCTTTAATTAATGTTTCACTTTAAACAAACTTGTTTTAAAAACAAAACAAAACAAAACAAAAGGATTTCTAAAGGGAAATTTATATCACAGTATCAGCCATCAACCATAGAGGGGTTAACTCTGAAAATAAGTAGCGTGGAGGCAACATGATGTTGGTGTCTTCCAGCAAGATGCTCTTGCCTCCTGAAGATCGCAGCCTGGTCCCTTGTCCACGGGATGTCAGCAATCATTGCCGAGGTCTTGAAGTTGTACCAAGACAGTCCCTCCTGAGTATAATGGGAGGATTAACAGTTCCCTGAAAATGGAATGACTTTCTTGTCATGTGCCTAGATGTTCCTTCACGTGGGGAGCAGGAACTCTCAACTCTGTTCTCTCCGAGGGGAGGTGCCACCAGTCGGGCCAAGCCTCCCCGCGCTGCCCCTCGGCCCTGAGGATTCTTAGCAAGTATCATTTTCATGAGCCTCCTTGCAGCGGTGCCCAGCAGCAGTAGAATTAACTGTATCATTAACAATTATCCTCCAGGTCACCTCCTCGGCCTCTCCTGCTGAGTCAGGCCCTCTCCTTTCTCACGCAGGTGACCCACACAGGGGGACATGCTGGCCTGACTGCTCTTTACATTTTATATCCAGGAGCCCATTTAATCCTCCTGACTCCCTGAGATAAGGCTCATTAGCCCGTTTTCAGGCAGGGAGAAGGGAGCTCAGGTCAGAGAAGTGGGAGAGCTTATCCCAGCACACGCAACAGGTAGAGGATAAAATTGGGGTTCCAACCAGTGCCCCCGCCCCCCACCTCCCAGTGATCTTTCTCCACTATGTCTCCACTGTCCTGGACACTTAGTCAGTCCGGGGGTAGACAGAACTAGGAGCAGGCTGAACTTTTCACTCACTGGCTCCCTTATCACAAAGCCAGAACCAGGAGGGGCAGGAAATGCAACTGTACCCCCTCATTTTGCCTGTGAGGAAAACCAGGAACCCTGAGAGGAGACTGAACTGCTTAGTCACCCAGCAAGTGAGGGACCCAAGGGGATCAGAACCTTTGCTTCAGGGGCCTGTCCCTTCACTCTCCTGCCCTCCTCACAGAGACTGGAAGCCCATTTGCAAAGAGCCCTGAGTAGGGAAAGGTGAAAAAGAGGAAAAGTGCCAATTTTATCAAGTTACAGGACACACAGGCTATTAAAGCTATGAGCAGAGGGAGCCCTAACTATATTTAAAACTTGTGGATCTAATAAAATTATTTTTCCTATTTAAACGGTGGTGACTATTCTTTCCTAGGTTTGGAGGGAGGTAGAGGATAGGGAGAGAATGACCTCTTTGTAAAGAACATAATTAAAAAGGAGAAATTCTATGTATCTAGAGTTTTCCATGTCTGAGAATCAGATTCCCCCACCAGTAAAATGAGGATAATAATACCAGCTACTATAGAGAGTTCTAGTGAGGATTCAATGAGTTAGTGCAGGTCTCACGCTGAGTACAGGGTCTGGCACATACCAAGTGTCCAATAAGCATCAACTGCTTTATTAGAGAGAAGAGAAACTCAATTTTCTAAATACATTTAGGTCTTTTTTTTCCCCTATTGTGTAAGCACAGTCTTGTTTTATAAAATCTGGGAAAGGCAACAAAGTCATGCTATTACTAAAGAGAGCAGATGAAGTTAACCGTGTGATGCTGAGTGCCTCCCTGTGTCGAGCCGGGGACAAGAGAAATGCAATCCGGGGAAAATTAAGGGAAAGCAGTTTGGGGTTTGGAGTCAGATTCCCCTGGCATCCAAGGCTGCCTGGTTCACTTAGTTGCTACTTGAACTGGTGCGGGGAGGACAACCTCTGTAACTCTTTCTCCAGCTGTGAAATGGGGAGCTATGGATGGGGGAGTGTGAAAGTCAATTCAAAGTCTGGTGAGTTAGGGGTCTGGGGTAGAATGAGCCCTATTTTTCTTTTCTTTTTTTTTTTTTTTTAAGATTTTATTTATTTATTTGACAGAGAGAGACAGCCAGCTAGAGAGGGAACACAAGCAGGGGGAGCAGGAGAGGAAGAAGCAGGCTCATAGTGGAGGAGCCTGATGTGGGACTCGATCCCATAACGCCGGGATCACTCCCTGAGCGGAAGGCAGACGCTTAACCGCTGTGCCACCCAGGCGCCCCGAGCCCTATTTTTCTTTGTGGACAATCAAAAACTCTGTCCCCTCTCACGTAAGTCTGACATTCGTTCCAACTGTCAAGACTCAGAGACCACTCCTCACAACTCAAGGTTCACTCCAAGTCACTGGGAAAGGCGACCTTCCGAGTCCTGTGAGCGGCCCCCACGTTCTCTGCCACGACTTTGATTCCTGGATTTATTCATTTAGTCAACTGGTATTTATTGAGACCTTCACTGTGCTAGGGGCTCTTCCCAGTGCTGGACACAGTTCGTATCACAGGCACTCTGCCATCTGACCTCCGTGGATCCAGGCCCGGGAGGCCAGTGTCCGCAACCGAGGGTCCCCGAGGCTGGAGCGCGCGGCTGTGGGGCCCGATGCGCTCTTCTCCAGCCCGACCCTGGGCAAGTGGCCGTGCCTCTCTGAATTGCAGCTCCGCCTTCAGTGAAATGGGGCGAGGGACTACAGGGGGCAGAGGCTGAGACGGACTCGGGGAGAGCGGGGAATCTCTGCGCGCCCCCGTGCAATCCTGAGGAGCAAGCCAAGTCTTGGACTTGAAAGCGCTTTGCCACACCTCCAGCTCCGGTCACGCGCAGTTTCTGTTACCCCCCCTCCATCCCCCGCAAGGGTCCTTCTGCCTGTGGTGACTGGCAGCCCCCTCCCAAGACGGACACAAGCCTGGGGCCCAGCTCCAGTGTCCCAACCCCTCCCCTAGAAATGACTAACAAAATTCGGAATAATTGCTTCTAGTTGTCCTCATCCTACAGGTAAAGCGAATCTTGCATACTCCCCACCAGGCAACTAGGGGTGGGGCAGTTGAAAGAGGTTCTGTCTTCCTTAATTAAAAAATATAATTATATCCATTAAACAACTCCCCACATTTCCTTTTCCCCTCATGCCCAGTTGGCTGAGGTTTGAAGCTGAAACAATTCTGGAAGCCATCAAATAAGAAAGATCAGAGATTCCTGCCCAACCATTTGGGAACCCACAATCCAGGGTGCCCTTTCTCTGTGTCCCCTTGCTACTTATTTAGCCCGTCCCAAAGTCAACAGGTCCCACCTGTCAAGGTGGAAGAAAGTGGAAATCGTAGATACTTCATTGCTGTGAGCAATTCCAGACGCCTTCCCTCCCACCTTTATAGCAACTTCTGCCTCACGCAAAATACATAAATTTAAAAATCAGCCAAATCCTGGTATTTACTAGTTGTGAGAAAGTCTTATCCAGCCTTAAGCTTCAATTTTCTCCTCCTTAGGGAACAATCAGGGACCCTACATCATAGGGTTGCTTGAGGAATAAGAGAAAGCTGACAGTGACAGTTACTGAACCACGGTTCAAACCTCACCTCAGCCCAGCCCAGGATGGGTGGTTTTTCTGGTTTTACAGATGGGCAAACTGAGGAGGGTGGGTGGACAGAGATTTGTGGAATGGCAGGACAGGATCCCCTGCGTGCCATCCTGGATGGCTAGATTGAACTGATTCCATAGGACTGCAGGCACCCACCTTCCTGAAACCACCCTTCTCTTGCAGAACGATCAGAGCCTGGGCCCTGCTCCTGGGAACCTTCCTCTGGTTCGAGCACGGGTTGGGAAGGTGCCAGCAAGTTGTACCCAGGGACTGGGAAACAGAAGTGACTCGGAGGCGAGACTTTTGTGTGAAGTATTTCTTCTTCCCTCAATCCCTATCCCTCACTCCAAAGTTGCCAGTCTGCTTCCTTCTGAAGAGGTGGGTCATTAGTCCCATTTTACCAACTGGGGTGGAGGTGGGGGGACAAAGCTGAAAAATGTTGCAGACTCCTGCCTCCAATCCTCCAGCATTGGGTCATTGGACCCCAAATGTGCATCACCCAGGCAGATCTATTGAAAAGAAGGTAAAAATACCAACAAGGACTTAAGAAATGATAATATCCAACACTCTCTGAATGCTAGACATTTCCTTCCACACTACAGATGAGGACACCACAGAGATGAAGGGATTTATCCCGAGTTGCACAAGAAATACAGGGTTCAAGCCTGTTTAAAGCTAGGGCAGCTCCAGGACCCAAGACAGCATTGCTACAGCTTGTGAGTGTGGTGCCTACCGCAGCCACCCTCCGAGCTACTTGTTTTTCTGGTAAAGGTTCTCACCTAGTCCTCACCAGCAGCAACCCTGTGAGCTGCCCACTAGGATGCCCCTTCTGAAAGAGGTTTCTGAGGCCCAGATGGATGCCAAATGGTAAGAAGCAGGGTGTGGATTTGAATCCAGAGCAAGAGAAGGAATGGAACTCGTGGCTCTTTCCCCTTTCACAACCCTCACACCTGCGGTGGGGAGCAATAACTGGAAGTCACTGGCCCATCACTCTCCAGGCTTGTGGGGCCACCAAGAGGCACCGAGGCTGGCCGCCACCATTTCTTTTCGCCCTCCCCTGCCCCAGGGCATCCTCATTGTGGGTTTCTTCCGGGTCGAATTAGGCTCGCCCCAAAGCATACCTCAGGCCAGCCTCCGTCCTGGCTGCGCCTCGACGTCTTCATCCGTAAAATGGGAAACCAATGAAAGTTCAGGCTCAGGCAGCCTGTGCAATCTGCAGAGCACTTTGGCAAAGGACCCTTTACTCCCGTCCTGGCTGAGGCCCAGGTCGGGATCTCAGTGGGCGTGGGCCCTGGAAAACCGGCTAGAGCGTCCAGAACTTCTAAAGCCTGGGATTTGTCCCCTTCCCGAACAACCTCAAGCAGCAACCCCGAATGCCAGTCTACCCCTCTTCCCGCTCTGTAACTCTGAAAGTGATCTCTTAAATGCCTGGAAATATGCCCACCCCACTGCGGTCTGATTGTCCTCATTCCTACTTCCCACGGCACAGGTAAGAAAAAAGCTCAGAGAGGAGCAGCCTTTTCCCCGAGGTCACACAGCGAATGACTGGGAGGGTGGGGGCGTTGGGGGAGCCGCTTTGTGGAATTCCAGGCGGACATTGGCGCCCGCGTGTCTGCCCGCTTCTGATACCGGGTTCGGAAGAATAGGCCGCTAACGAGAGGCCCATTAGGAGGAATTGTCACTCCTCTGGGAGCGAGGTTGTCCCATTAGGGCGAATTGTCATTCCTCCTGGAGCGAGGTTGTCCCGGCTCCGCGCAGGCTGAGTGCCGGGGCCGAGAGCAATTAACGCGGCTCCGGCGCGGGCAGCCGCCTCTGCCCGGGGCAGCGGGGGCGGGGCGGGGCGGGGGCGGGGCGCCCGGCGCGGCTGGAGCCGGTCACCCGGCGCAGCCCCTTCCCCTGGAGCCCGCCTTTCATCTCCCCGCGCCTGGCGCCTGCCCGCAGCCCTGGCCCGTCTACAGCCCCCTCCTCCGCCCCTCCCCCGCCTCCTCCTAGCTGCCGGGATCCAGCGATCCATCCTGGGGGTTGCAAACGCTAGGGTCCGCGCCCGGTCCTCCACAGTTTGCAAGTAGTGTTTTTGCGTTGGGACCTGTGGTGCGCCTGCGCGGCTGCTCCGTGCGGGGGCCCCGGAACGTGCTAAATCCCCTGGGGTGCGCAGGACAGTGGAAGGATGAGGGTCTGTGCGGAGCGGCCCTATGGTGAGCGTGGGGATCCCGTGTCCTCCACTTCCAATCTGCGTGATTTTGGGTAGCATACTCAGTGCTTCCTAGCCTTGGGCTTTTCCCTGTGGGGAAAAGAATCTCCGCCCGGAGCGGTGTGTTGGAAGAAACAAATGAGATTCTGGAGGACAGGTACTAAAGTATCTTTTAGAGTTGACGTTTCGCGCTGGGGTTCCATCTGAAACCCCACTGTTCTTCCTACAAATACTGCAGTTACGTCAACGTCACCGGGAACTAACCTTTACTAAGTCTCCCCTAAGCGCCAAAGTCAGTCCTCCGGCAAGGGGCTACACCTACACCGCGCACTTTTAAGGCTGAGCGAAATTCTCAGCCTGGGAGGTTTCACGAAGAACCTATCGTGAACTCCGTGAAGGCTGTCGATGAGTCTCATTTTGGATATCTAGCAGAGAGAAAGCATTCGATAAATTGCTCCTGCTTTTGATGTATAGTATTTTTTTATTGATCCCCTACACCTTCTAGTTACTTTATGTGGCCTCTTGAATTTAATTACTGCAAGAGCCATCCCCGGTAAGGATTATTATGTCTCATTTTAGAAATAAAAAACCAGGTTGAGAAAGGCAAAGTAACGCGACCAAGGTCCCGCGGCCAGGAAGAGGTGAATAAAATGTTCAGAAAACACAGCCAACGCAGACGCAAATGTACCGATAGGGCTTTCCGCAAACGGCTAGGGTTCTGTTGAGGCTCGACCATCCTTCCAGCAGAAGTGAGACCCTTTCCTGAATTTTCCCACCCCGGCAGGAAGATGGGAATGGCAAGGGTAGAGGAAAAGGTGGGCAGGCTGGTTGCCCTCTGGGCATCTCTCTTGCTCATTTTATGGCCGGAGCTTGACATCCCGGTTTTGAACACCAGTTTTGTTTGTTTTGTCCCTACTATTCTCCTCTTTCTAGCTTCATAATTTTCTTTCTCTGTCTGGACATCAGGACCTGAAAGTAGTGAGGGGAACCTGCCTTCTCCTGTCCCAGAAGAGTTCTTTAAAATAAGAGTTCTGGTAGTATATATTTTTAAGAATTTTCCCAGGAATGAGTCTGTGTGCCCCTAAACTGAAAATATTAACAGTGAGTTTTCAGGAACAATTCTAAAACAGTGGCTGGGTGCAGCCCAACAGAAAGCTGAACCCTTTTGTACACTTTGGTAGCTTAGGGCTAAACGAATTTCAGGTTTGCTTCCAAAATATATAGCCTGCACCTTGCTGGGGACCTCTAGAAGGCACAGGACTTAATCTGGATTTACCTGTACTGTATTTGAGATGCATATCAAGCCAACTATCATCAAGTATGACTCAAGGGGAAAATGCATACATCTCCAGATAGTTTAATTTTTTTTTAACTTTCTCTGAGCTTCCAATTTGTTGGGGGGGGGGCAGGGAGGGAAGAATGTGCTTGGTGGGAGAGAGACCCAGAGGTTTTAGAAGAGTGTGGTTAGGACTTCTTTACTTTTTAACTTTTTCAGAACCATTTCTAATCAAACTGAATTAATTGGCCAGTGCGGACTGTTTTTACCCACTAAGATTCAGATCATGCCTGTTCAGGGTATCCTTGGCCAGCACAGCTTTACTCCAGGGAGACAGCAGTTTAGGGTGAAGGAAACAGTGCATCAGAGAGATGGGTCTGGGGGTCAAGTTTCTAAGACCCTTGAACTGGGAGGTAGCCTCCAAGCCCTGATCATTTCAGTAATTAAAAACAATGTCCCTTCCTTCCAAGGCTCTGGGAACTGTTTAGCAAGCATCTGCTGTGTGCGAGGCCAAGCTCAGAGACTTCTATTTATCTCATCATTCCGGGTTAATCGTTGAGATATAGGGAAGAGCAGCTGCAGCCTGGAAACGGTCATTTGAAGCACTTCGTCTTGGCCTGGCGGCCTGCAGAGAGATCCAAGGCCTCTGCGCACTCCTAACTCCCTCTCCCCTGTCCCTGGGCTGGTACAGTCATCACTAAGGCTTTGAGATGTAATTACCCAGGGTATAATTTGGGGCGGGGTGGGGATATCTATGCTTTTTTTTTTTTAACCAGGTGCAATGAATAAAAAGGTGCTTCTTAAAAATGTACACAGGCCTGGGGTGTGCAAATTCGGAACCCGGTATTTCTGAGATTTGCAAGAGGAAGGGAAGCACTAGGTATTATCTGCGACTTTTCCTTCCTCCTCCCCCTTGAAGGCAAACACTGGCACCCAAACACATGACAAACATAGGCTCAAACAAACGCACGAACACACAATACACGTAGTCCTGAGAAAAAGGTCGGATCCGGGTGTCGCCCAAAGAGGAGATTCAAGGGAAAGAAATCACGCGGATTGCAGTTTTTCTAAGCGTGCTCTGGTTTTGTTTCGAGTGGAAGAGATGGGGACCACTGCTTTAAATTTTCCAGTCGGAACTTTGGAAGACCAGTCCCTGAGCACCTCTCGGGCTCTCTCCGTCCCTTCTTCTTCTAGGGATAATAGCTTTCGCTGTAGAGCTTTTGCCAATGGCGAAATAAATATTCTTGTAAGCTCCATGTATGTATTATTGCCTTTAGCAGGGATGCTGGCCCGTGTTTTCAGTGCTGACTCCTAAAGTTGTAAAGTTAGCCCAGTTTCCATGTACAGTAGGAGCTTCACAAATGTTTTTGCAACGTCAGTTGCAGATTTTAATGTGTTCTGGCGGTGGGGGTGGGGGAAGTGGTATGGGCGCGAGGTGCCTTTTTTAAAAAGGGGTCAAAAGAGAGAAGAAATGGGACTCGGCGAACTTCCTCTTTAAATAATCGGCCTTAATTACGCCATGGACTTTTCAGTTTTGGCGTGATTATAACCCTTGAGGGATCGCCTAATAACAACTCTGCTGACTGCTCCTGTAATTAACTCCTAATTTATTTCAAACAGGAAAAAAAAAAAAGGCCCCAGCCTCTTCCTGGAGAGCCAATCAGAGGCGAGCGTCTGTGGCGTCAGCGCCAGAGCCGGCGCCAATTGGCTGAACCGGGTCTCCCACTTCCCCTTGGAGGAAAGGCACGGCTCCTGGCGCGCCCCTCCCGTCTCCCCCCAAAAAAGTTTGAGTCGCCGCTGCCGGGTTGCCAGCGGAGTCGCGCGCGGGGAGCTACGTAGGGCAGGGAAGTCATGGCTTCTCCGTCCAAAGGCAATGACCTGTTTTCGTCTGATGAGGAGGGCCCGGCGATGGTGGCTGGGCCGGGCCCGGGGCCTGGGGGAGCGGAGGGGGCCGCCGAGGAGCGCCGCGTCAAGGTCTCCAGCCTGCCCTTCAGCGTGGAGGCGCTCATGTCGGACAAGAAGCCGCCCAAGGAGGCGTCCCCACTGCCAGCCGAAAGCGCCTCCGCCGGGGCCACCCTGCGGCCACTGCTGCTGCCCGGACACGGCGCCCGAGAAGCTCACAGCCCCGGGGCGCTGGTCAAGCCCTTCGAGACCTCCTCGGTCAAGTCGGAAAACTCGGAAGACGGAGCAGCGTGGATGCAGGAACCCGGCAGATACTCGCCGCCGCCAAGTGAGTGAGCGTCCGGGCCGGAGAAGGGGCAGGCGGGTCCGTGGAATTCTGGAGGGAGCTAGGGGGCCGGTATTCCAGGCTGGGGGTACGGAGACCCCTCTGCACTATACTCCCGGGAAAGCGAGTCTGGGAGTTCTTGGCCCCTTGATATCCCCAGAGTTCAGCGAGCCGGCGGGAGCCAAGACACCCTCTGGGTCAGATCTGCGCAGCGCGTGTTCGGGATCCCCTAGCTGTGCAAAGTATCCGGCACAATCGAGGATTCGCTGGTCTTTGAAGGGCGAAGCCTAGCTGGGTTTGCCAGGTCGCTCGGTTATCGGTTTCTCTAGCCCTCAGCCCCGCGCTGCAACCTTTGGCTTATTTTTGTCTCACCGTCCACCGGGTTTCTGTCTGGAGAATGAAGAAGGATCCACCTTTAATGAGCACTCGAATGTGTGCCAGGCAGGGGCGGAGGCGCCTTACCTCCTTTCAAAGTTCATAACCCGGCGAGATGTGCCCTCGTTTTAAAGATAAGACTAGCCGAAATCTAACCCCCGGTATTGGGTAGAAATCATTATCTTCCATGGGTCGCGCGGGTGTCGAAGCCGGATCCCAGGAAGGGATGGCGGCAGAGACTGATGCCCGGACGAAATGTCTCCCTGTCGTCCCCGCAGCCAGCACCTTCGCCGGGAGCGGGCTGGGGTCAGAAGCGCGAGGGCTCCCCTGGCTTATAGTAATAATTAACAAGCATTCCAGCAGCGCTTCAGAGTTTACAAAATGATGCTCATTAGTTCACCAGATCCTGAGATCGCTGGAACCCCGGAGCGTAGGCAGAAGCACGGGAGAGGTGGTTATTTCCTATGCAGACACCCGGACTTGAAGAGGACTGAACTTGCTTGACCTAGGTCACCAACAATGGCTGAATTGGGCAAGTGGCCCTGGTGTCCAAGCTCTACTCCTCTGTAGAGTGTCCTGACCACCTTTGATCCCTCTCCCCAGAGAAAACAAGCAGAGGTCCCCACACCTGCACCCCGCTTCCTGCCAATGAGGCAGGATGGCAAGCAGGCCCAGGAGAATTGATTTCTCCTCCAGCTTTAGCACTCATTTTTGGGCCTGGGTCCTTATGCAATTTGGAAAATTCATTCCCTATGGGCCCTTTTATTTCTATCTCCTGGCCTTTAAGATTTCTCTACCCCCACTGCACCTTTAGAAAAGGTGAGAAAGAAGGATCTGTGGAGGGCCTTTTTCCAAAGCTGGGAGAACCACCCACACCTTCCTTCATTTCCTTCAGTCAGCCCTCAAGACTGAGATGCATAGTATTTTGTGAACAAAACAAGGCCCTATACCCCGGAGGCAGTGGCTGTCCCCTCCGGCAGAGCTCTCCACCCTGTTAGAAACTCTGAAAGATTCAAAGGGTGTGGAGATTAAGGACTCAAAGAATTTAAACTCAAGTTTGCACAGTGCTTTATAGCACTTTTCACCATATTATCTTATCTGATCTCTGCCGTGAGGCAGCGGCGGCCTCCTGGTAACAGACAAGGACATCTCAGCAGAGTTCGGAGGAATCAGCACACACCGAGTTTGGGCTTGACTAACAACCCCCCCCCCC
>NW_024423897.1:2132383-2155759 GCF_017311325.1 Ursus maritimus | reverse complement strand
CCCCCCCCCCCCCGCCCCGCCGCCAAGAACAAAAACAAAAACATCTTGGTAATATTTAATGCTCACCTATCTGGTGGTAGACAGGGCTCTGGGCATTCTTAAATTTAGTACTCGGAACCACACAGCGCAGTATTACCCATTTTATTGATGGTGAAATAGAGGCTCAGAAACTTTAAGGAACTTAATTTGTTAGACAAATATCGAGTGCCCATCGGCACACCAAGGATTCAGGCCTTACAGGGAGTGGTGTCCAAAGGTCAGAAATCCCCACTTCCTTAGGCCTTAGGTTGTGGGATGGCAATTCCCCACTGGCTCTGTAAACCGCCCCCCCCACACATTAGCTCTTTGGGCCTAGAAATGGCAGCTGGAGCCCTGTGGTTGGAATGGTGGGTCCAGGGAGCGCCTGGCATGGGAGCCTGGGGGCAGGAGGGAGCCACAGGCCTGGCCTGGTTTGTTATTTGGAGGAAGTTGGGTAACTGCTGTTTTGCTTTGTAAAATCTCATCCATCCTTTGACTGGTTTAAAATGGGGTGGGGGAGGTGGGGAGTGTTGAGAGGAAGCCTCTTAGCTTTATGGCTTCGATACATGTGTGTAATCTCTGTAGCCTGCATTTCATAGTTCACATGCAGCCTCTAGGAGCAGCCACCGCCGGGACAACCGTTCAGGGCACAAATTTCTTGCAAACTTAGAGCGGGATCAAGTGTAGACGCTAGGAGCTTGGTGTGTGCGTGTTCAGACCGCGGGGCTTCTCCAGGAGCCAGGTCTGGTTTGTGAAGGGTGAAAGCAGGTCTCTGAGTCTTGGACAGTGTTGTTAGTTTATTTGTAAATTCGGAAGTAGGTGCCCAAGCTTATTTAGGGATTAGCATATGCAAGTCCAGACTTCTGTGCACCCAGCCCTCTTTCGGATTTCTGTTTTTGCTCAATCATAGAACCTACTACCTCTTACTTTTTGGTCACTAAAGTGATGGTTCATAATGTCACACTAGGTCGAATCCCTTTCGTGTAGGAATTGGAGGCTGGGTGGGACTCGTTGTGTCACCCTCAGTATGAAGTGTAAACTCTTTCCTGGGCCATGGAAGTAACTAAACAAGAAATGTGACATTCTCCCCATGAGTACTTCGGAGTTACTGCTGTGGCTACTTTTGGAAAATTAGCCTAGCTCATAAAAGCCAAATGCAGAAAATTAATTGTTTAGCCTTCTATCCCACAGCTCCACACTCCTGCCGCCGCCTCCCTTTGAGGAAAAGAAGCCCAAAGTTAGTTGATACTATGGAATCTCAGGGATGCCCAGTCCTATGACTTCCTTTAATTGAATCCATTTTAAATATGGAGTCTGGATGTGGTTGGCATACCTTTATTTTGCTTGTTATTCCCTCTCTAAATTCTGGCGACAAACTAATCATTTACACATTTGCTCTAAACCAGAGAATGGTTAGAGATGACTAAAATGTCATCACATGCTCTCAACTCGGAGGCAGCATGATTTCCCCTGACATTTACATTTATGAGCAAGCTAATTTTTCCCTCCTTCTTAGTAAACTTTATATTACAGAAGCACCCGGCCAAGAAACTTCTCCCACATCCAGATCTGGAAACTGATGTTCAGGTTTTATAATCTGTAGACGGGATGGAATGACAGCTGCGTGGTTGTTTATTGCATGGGGCTGCCCCAATCCGGAGATGCTGTTAATTTACCACAGACCTTTATCTGCACGATTATCCTTCATGACTATGCTGATGCACTCCAGCTTTTCCTGGCACGGAGAGGGGACCAACCCAGTTTATAGGACCCCTTTTCACTTGTCTTCTTATGGGCTTATCTCAGCATCTCAGAGAAGTGAGGATTGTCATGAACCCCGTACCCCATTTTAAAGACCAGAGAAATTAAGCTAAGAAGAGATGGGGTTCTGTTTCTCAGAGAGCACTCCGGCACCCTGGACATCAGTTCAGAGCTGTTCTAGTTCCATTATCCATGATGCGGTTATGTCCCATATAGAAAGTTCTGTACATGGTGAAATTCCCCAACTTTTTGTAAAAAGACTCAATTTCTTAAATAAAGCAATTACTCCATTTAAATATGGTCCTTCTCCTGTCTCCTCCCCTCCCTGGAACCCCCCCACATGGATTTGACAGAAGTCCCTTTTGGAAAGATGAAGAAGAGGGGAGACCCGCACGGGGCGCACCTGGGAGAAAACCCCTTCTTTTGCTAATTCACTCGCTCTCTGTTCTCTAGGACACATGAGCCCCACCACCTGCACCCTGCGGAAGCACAAGACCAATCGGAAGCCGCGAACACCCTTTACCACGTCCCAGCTCCTCGCTCTGGAGCGCAAGTTCCGCCAGAAACAGTACCTCTCCATTGCAGAGCGTGCGGAGTTCTCCAGCTCTCTGAACCTCACAGAGACCCAGGTCAAAATCTGGTTCCAAAACCGAAGGGCCAAGGCGAAAAGACTGCAGGAGGCAGAACTAGAAAAGCTGAAGATGGCTGCAAAACCTATGCTGCCCTCCGGCTTCAGCCTCCCTTTCCCCATCAACTCACCCCTGCAAGCAGCGTCCATATACGGAGCGTCCTACCCTTTCCATAGACCTGTGCTCCCCATCCCGCCCGTCGGACTCTATGCGACTCCAGTCGGATATGGCATGTACCATCTCTCCTAAGGAAGACCAGCTCCATAGACTCCGCGATGGATGTTTGTTTCAGTGGGTCCCCCTCCCTCTCCAGGAAGGCAGTACCAAGCCCTGCTCTCCACACCGTGCACGCGCCACCCTAAGCGGCCAGGCCCACAGGGCCACAGACATAGTTCGCATTTGTTCTTTAGGCTGGAGGCACCAAGCCCCATTTTCTTGGTGTGATCTTCTAGGTGCCCCCCTCCTCCTTTCACAACGATTGGCTCTGATGGTTTTTATATATAAATATATATATAATAAAATATAATGACATTTTTATACAGCAGACGTAAAAATTCAGATTATTTTGGAAGGCAAAATTTATATGCACATATGTATACTTTTTTCTATATATCACCTTCCTAAAAGAGACAGCTTAAGTCCATTTGTTTTTTTCTTATAGGAGAGACCAATTATTTGCTAAAATTGCTGACATGTGATTTTGATGGGATGATTGACTTTTGCTTATGGAAAACAAAGGTTAGAATTAGGCACGATGCATAGGAAGTAGATATGGAGAGATTCCTCAAAATGATGAGGACATACGGTGTTTTTGCATTTTTACATGCATTAAAAAACTCATCGGATACTACCATATCTGGCCCCATATTTTCCCCTCTGTCCCCGTTGTTACAGATTGTTAAAGTTTTAACTTTTTTTTTTTTTTGTAAGATCAATAAAAGGGGGATGAGAGGAATCCTGGGAAGGCCTTGGGGTAAGGTGGGACCTGGAAGTACTTCCTAATTCCTCTCAAGGCTGTTGCTTAACTCCATTTCAGATAATTGGAGAGTAAAAAGTTAAAGCATGTCAGGGGAATTGATGGTTTCTGTGAAATACTAGGTGCAAGTCAGTCCTCACACATTGCAAAGGTGATTGGGGGGTGGGGAGTGTAGTTAATTCTCTGCTTAAAAAAAAATAAGTATAATGTAACCATTACCTATATGCTAAATATTCTTGAACAATGAATAGATCCAGAAAGAAAAAAAAAATCATGCTTTCTCTGTGTGTGTACCTATTGTATGTGCTAAACTTATTAGACAAATTTATATACTTTTTAACATGTTGGGGGCAGAGGGTAAAGCCATGTTTTGACTTGCTAAAAATGGTGTTGTCAAACAGCCCATTTAGCTCCCTGGTACTTCATCTTTCTCTCCATCTTTTCCCCCCACCACCACCCAGTATACTTTTATCCCTTTGAAAGGGTGCCTTGTATAATTTTATATATTTTATTGAAGAGTTATTTCTTATCTCTTATTCTGAATTAAATTAAACATTTGTTTTATTGCAGTAAAGTTTGTCCAAACACAGTTATTTTAAAGGGGGCTCTCTGTTCTCAACTCAAAAATGCCACCAAGATTGGGGGAGGGGGCCGATGGTTTTTATTATGATATTAGTGTGAATCAATTAAGAGTTGTGCCCAGATTCAGCCTGGGGTGGGGGAGTGGATTGAAAATAGCCAACGAAATACCTTGAACCCTTTCCTCTGGCAGTTTGTCACTCATGGAAAAGCAGTGGAGTTGCTATTCGTTTTCAAACTGCAGTGAAAGATGAGCTTAGAAGAAGTGGAGGGGCTGAGGGATCTGAGAGCTTTGTAGATGATCAAGGGAAAATCTTGAACTTGAAATCTCCCAGTTACCAAAACAGCAACAGATTTGAAACTGGGCGAAAGGGACCTATAGCTCTTTGCAAATGGAGATTGTAACTAGATGCGTTCCCTGGGTTGGGGGTGGGGGGGCGGTGGATGCCTGCTGCCCTTTCAGGAGTGTGTCAAATCGCATTCCGTTTACCATTCCTCACTCCTTCCAAGGAGATGGACCCCGAACAAATGCTCTTTTCGGTTTGAAGGGGGAAGGTGGTTCATTCAAGTCCCGTCTGCTTTGCAGCCTTCCTTTCCACTGGGTACAGAGCAGGGTCAGACTTGGGTTTTGAGGCATCACCATTAAAAAAAAGGGGGGGGGGCAATGGGTGGGGGAGGCTGAGACGGATCTTAAATTCCGCTTTTTATTGCACAAATACATCAGAAGTGGCTACTGATGATACCTTTGGGAGGTCTGTTTTCGGATGAGAAGCCCCGGTGACCCTGGGAACGCGGGCAGAAGGGAATGGAGAACTCCTTGCTGCGGAAGCTGACCGGTGGGGAGATTGGCACCGGGTATCTTCGAGGACTGGCGCTTTCGTCTCACGTTCTCATTGCGCCGACACCCACTTCGGAGGTGGGCGCCAGAAACTCCATTTCCCGGTCCGGCGGGGTCGGGCAACGAGTCTGCGATCTTCCAGCTCGAGCGCCGAGCGTGATCCAAGCCCGCGGACCTGCTCCGAAGCTGGGGGCCGACTTCTTGCTGCTCCGCCGCTGCGCTCCCGAGCTGAGCCCCAGGAGTGTGCCAAACCGCCCTTGTTTTCGCCTTTGCCATCCGGCTGGGCCTCCCCAGCCCGAACTCCTAAATCTCAGTCCGGAATCCAGCCATCCTCATTTATGAGATGCGTTTTCCAAAGGCCAAAGCCCTTCCCGGTTTCGTCATCAGCCGCCAAGTTGGGTCCCTAATTAGCCCGTCCACCGAGCTTCCTTCCCGGCGCCGCTCGACCCCGCAGCCTCGGGCGATCTCAGCCAGGGTGGGGGATCGGGAGACTCCAGCTCCGGGTTAAGATGGCTTGCCCCCGGGAGGAGGGGTTCGCAAACCAGGGTGCGACTAGGAGAATCGGGGCTGCGACCTTGCGTGGCCAATGGGGTGGATTGGAAACGGTCTGGGCGACTGTGCATTACCACAGTCACCCCAAATCCCAAAGCAAAACTGAGGCCCGGAGAGCGGGGTGGGGGGGAATGCCTCGGGCTGAAGCATACACACCCCGGCGCTACTAGGTGGATGGGGTGACCGAGGTGAGGATGCGGCTGGGTTGCGGGGACTTAGACCACAGCCAGAGGTCCCCGGGGCCCGTCGACGCGCCTGGCTCTGGGGCTGCCTCCAAACCTCCTGCCCTACGTTCGGGTCGGAGGTCGCCAGAGCCCCCGCCTCGGTGGGGCTTGGTGTGCCAGGCGTTCCAGAGGTTCCAGAGACCGGACGAAGGACGCGCGGCGGCAGGAGGACCCTGACTCACCCAGGACCCGCGCCGCCGTGCCTGCGAAGTTAAAGCCGAAGATGCCCGTAGCCTGCTGGCCTTGGACGTCCTCGCGCAGGTTGCCAGAAGCCTGGCACACAAATCCGCGTGGCCTCCCATGCGTTCAACGCTTTCCTCCAAACTTTTCCAGAAAGTCAGCTCTGCTTTGGGGAAAGAGGGGAAGAAAGGGGAAGAAATCATATTTCTTTGAGCTCCTGCTAAGCGCGGCCAGAAGTAGGCATATTCTCGAACCTCTCCTTTAATAACGTTGCACACTGCTGCAGGAGGTGTCATTGATGCCATTTTATAGTTGAGGAAACTGAGGCTCAGAGAGATTGCTCAGAGGGTCACAGAGCCAGTAAGTGGCAGCAGCAGAATTGAGGCCTAAGCGTGAGCCTGGTGGTGGGCATGAGGGCTGGCAAGCCCTGGGGGAGCTTAGACATAATTGTAGGGCCTCTAGAGCGCCCCAGATTCCCAAACCCTGAGAGCCCATCTCTGCAGCATCTCTCTCCGTCCCCTTCCCCACCTCACTCGGGGAGGAGGCCTTCCCACTGAGTGCCTGCTTCTCCATCACTGGGGACCTGGGGCTCAGCCTCACCCCCTCCCCCGCTGCAGCCCTGCCGAGAGGCAGTGCTGGGGCAAGGCCGGCAGGAGGTAGGCAGCGAAGGCCCGGCTGGCTGAGAGCAGGCACTGGCAAAACGTCTGCCTGACCTGACTGAAAAGAGGATCCTTGCCTTTGAGCAGAACCTTGTCTGACCGAATGAAAACTCCCATGGCCATTCTTTGCTATAAAAGCCGCTCATTTGCCACGGGTTGGAGAGGCCATTACCCCACCCCCACTCCCTCTCCACTGCTGGGTTTGGAATAAACATAAACCTCATTTATAAAAGAACCCACGTCACACACACACACACACACACACACACACACACCCTCCCGGAAAGCACAGGGCCCGGTTGGTGAAGTTGATTGTGCCTGTGTCCTTCTTCAGTTAAGAAAAAAAAAAAAATTCCAGATTGGTGATGCTGTAGGCCTCTTTAATGAAATTGGCCAGAGAGCAATGAAGAAAAGTCTACTGTCAACTCCTGGACCCCTCTACCCCTCTCTCACCCCCACCCCCCCAACCTCCCCGCTAACCACCTCCTTGCTAGAAACTAAATAAAATGCAGTAAAATTACTTTCCAAAATAGCCTGCTTCAAAGCAGACCAGAGGACCAGGCTTCGGGAATCCAGAGTCCTGTCTTGATAAGGTTCATAATAATCAAATCCAAACTCCATCCACCTCTCTGACTCTTTCCAACCTCCTCCGGACCCCTCTGCATTTGTTGATGAAAACACTTTGATGTCCTGAGTCCTCCAAACAATTATTATTATAATTTTAAACAACCTGGTATTTTCCATTACTAACGGCTCAAGCTTTGAAGTTACACCTCATAATTTCCTAAATTAAATAAATCATTTTAAGTTTGCACTGGGAGGCTTTTAATAGCAGAGAAAGGAATATCATTATCTTATTGAGACCCAATTGTGGTGGCTCCAGTTTGGCTGTAGCTAGGGGCAAAGTAGGCTCACTCTAACAGACATACTTTATTAACCTCCCATAACTCTTGAAAGAACATTTTTATATTTTCTTTGATTTCCCCCCTCCCTCTCTTGTTTTAAAGCTGTCCCAACCTTTAATTAGTGCCTAATATGAAAAGCATTATTTTTTTAATGCTATGTAATTTACCAGCGGCAACAGGCCAACTTAACAATTGTTTATTAGACTTGGTTTTTCACACAGGGCAAAGAATGCCGCTCCAAACCCAACTTTTCATGGGTGGTTGCACTAATTAATACAGTGTCTGAGGCTCCTAGGGGGTTTTTTAATATTGAAGCCTATGGGGGCGGAAGGGGGTTTTAGAAGTCCAGCTCCTGCCGACGACGTTCTCGCTCTGATTTCTTTCATGCTGTTTTGATCCTGTCTTGTGGAGTCAGCACAGACAGAAACTGTTCCCTGGCTGGGGAGACTCCAGGGATCCCGAGGCAACGGGCCCGGAACCCCAGCACCCCCACTTGTGATTTATGGCTTGTGGGGCCCAGGCTTGGGGTGCGGGGAGCCCACTGATCACTCCGGGCTTGGGGTGGGGACCCCCTCATTCAGCCAGGAAGGAGAAGGAGCTGGCCTGGGGCTCAGATTGGGCAGGAGTCAGGCTGGTGGGGGCAAACGCCAGGGCTCCCAGGCCTCAGGCGGTGCTTGGCTCTGGGCACAGAACTGGCTGAGATGGACATAGGGCCTGGGACCCAGTAGGTAAAACTGGGGAGGGACTCGGGCCAGCGTGGACTCCCCTTTCCTTCTTCACACTTCTTTCCCCCTCTTGTTTCCCCATTCTTTGTCTCTCCTTCTCCATCTCATCTTTAGTTTCTTCCCCCCTTCACCCCCTCTTTCTTGTCCTTTTTGGCTGTCTCCTTTATTTCCCTGTCCCTTCCCTTCATTCTTTTTCATGTTTGTCCCACTTTACATTTTTAATTTTTTTCTTTTCTCCATCTTCTCACCGTCTATACAATTCCTTCCCGTGCTCTCCTTCTCAACTTTCTCTTTTACCCTCTATTCTTCTCTCTTCTTTTCCTCTCTATTCTTCTCTCTTCTTTTCCTGCCACTTTGCTCCCGCATTGCGTCTCTCAATATTTTTCCGTTTTCGATGTATTCTCATTCCCACTGTCACCCGTTTCTCCCCTTCTGCTTCTCTGTTGCCAGTCGTGCTCCCCGGTTCCAGCGATGTCGTGACGGATTCCCGGAGTCCGGCCCGGGCGGGTCGGCCTGGCCTCTCTGGGCGCGGCGCCCTGGCGCGGGGGGCTCTCGGCCACCACGTCCCTTCCGCGCCCTCCCCTCCCCTGCTGCACCTGGCCAGCGAGCAAGGGCGAGACCCCTAGGCAGGAGGACACGTCGCCCGTTTTCTCCCTGGAACCGCGGGCGTCGCGGGGGAGAAGGGCCGGTCCCCGCGCGCGGCCCCTCTGCCCCGCCCGCCGCCGGCCGCCCGTTTGATGTCGCGGGCCCGGCAGGAATGCGGCCGGGTTATCAATCACCCAGCTGGATCCCGAAGGTCTCGGCCTAATCACATTTAATTGCTCGTGGAGGCCCACTCTCGCCCCGGGCCGGCCGCCGCGCTCAATTACTCCCCAAATACCTGCCATCAATAAATGCGCGCTGACACCGGCCCGGCCCGCTCCGCCGGCCCAGGAGACCTCAGCCGGCCAGGCGCCCGCATCCCGCCCTCCCCCATCCCCCATCGTTAAACTTACACCTCGACGCGGGAGGAGCGAGCCGAGCAGGTAACAGTCCCCTCTTACTGAGCGCTTCCCAAGTGCCGGACACCGGTGCCCAGGATTTACACGCATCAGCTAGGTGGAGTCTCAGCACCGTCCCGAGATGCTGTCACCATCTCCATTTGAGTTAAGGGAACTTCGGTTCTTTCATTAACGTGCCCGAGGTGGCAAAGGTAAGCAGTGGCCCCACGGGGACGAGACCTAGCGACCCAGCAATTCCACCGGCCTTGAGTATAAAAAAAAGCACGAGGCAATAGTGCCTCCCAGAGGCCGGAGATTTACCTGGGGGACCCCCGCGCCGAGGTGTGTCCGCAGCACCTGAAGCCAGGTACTTCTTATGGGATTGACTTATTTCTCCCTACCACTTTGTGAAGTACCCCCATTTTCTTACCCCCATTTCCTCGGTGAGAACACTGGGGCCTGAGCCCCCATGTGAGCTGAAGGGAGCTTGTCCTCAAACTGAGGCCCTGACTTGCCTTCTGCCTGAATGCCATCCTTCACTCTCATTTTTCTCTCTTTACCTTCCTAGAAGCCTTGAAATTCAAGAACCCTGAGTTCTCCCATTTTCACAGAGCGGAACAGTAAGCTCCCAACAGCAGAGTGCCCAGAAAGGGGACACAGTGAGGCTGAGATCACACAGCTGGAGCTCTCAGAGCCCCCAAGTCTCAGCCCTCCCCAAGCCACTGTGTTGCTTCTATCAAGACCCTTTACTTTAAAAAAGAGCACATCGCGTCTGTATTTTATGTAGTTTATCATGCGAGGGGAGGTAATAACTACACATTTAAACAAAGATGAAGAGGAGACCACTGACTAACCACATGAGGCCAAATGGCCAGATTAGCTCAGGTCAGTTTGCAATAATATTGACATAAAATGTTCAGTGAAAAAACGCAGGATACCATATCTATATACTATATATATTAGGGGTCATGTGAAGCGTATAGTACGTATTTCATCTAATCAAAGATACCATCAATTATACTGTGCATTTTATATTTTACTAAAACAAAAACAATTGCCAACTATGATGTAATGTTTAATTACCCAGAATTTTATTTTGTACTTATTTTAATAGCTCTTATTAAGAGTGCTTCTAAATTAAAAAAAAAAAAGATGAAAAGCGCAAGGCATCCGAAGTCAGTCGTTGACTTTCTTTTTTCCCTTTATTCCCTTGACCCCTTATCATATTTATGAAATGTACCCCAGTGCCCCAAATGCTCACATCCTCATTTGGCCCTCAAGGTAATAAATGAGATAGTATTATTATCCCCATGTCTTAGAAGATAAAACGGGTACCCAGAGAGGTAAGGTGACTTCCCTGAGATCACATGGCAAAGAAGCAGAGCCAGGCTCTACAATTAATTATGTAGTTTGTTCCCATTTGAGTAAGTTTTAAGTCCTCCAGGGACTAGAGTTCTGCCTGGCTGGGTTTTTGTTTTGTTTTTTTCTTTTCTCTCTCTCTCTCTCTCTCTCTCTCTCTTTTGTGAACTCAAGAAAGTGTACAGGTCCCTGAAAGAGGTTTCTGGGTTGCAGGACCTGATACAAAAAGAGCTTTTTAAATAGCAAAGCTCTGTCTATTTTTATTTCAACGCTAAGAATGCCCGATGATGGAAAAACTGACTTTGTAAAGAAATTGTATATGAGACGCTAAGTGGCTCCTGAAATCCCATCGCAGAAAATCACCTGAAAGGTGGTGGTGATGGATGAGGCACTTATTGATGTGAAATTGGCCAATTTAGGGAAAGTCTGAGGGCTGCAAAATGTTCATCCCTCCTCCTTCCCACCACATCAGCCATTCACCCCATCTGGTCTTTCCAGTTGGATTTCTCTTTGTTTAGCAATGGGAACAGAGAAGAGCCAAGAAAACAACGTAAAAAATCCCAGGGGTGGGTGTGGGGAATAAGATCTGACTTGAGAATTCCAGGAAAGCAACTGGGCAGTGAAGTCATCCCTAATGGATGTGGGGTGGGGGCGGGGCAACGCTCCTGCCACCTCAGTGCTGGCCCCCTGGTGCTGGCACAGGGCAGTATGAGGTGGCCCTGCTTTTAAGACTGGACCTCCAGATCTAAGTTATTCCTAGGATTAGGGACATCTCTGCCCTGCGTTGATATCACTAAGGCACAGTCCACTTTGATGAGAAGAGAAAACTGATTTTTCCCTTGCGAGTAACAGGCAAGTGCCAAGGAAATTAGGTCTTAGAAAGAAAGATACAATTAGAAAAGGCAGAAGATTTCCCAAGTCGGGGACTGATGAAAGCTGAGCAGCCTCAAATGTCTTTTTCAGGGGCGGTAATGCCCAAATTTCCCTTCACACACAATCCCTGGCTGAGTCTGGGGCTAGAAAGCGGAAATCATGTGCTTTTCAGAACAAGATAAAGAAAACGAATGTGTGATGAGTCTCTAGGGTTCAAAACTGCAATATTATTAGCACACAAAGTAAACCTTCCTTCTCCTTAAATCAGCAGCAAGTGAAGAATATTTTTCCCCAGGACTCAGGACACACCAAGGATCCTGCACATTGATCCTATCTCACCCCAGGACTTTCCTGAACTTCTCCAAACAGAATTACTCAAAGTCACTACAGCTAAGAAGAAAAGTATGATGTTGTTCATCTCCTTGGATCATACCTGGATTAAATGAGCACTAACTATGTGCCAGGCAAGATCAAGTCCTTTACCCGATTTCATTTTAATCTGCATAACAACACAGTCATGTGTCACCCCCATTTTGTAGATAAGGAAACTGAGCCCATGAGAGATTGTATTACTTGCCTGTGGTCTCACCACTGGTGAATAGCAGAGCCGGATTTGAATCGTTGAATTCCAAGGAACATGTTCTCAAAAGCATTCTTTGCAGAGCATCTACCGTTTCATCAAGAATTTTGGGTTTGTGTTGCCTACAGGAGCAGAAAACAAGATGAGAGAGATCTTGGGCTCATTGTGTTTTTAAATTGATTTAAAATAAGTCGCACGGGAAGCCAAATGACATTTCAGGTTAATATTGTGAACTGGGTAGAGTAACACTGGAGGACGACACTGTCGAATCTCAAAGTAGAAGGGAATTCTGTGAGGACATGGTACGAGGACTTCAGAGTGGAAGTGAGTTGCCCAAAGTCACATCGCAGCAGCTATGTAGGGAGCAATACTGAAGGAAGAAAAAAAAAAAGGAAAAAGAAAAGAAGAGGAAGAGTTACATTTCTGGTTCAGCTCAGCTGATCTGAGCTCAAATGGGCCTTAGAACTTTTGATTTCTTAGCAACCTGAAATCCAGGTCTACAATACCTTAAATGTTTGTAGCTCACTGAGCGAGGCAGCCTGGATCAAGGACACCAGGCTGGGGGGATGGGTTTGTCCCAATAATATCTATCTCCCACAGCCACTCCGATTAAAAACATGTGTGTATTATTTGATCTGATCGAATCATATTTTCCCAAGCTCAGAGAAAGTGTGAGTAAAAGCATTTTTTTTAAAGAAAACTTTGCTATTTTTATTCATCTTGTCACATGCCATCTTGGTAAAAATAGCATGCTTGCTGGGCAATAACACAAGTCTCCAACCCATCATGACTCCCTTCTGAATAGATTGCTCTGGTTATGTCCTTTCACTGATATGTTGGTGCTACCCAAAGACCACCAAACGAGACACCCGAGCGACCTGGTTCAAGTCCAAACTCGCCACCGACGGCTCTCTGGGTCTTGATTTACTCCTGTAAACCGAGGCAGGAGTTAGAGGTGGGGTAAGATAGGGAGCCCGTGAGGGAAGACGTCTGTGCTCTGTCCGACCTGAGCAGTACGGCTGGTGCTTGGAACAGTGTGTGGCCCCAGAAGGTGCTGGGGAAGCACGGAGTTCATTGAATAAGTGAGATGAACGTTTTGCCAAAGGACCTAACAGTTCTGGGAACCTTTGGGGCGCTCTGGATTGAACGGGTTTTGAACGTTGTAGAAAATGTCTCTAGTTCAAACTTTAAATAGTTGGTTCAGTTCACAAGACAATAAAAAAATGATTTTCATTTGGCAAGATGGGTCAGGTAGTGCTATCAAGGCACTTATGAAAAATTCTTGATCGGTTCAGGTCTCTGATGACTAGTCACAGAAGAATATTAAAGAAACTTTCACGACCCTGACTGGTGTGTTAGCCAGACTCTGTAGGGCCAGTTCTACTTGTCCTTATATTTCATGGGCGAAAACACGTTTAAAACACTGCATGAAATGAAACCCTCCTGAGTTATAAAGTCCCCTAGGTGGCCGTAGGACACTTCTCTAGAGTTCGTTTTAACAGTGTGGTCCAGAGGTTAATGAATGCACTGGCTGACAGGAGGGCAAGGGGCGGAGTTCTGGCTCTGAATGGCAGGGAGTTTGGAAGGAGAGGAGAATCCCCAGAAAGCTTTCTTCTATTGTCTCGAGAGTCTCAGTTTTCTCTTCTGTAATATGGGACTTACGGTCCTTGCTTCTGTAGCCCTCGGATGTGTTTTTCAGAGGCATAATGAAGGCATAATTAACTTTCTAGAAACTGTGAGATCAATAATTAGGTTTAAAGCAAAAAAACTTCTAGGAATCGGGTGGGAAATTTCAAAAATAGTTTCAGAGTAAAAAGGGTCATGCCTTGTACGCGAAACTGTGTTTAACTTGAAGTCTGTTTAGGGCTCGGGTGACAATGACTTTCTCGAGGACATCATAATGCAGCTCACACAGCCCAGATCCGGGGGTGCAGGGAACCTTGTGAAATTTATCTTGATTTTTGAGGTTGTTATAAAGAAACCTGACCTTTCGCGTATTACTAATTCAGAGATTGTAAAAATCTCCCCCAAGTCTGACAGTTGCCCTACACTTATCAGAGCCCAGATTTCTAAACTCCAGGCCAGAGTGAGGTCTCACGTTACTGGGACTTCATCACTTTTCACAAATATACTGCAGGCCATTTGCTGGTAGGTTATGAAATATGATCGTAAATTAAAACTAAATGGCTCACATAAAATAAATGGACAAAGAGCACTTTGTGATGCCGAGGGCTCCAGTTTGATTGTGTCAGTTCATTTATTTCGGTGTTTAGAGGATTTCAAGAAGCCAGGTAACCCCATTACTCCAAATAGATGGTGGGCACGATGGTAGGTGTGCGGGGCTCTGACTGAGGGGCTTGGTCCAGGGCCCCTTCAGAACGAACGAGTAAGCTCCACTTTTCAGTGGAAAGTTCTGTCACCTATATCACGTCTCCGAGGCAGATAGTATGCTGTGGAGGAAGAAAGAGAGGCTCATACAAGGGGGAAGGGTCCCAAAGTGCTCAGAGAGTTGAGACTTCTGCTGCAAACAGAAAATCCAAGGGAAAGGACGCATGCTTTATTTTTCAACGGAGTTGGGGGCTAAGACAGTCTTACAGTTGGAAATGGGTGGCGTGGGGGATAACGTGGGAATATTCCTGCAGCCTTTAGAGGTTGATCCTGGCAGGTGCGTGGTGGCCGTGGCTGCTCACTGCGATTGCAGCTCTTCCAGTAAGATGGGCTTCTTCCGTGCCCAGTTAATTTACATACTCCCCAGGCAAAGAGATCGGACCAAGTAAGAACACAGGCCACCACACTCCGGGGCTGCCAACTGCTCCGTTGTGATTTCTTTTTAGTTGCACTGTTTTAAAATTGAGGGGAATGGTATAGGAAACAGTGTTATTTATGATGAGTCCTTGTCATAGAAATTAGTTCTTTTCCTTACAAGTTCTTCTTCCTCCCTCTTTCCCTCCCTCCCTTCCTTTCATGGTGAAATATCCATAACATAGAATTTACCATCCTAACCATTAAGCGTACCGTTCAACGGCCTTAAGTATGGTCACAATGTTGGGCAACCATCACCACCATCCAACCCCAGAAATTTTTCTTCTTCCCAAACTGAAACCCTGTGCTCCATTGAACACTAACTCCCATCGCCCCTCCCCCAGCCCCTGGTAACCGCCCCTCTGCCCTCTGTCTCTATGACTCTGCCGACTCTACGTACATCACGTAAATGGAATCAGACACTATTTGTCCTTTTGTGTCTGGCTTATTTCACCAAGGCATGATGTTTTCAAGATTCATTCATATTGTAGCACGTCTCAGAATTTTCTTCCTTTTTTAAGGCGGAATAATATTCCATTGTATGTGTACCACTTTCTGTTCGTCCATCCATCCATCAGTGGACATTTGGGTTGCTTTCACCTTTGGCTCTTGTGAATAATTCGGCTGTGAACATGGCTTTGTAAATACCTGTTGGAGCTTCGGTTTTTCAATTCTTGCCCCCTTCACCTATTTCACCTCCCCACCCCGCAATGTCCTCTCAAAGTAGATGTTTATGTGGGGATTCGTGTCTGTGTCCTCCTCCAGGCGGTGCCAGTCCTTTGGGGTATTGTCTTTAAGAAGTTTCCAGTTTGGTGAGGAAAGAGCCAGGGAGTTCCACAATTACTGCCCAGAGGGGCACGGGACAATCACCTAGGGAAGCTTCAGAGCCCTGGGAGTTGGCAGAAAGGAGAAGCCAAGTTGCCAGGGCTGATGCAGTGGCTTCGTGGAGAAGGTAAACTTCTCACCATGTCTTGAAGCATGAACATCTCTTTCCATGTAGACGGAGGTGAAGAGGAAGAGCACAGACAGGTGGAATAGGGTGGCACAGAGTCGTGCAGGCGGGCAGAGGCCCAGGAGGAGCACATGGGCTTGTGAGGGGCATTGGAAAGTGTTCAGACTCTAGGTCAGACTCCTGGGTTCAAATCCTGACTCCACTAACCTTGGGCAAGGCATGTAACTTCTCTGGACCTTGATTTCTCCCTAGGCAACATGTGGATGACGACAGTATTGATCTTAGATGATATCGTGAGGATAGAATGAGACAACATATATAGAGTGCTACTCACGATGCTTGACCCGGAGAATGTCCTCAGGGCTTGGTGGCGAGTCTTGTACCTCATGGTAAGGATTCTGGTTCTTTGCTTGGGCTCTGAGTAACTGCTAAAGGTTTTCAAGCAGGTAGTAACAGGGCCTGGAGGGCTCTTACTGCAGGACAGGACGGGATACAGACAAAGGGCTGACCCAGCTGTCTTCCTGGGGTTCTTTCGGATAATATGGGGGATAAAACCAAACCTCTCCATGTTGAGGCAGGTGGGTGTGATTGAACGACCCTTCCAAAATGACCCCTTTTGCTCGTGAATGGTCGGGCAGAGCAGCAGTCTTATTAATTTATCTAGCACTGGTCATCCCTCATTGTCCCTCCAACACCACACATTGCCCACCGGAGCAATGGGCACGGAGCTCTAAATAAACCCCTCCTGGATTCAAAGAATTCTACAACCACACCTTTTGCCTTCACATCCTCCCTCTGTCCCCTCGTGACATCATCTCACTCCTCTCCCTTTGTTTATGACAAGGTGTCTGACCACGGTCTGAAGGATTCGGGGGTGGAAGTGATCATATGCCAGTGGAAAACCTAGAAACAAAATGCCTGCACCAGGAATCTCCAGGCCCTGGGCTTTCACAACCTCTGAAAGACAAGCAGCAGCTCCCCCACCAAAGACTTCCACTCTGTGCCTCGGCTTTAAAAGTCAGTCTCATGAAAGCCTTTCCAACATGCATTTAAAATCATCCACCCAAAAGATAACTAAATCATGGCCATTCATTGCTCTCAGCCCATCACACTGCAGTGAAAACATGTATTTAACTGAGAAAACACTGAGCCTTCACTCTCCCTGGCCTCTGTCTCCTTTCTTCTCCCTTTCTTTGACGGCTCCAAATGTTATGATTCATCTCAGCACCGCCTAATGCAGCAGCGAATTACAGGCCCCAAAGAGTTCCAAACCCGGAGGGGTCCGGGGAGAGGACGTCCCTCAGTTCATCCCGGGCATTCTCTCTCCAGCCGACTGTGTTTGTTCCCTGACTCCTTGTGATCGTCCCTTATAACAGTAGCCAAGCAGAGGAAATTAAGCTTTTGTATTTAAACTAATCCATGACCCTGGATAATTTGTAAGAGACATCTATGAGGGGTTAAAAATGAGCTTCCAACCGCTTGATGTGGAGACGTCCCAGACACACCATGGCTCCCTTGGTGGGATCATAGAATTTCAGTGTCGACTGAAAAGATGTCAGAGCGTGCAGTGTCCTTTGGGAACCTCTGTCTAGTCCAACTCTCTCGGTTTGAAATATGGAGAAACTGAGGTCCAGAGAGGGGAAGGGACCTGCCCGGGCCCATAGACAGAATTGGAATTTGCTGTGGGATTTCTGAGTCCCTGTCTTCAGAGCGCCAGATAATCGAGAACAATGTGACCCTGAAGTTATCTGCTGTTAACCTATTAACCTGTTATCCAGTGGCTCCTGTCAGGTGAGCATTCCATCCGCCTGTCCTCAGAGTCCAACCTTCAGGCTAGCACGTGTGCTGCTGTCAGCAGAAGCGCCAGCCCCGACAGTACAGTTTTATTTTTCAATGGCTTTTTGAAGGAGTTAAGGCTCTAATGTCAGGATTAAGGTCTGAGGCTCAGGGGTCAGAATGTGTGTGCTCTCTGGGCCTTGGTCTCCTAGGGTAGCCAATAGTACTGACCTCTCGGGTTGTTGTGAGTGTTAAATGAGTTCACCATACTAGAGTGCTCAAAATGGCGTCTAGCTCTAAGAAATATGAGCTGCTACTCTTGTCCTCACTTCTCCCACTCCCCATCTCTCTCATGCAGAACACCTAAGATGGACAGATGGTATGAACTTATAAATTACAGGACCTGTAGACCTCACCTGAGGACATCAGCTGAAGCTTCCTGCACCAGGTGGAGACGTCCCGCCTGACCAAAACACACTGAATGGGAGCCTTGCAGACACTGGAATACGAGTCCCAGCCCTACCATTAACCCGCTAGGTGACCCTAGGCAAGGATGTCAGTTCTCTCTGCCTCAGTGTTCTCCTCTGTAAAATGGAAATATTGGTCCTGGCCTTTCATGTGAGGAGTACTCCATGAACAAGGATTTACAGATGACTTAGTCAGTGTCACAATAATGGGCCCTCGGGCTGACCAGTGAACAAAACAGAGATCCTGGCCTTTCGGAGCTCACATTCTTCCAGAGAAAATAGACAATAGAATTAACACAAACAAATAAATGGACACATTCTTTCACTATGTGATATCAGCCCCAGCTGGTCCAAAGAGTTTGGCCATCCACTGACATCAGAGGCCCTGACAACCAAATGTCTCTTCTGACAGAAGCTGATACCTGCAATGTCTTTTTTTCCCTTTTCCCTTTCTATTATGGAAATTTTCAAAGCTATACAAAAGAAAGAGAATAGTATAAAGAACTTCACTTACTGTCACCCTGCTCTACCAGTTATCAACGCATCCCCAAACTTGGTCTGTCTAAACTATTCCCACCCACCTCTCCTCTTTCCCAGGACTATTTTGAAACAAATCTCAGACATGATATCATTCAATCCATAAACATTTTAGCATGTATTTCAAAAGATAAAAAATTATTTAAAAAACAAGCACAATGTCATTATCCCACCTAAAAACTAACACTAATTTCTTAATATCATTAAATATCCAGGCAGTGTTTAAATTTATCTCCTATTTTTTTTAAAAAAAATGACAATTTATTGAAATTAATATGGAAATAAGGTCCATATATTGCAATCTGTTGCTATGTCTCTCAAAATTTCTTTCAATGCCTGGGTTTCCTTCCCCTACTCTTTGTTTTTCTTCCAATGCATTTGTTTGTCCAACACCAGAGCTCTTGTCTGTATGTTTTCCCACAGTCCACATCCCTGTGGTGTCATACAATAGGTTCCTCTGTCCCCTGTAATTCCTATAAATTGTTAGTTAGATCCAGAGGTTTGATCAGATTAAAGTTCTGGTTTTTGGAAAGACTATTTGATGACATCATATTCTTCCATCACAGGCCACTTAATAGCTGGTTGTCTCTCCTTCAGTGATGATCAATTCCTAGATGCATTACTTCTTTAGAAGTTGTGAAGTAGTAACATCCTAATCCTATCATTCTCTATTCACTCATTAGCCACAATATTTCCATAAAAAGAAGCTTCTCTCCATCAACTATTTGGTTGCCCTTGGCACAGTTAGTATGGAGAGGCAGGAGGAATGTTTGATCCTTTCTCTTTAGTTACCATTTTTCAGAAGAACGAGTTAGTCATATAGCCTTCTTCAGAGGTCAACAGGCTCATGGCTTTAAACATATTTTTTGTATTTCAGTCTATTCCAGTTATTTTTTGATACACAAATGGTCCTTCTTTGGCCAATGTGAGCTTTTTAAAGTTGGCTTCTTTTTAATATCACTTCAATCATCTTTGAACACTTCCTTGCTTTCTAGTAAAAGATGATCCAAGCTCAACTTGTACATTTCCTGCTTCAGACATGGAATCAGTCATTTCTCCAAAGGAGTGCCGGTCCCTTTGAGTGGGGAGCAGAATTCAAGGCCACAGTCTGGGTAACAGAAGTATTCACTCCTGGCACAGAGCTTATGTAGGCGTGAACAGGACTAATACGGTGCCTCTTGTCATGGCTCTCTAACCTGACTTGGAAGACAGGAGTAGAGCACGTGGTTAGAGAGATGTTAAGTGTCAGGAAGAGGAGTGCATGGGGTCATGTCAGTACTATGGCCGGGCCTAGTCCAGGATGAGGGTTCAGAGAGGTTTATGGAGAAAAAGGAGGCAAGGGTGGGGAATAGGGGTGGGACTAGAGGCGAAATACTTCTTGTTCAGCCTGTAACTAGATGTTGAACCCTCAGAGGGAGGATTGAGTGAGTAGATCATGACCTTGACATGTAAAATGTAACATACTAGATGGCATACCTCTGGTGGTAGGATTCAAAACATCCAGCCTATGGGGAAGGGTTTGCTTCACAGGAACCCCTTGAGACAAGGACTATATTTATTCCCATTTAAGAGACAAAGAGTCTATAATTTATGTGAGATTAAAGAATTTGCTGAAGGTGACTGAGTTAGTAATTGGTGGAAATGCGATTTGAATGCAGGACTTTCTGATGCCAGAGATAAGTCTCTTAACCACTCTGCTGTGCCCTAACACCCAAAGTGTACTCACATACAGGTGTTTCTCCCCCCCAAACTAAAGGTCTCATATATGACTGAACCATTCTACTAGTGTGAAATCACAGAAACAGACAAAAATCATTTTTCCAATAAAACGTGTCCAATTGCTCAGGTGGTATTAATATTTACAGAGCGATATGGTGTGAGCAGGTGAGCTTGATAGAGCATGAATACCTGTGCCATCTGATCGTGACCTTCAGAGGGCCTGCATACGCCACCATGTCATTGTGATTCCTTGTAGACCCAGGATGAACCAAACCTGGTTTGGTTCTTCTCCAGT
Source organism: Ursus maritimus (assembly GCF_017311325.1). Classification (NCBI taxonomy): domain Eukaryota; kingdom Metazoa; phylum Chordata; class Mammalia; order Carnivora; family Ursidae; genus Ursus; species Ursus maritimus. The sequence goes on along the minus strand of NW_024423897.1, from coordinate 2,135,373 downwards.
GACTCCTCTGGAGCTGTACCATTTTCATCCAAATCCACTGGGGGATGCCATGGTTCTACTTTTGTTTCTTGCCAGGGATCACTGGATCCGGAAAGTTGTGAGAAGACATGGCAAGAACAGTCAACCGCACACGCCACGATGCAGAGAAAAGGAGAGAGCCTGTACAGGTTTTAAGGCCCCTAATTAAAGGGTTAAAAATCACTTACTTCTCAACTAACTGAAAGCCTGAATCTTACCATCTTATCTCACTCTTGACCAGATTGCTCCCTTGTTCCCTTCTCCCAGGACGACTTGAAATTGCACCATGGCCCTTAAAGTCATGGTGTGACATGGATCCAGTTCTTTCACTTTTGTTTCTCTGAGCCTCATTTTCCTTATCAGTGAAATGGGGATAATAATATCCATTGTTGATGCAATGATGTGATATGGGTAAAGCACAGAGCGAGCGCTAAATAAATGGTTGCTATTATTAAAAATAATGAGCCAAAAGCTAACATGTGTTACATCATTCGATGGCCATTACACCTAGAACAGTAGGTTTATTATCCACATTTTAGAGAGGAGGAAACTGAGACATAGTAAGGGGAGTCCCCTTGTCTAAGTTCGCACAGAAAACAGTAGCGCCAGCATTTGAACCCAGAGAGAGCCCTCGGGCTTCATTAAGCACCATGCTCTGCTGCCTTAATACGGAGTCTTGTCCAGCGGGGGCCTGCCATTTCGGCCTTGGGACCTTGGCACTTGCACCCACCTTGCTGAAAGGAAGGGGACTTTTGCCTAGAGATGGGGGTACCCGCTTTGAGAGGCCTACTGCAGGTCAATGCAGGTGACCCACCTTTCAAGGAGCCAATGGACACCCTTCTAAAAACCTCAGCAGCCCAGGGTAGAAGCCTTGTTCACCATGACACTGAACTTCAGTAATTACTTGTCTCATAATACATCGCTTTCCTTCCTACAGAACTTAGAACCTGGGCGTCACTCTCCTGCTCACACTGGGGAAAAGATGGTTTTTAAACATTAACTTTGCATTCAAAATTTTGTGTTAGGCCATGCATTTTAACCCCACCAGGAGAGAGAAGGAAGGAAGGAGCAGTGTCCGGGGTTTCATCAGCAAGCATCAGATTAGCTCCTCTCTCCAGCCCCCAACCTTTTTTTTTTTTTTTTTTTTTTTGAGAGCTCCATTTCTTCCATCAGACTTTATTAAGAACATAGGCTTGAGTCTACAGGAACAAATTCTTCTGGCTCTTTAAGGAACATATTTGAAGGGGGGTTTTATTAGGCTGCGTTACTGGATAAATGATACAACATGCTTTCCAGCATGAATCATCCGAGTAGAGTGACCCATAGGAATAGTCCAGGGAGCCAACAAAAAGCCAATACAAGATCCTGGGGAAAGCAGCAAGCCCAGGAAGGCTTCCCCCAAAGAAAAAAAAAAAAAAAAAAAAAAACAAACCATTAAATTAAATTAAATTTTAATCTCATGGTGACAATTCCCATGGAGGAAGGCTTAAGTATTTTGTCTACATCCCCCCTGCCCTCTCGGAATCACAGACTCCCCGCAATCAGAGATGGAGGAGCCCCCGAGGGTCACCTCGGCTGGCCCCAGGGTTTCCCTCCCCTGCCCAGGCAGCACCCCTGCCGCGAGCTTGCTAGGTGGAGCGACGGGCTGGGCTTTTATTAGCAACACATGCGGGGGCCGCGGCGCACCCTGACAGCCAGGCAGCTCCGAGCCAGAATGGATGGCTCTCGGGCTGCAAGGCCACGGTTACAAATGCGCCGCGGCGTTCTCAGGTGGACAAACGCGGGCCCTGGCGGCTCCGGTTCCCAGGCGCGCGGAGGCGGCGGCCCCCTTCAACTCGGGGCGCGGGCGGGAGCGGAACCCGTGTTAATTACTGTACGTTTCCACTGTAAAGAGAGTCAGCCGGGGAGCGGGGCCGCGGCGGCTGCCCGGCCCCGACGCACAAAAGCTTCATATATTCTGAATGAAGGCGAATCGCAGCCTCGGCCTCCTTGAAAAGAGCCGTGAGGGAGACTTAATTCTCTCCCTTTCAGCTGTGCTCAGACTGTGAAATCCACACAATCGCGCCCTTCTCTTTAAAGGGAGGGAGAAGAGGGGCCGCAGCCGCGCGCCCCGCCATTAGCTGGGCGCAGAGAGGGAGAGTTCACTCCGGGGACAAGGGCGACACGGCCCGGGGCCGGTTGGCAGCAGCGTTTCCCATCCGACGGGGGCTGCAGCCCCTTTCTCCCGCTGCATTTCACGGCGCCTTTTGTTGGGCTCGCCCTGGCCAGGGTGTCGGGCCTGTCAGGTGCGGAGGCCCGTGGTCCCTTCTGCCCGCCGTGAGATCCGTTCCTGGCGGCGGGCTGGGTCCTTTCCCAGGACTACGGGGCCCTGGGAGAAGCTGTCCCGGGCTGCGGGCATCTCCAGGGGCCTGGCCACACCCGGATTGTGAGGCTCCCCCAGTAATTAAATCAAGAAGAGCAGAAGAAATGCCAAAACCAAGTAAAATATATTACACTATATGTGAAATATTGGCGTTGGCAACTTGATGTGTTTTTTTTTTTTTATTAAATGTGCTTTTTAAAAATACAAGCACAATGCATATGAATCACAAAATGATTACAGGATTTAGAAAAAAAAAGTATTTATTTGCAAACGGGACCAAGGTTTGCAGCCTGGTGACGAGCCACATCTTTTTTCAGTATTTCTGCAACTGATTGTGTAACCTCATCTGGAGAGAAGATCTGAAGGGTAGAGTGAATCTTGGGACAAATATCTTCCAGTCCCTCATCTGTAGCACGGAGGTTCGGACATCCAGGTTATCCTCTAGAACTGCTCCAGTTCTTGAGTCCCAGCACTGTAAAGCCTGACAGGAACTTAGCGGGTGCCTGGTTGCCTACACAGTGGTGCATTTCCCCCTCATTCCCTTCCTGCCTCCCTTTTAGTTGGTAAAGCAGGGCACAGAATAGGATGACCCTGGAGCCAGGTCAAGGCA